>NC_083425.1:51128730-51494148 GCF_020745735.1 Hemiscyllium ocellatum
AGCAGGGAAAATGGCGTGGTAGTAATGGCAGGAGTCTCTGGGGGTAATTTGGAAGGCACAGCAGAAATTCAACCTGAGGAAGAAGAAGCGAAGTCAGGGACAACAGAAGCAAAAGAAAAAAACGTACAATGTGGTGGAGATTAGTGAGAAGCCAGAGGATTGGGCTTCTCACCCAATCAGCAGAGGATAACTGAAAAAGCAATAAAGGGGGAGAAGATGAACTATGAGAGTGGCCAGTAACATAATCAAAGATTGCAAGACCTTTTTGTGTACATATAAAAGGAAGAGAGAGGGAGGAGTAGGACACTGGACCACTGGAAGGTGAGGCAGGGGAAGTAGTAAATGGGCAACAACAAAGTGACAGAGGAGCTGAATAGGTACTATGCATCAGTTTTCACAGTTGGAAAACATCAGCGGCACTCCAGGACTTCAAGAGAGCCAGGGGCAGAGGTGATTGTCCTGATCATCGAGAAGGAGCAGGTGCTGGGGAAGCAGAAAGGTCGGAAGGAGGGTAAATTCTCCAGAGCAGACGGACAAAACCGCAGCGTTCTGAAGGAGTGAGCTGAGCAGGTTGGAGAGGCATTGCTAGTGACCTTTCAGCAATCACTGGAGTCAGAGAGCAGAGGCAGAAGGCCCTTTGGCCCATCGTCCCCAGTCAGTGATATAAGCAATTGGCTTGAAACCAACGTGAGTTATTGAGATATGAGACGGACAGGTTCTTATTCAGTGCAGCCCCAAGTGCCGTGGGTGCAGATATAAGGCACATTGTATGCTTTCTCTTTTGCTTATATAATGTACCTTACAGAATAACAGAATTGACACTGGATTGGAAATTGATGAATATAACACCCCTGTTTAAGAAAGGAGGGAGGCAGAAGACAGGAAACGATAGGCTGGTTAGCCTACAGGGATTTAGTCCCCCTTCATGTGTCAGTTCTGCCATCTTAGGAATTAGTCTGGTAAACCTTCATTGCACCCCTCCCAAAGCCAAAATATCCTTCCCCTGCAATTCTAAATAATTCACTGTGTAGGGTTCTTTGATACATTTCTGAGAGCTATGATAAATCTGTAAAAATGTAATTGTCTGCTTGTGTACTGGGAGACATGAGACTCTGTTCCAGTGTTCAGACAAGGCCACTTAATTTGAATAACAGGTCTAAGGGAGAGCTCTGTGTGCATCTTCTATAGGTGTCAGGTCAGAATTGTTCCATACCTACAGTTGGCTTCCAAAGAAACAGGAAAATAAACAAACATCGTTGCATTTTGTTTATTAACTCTCCTCAGATACACCATTAGCTCAGGGAGTAATTAGTTTCATTTTCAAACACAGCCTTTTTTTCTTCACCTCAGTGCTCATTCCCAATAGTTTTATTTCCATTTCGTAACTTTTCTTTTCAAGCAGCCACTTAAGAAGAGTTGATGACATTTTCCAATAACCATTTCCCAAAAGATACCAGAAGAATTCTGAAACAAGCTGCCAAATAATTTGTCTGGAAATTGTTTCGGGTGGTGAGGGACAGGAACAAGACCAGTGAGAGGTTCTGCTAATGAAATGGGGAAGCAGAGGTAACAGGCCCTTTGGCCCGTCGGCCCCAGTGAGTGTTATAAATAATTGACTTCAAAGCAATGCATGTTATTGAGATATGAGACAGACAGGTTTCCTATTCAGTACAGCCCCAAACGGTGTGGCTGCAGATACATGGCGTCTCAATGTACCCTACAGAATAACAGAATTGTTACAGTGCAGAGAGGGGCCATTCAGCCCTTCTAGCCTGCACTGTTATTCCATATGATCATGGCTGATCCTCCATCTCAATGCCATATTCCAGTTTTCTCCCCTTACCCATGATGCCTAAAAATTTAACAATACCAAAAGACCAAAAGGCGCTTGGATCAAAGCACTGGCACCTCCTGGACCAAGTCAGTGGTTGGGCCAAATCTCTAAATGATCATTCAATCTATGCAGGGACAACTGGACAAATCACAGAATTTATAGGACCACGATATAGGAGCAGAATTCAGCCATTCAACCCATTGAGTCATTCTATCACGGCTGACATGTTTATCAAACCCATTCTCCTGCCTTCTCCCTGTAACTTTTGATCCCCGTTACTAATCAAGAACTCGTCTACCTCTGTCTTCAATCCACTCAATGACTTCTTCAGTCAGTGATGGATATTCACCTCACATCAAGACATCGCAAAAAGGAAGATGATTAATATCTCACCTTGACCGAGGTCAGGAATTTCAAGTGGAGCTCACAACAAAGTTGGAAAAAATTTCAAGCCACAGAGTCATAGACTTGGACAGTCCATCAGGTCTGTGCTGGATTGAAAGTTGGTTGGCTGACAGGAAACAAAGAGTAGTGATAAACGGCTCCATTTCGGAATGGCAGGCAGTGGCCAGTGGGGTACCGCAGGGATCAGAGCTGGGACCGCAGCTTTTTACAATATATATTAATGATATAGAAGATGGTATTAGTAATAACGTTAGCAAATTTGCTGATGATACTAAGCTGGGTGGCAGGGTGAAATGGGAGGAGAATGTTAGGAGATTACAGGGTGACCTGGACAGGTTAGGTGAGTGGTCAGATGCATGGCAGATGCAGTTTAATGTGGATAAATGTATGGTTATCCACTTTGGTGGCAAGAACAGGAAGGCAGATTACTACCTAAATGGAATCAATTTAGGTAAAGGGGCAGTACAAAGAGATCTGGGTGTTCTTGTACACCAGTCAATGAAGGTATAAGGCACATTCTCTTTTGCCTTATATAATGTACCTTACAGAATAACAGAATTGACACTGGATTGGAAATTGATGAATATAACACCCCTGTTTAATGAAGGTAAGCATGCAGGTGCAGCAGGTAGTGAAGAAAGCTAATAGCATGCTGGCCTTCATAACAAGAGGGATTGAGTATAGAAGCAAAGAGGTTCTTCTGCAGCTGTACAGGGCCCTGGTGAGACCACACCTGGAGTACTGTGTGCAGTTCTGGTCTCCAAATTGGAAGAAAGACATTCTGGCTATTGAGGGAGTGCAGCGTAGGTTCACGAGGTCAATTCCTGGAATGGCGGGACTACCTTACGCTGAAAGACTGAAGCGACTGGGCTTGTATACCCTTGAGTTTAGAAGACTGAGAGGAGATCTGATTGAGACATATAAGATTATTAAAGGATTGGACACTCTGGAGGCAGGAAACATGTTTCCGCTGATGGGTGAGTGCCGAACCAGAGGACACAGCTTAAAAATACAGGGTAGACCATTTAGGACAGAGATGAGGAGAAACTTCTTCACCCAGAGAGTGGTGGCTGTGTGGAATGCTCTGCCCCAGAGGGCAGTGGAGGCCCAGTCTCTGGATTCATTTAACAAAGAGTTGGATAGAGCTCTCAAGGATAGTGGAATCAAGGGTTATGGAGATAAGGCAGGAACAGGATAGTGATTAAGGATGATCAGCCATGATCATATTGAATGGTGCTGCAGGCTCGAAGGGCAGAATGGCCTACTCCTGCACCTATTGTCTATTGTCTATTATCTAACCATTCTAAACTCATTTTCCAAATGTTGGTCCATAGTCAACTTACATATTCAACTCAATTCCAGAACACTGAGAACAAATAAAGTCAGCTATACTATCCTCATGAGCACAGATCATTGGGTTCAGCAGTTATTTGTCACCAGGACTGGCTTGGTGAATGTGACACTGAAATATGTGACGTCCTGGAACAACAATAATCAACCCTCAGTGCCAGGCAGAACCAACCCAAGGTCACCACTCAAGAAGGCAGCGTTCCAACAGCTCAAAGTTGAGGGTCCAGTGACAAATTCAGAAGATAAGGAAGAAGTGATGGGAAAGGAAAGCCCAAGAAAGAAGGCTGTCCTTCCATAGGAAAGGTATTGCTAATCTTGAAAAGGTTCAGAAACCATTTACAAGAATGTTGTTGGGGTGGGACAGTTTGAGTTATAGGGAGAGGCCGGATGGTTGGGGCTGAGCAGTGACCTTATAGATAGAACATAGAACAGTACAGCATAGTGCAGGCCCTTCAGCCCTCAATATTGTGCTGACCTTTTATACCACTCTAAGATCAAACTAGCCCACATACCCTTCATTTTATTATCATCCATGTGCTTATCCAAGAGTCATTTAAATGTCCCTAATAAATCTGACTCTATCACCACCACTGGCAGTGCATTACACACATTCCCTAAGAATCTACCTTTGACATCGCCCCTAAACCTTCCTCCAATCATCTTCAACTTAGGCCCCCACATGATAAACATTTCCCAACCTGGGGAAAAGTCTCTGGCTAGCCACTCTATCTATGCCCCTCATCATCTTGTACACCTCTATCAAGTCACCTCTCATCCTTCTTTGTTCCAATGAGAAAAGCCCTAGCTCCCTCAACCTTTCTTCATAAGACATGCCCTCCAGTCCAGGCAGCATCCTGGTAAACCTCCTCTGCACCCTCTCTAAAGCTTCCACATCCTTCCTATAATGAGGTGACCAGAACTGAACACAATACTCCAAATGTGGTCTAATCAGGGCTCGAAAGAGCTGCAGCATAACCGCACAGCTCATAAACACTATCCCCCTAATGAAAGCCAACACACCATACACCTTCTTAACAACTTGATACAGATAGAGCTACATTCTGATCCTTGGTATTATCTTTCCACGTTCCCTTCTCTGACTCATTCTTACTGACTCCTATAAACCACATGGCTTTACCTCTTCCAACATTTCAAACACATGGGGTTCAACACATTCCAGCAGAACCATTTAAGCATGTTTGGAGAAGATTTGTAGCTCATGTATCTATCAAATTGGGTGGCAACATTGAGGTATATAAACCCCAAGATCCCTCTGTTCCTCCCCACTACCAAGAATACTGCCTTTAACCCTGTAATCTGCATTCAAATTCGACCTTCAAAAATGAATCACTTTACACTTTTCCAGGTTGAACTCCATTTGCCACTTGTCCAACCAGCTCTGCATCCTGTCAATGTCCTGTTGCAACCTACAACAGCCCTCCACACTATCTACAACTCCACCAACATTTGTGTCATCGGTAAACTTACCATCCCACCCTTCCACTTCCTCGTCCAAGTCATTTATAAAAATCACAAAGAGCAGAGGTCCCAGAAAAGATTCCTGCGGAACACCACTGGTCACTGAGCTCCAGGCTGAATACTTTCTATCTCCTACAACCCTCTATCTTCTATGGGTCAGCCAATTCTGTACCCAGACAGCCAGATTTCCCTGTACCCCATGCCTCCTTACTTTCTGACTGAGCCTACCATGGGGAACCTTATCAAATGTCTTGCTAAAACCCAGATACACCACATCCACTGCTCTACCTTCATCAAAGTGTTTTGTCACATCCTCAAAGAATTCAGTAAGGCTTGTGAGGCATGATCTGCTCCTCACAAAGCCACGCTGACTATCTCTAATCGAACTATGCTTTTCCAAATAATCATAAATCCTGTCTTTCAGAATCCTCTCCAATAATTTTCTCATCATCGACACACAAGACTGATTGGTCTGTAATTCCCAGGATCATCCCTATTCCCTTTTTTGAACAAGAGAATAACATTTGTCAACAGCCAATCATCTGGTACAACTCCAGTTGACAGTGAGGGTGCAAAGATCATCACCAAAGGTGCAGCTATCTCTTCCCTCACTTCCTGTAGTAACCTTAGGTATATCCCTACTGGCCCAGGCGACTTATCTATCCTCAGGTTTTTCAAAATTTCCATCACATCCTCCTTGTCAACTTCAACCTGTTCAAGGATATCAGCCTGTTTCAGCTGTTCTCTCAAACGACAAGGTCACTCTCATTAGTGAATACTGAAGCAAAGTATTCGTTAAGGACCTCCCTCTCATCCTCCAACTCCAAGCACAAGTTCCCTGCACTATCCCTGATTGGCCCTACACTCACTCTGGCCATCCTCTTGTTCTGCACATAAGTGTAAAACACATTTTTGGGGTTTTCCTTAATCCTATGTGCCAATACATTTTCATGCCACTTCTAGCTTTCCGAAGTCCATTCATCAGTTCTTTCCTGGCTATCTTGTAACCCTCTAGAGCCCTGTCTGATCCTTGCTTCCTCAACCTTAAGTAAGCTTCCTTCTTCCTCTTGACTAGATGTTCCACAGATGTTCTTGTCATCCAAGGTTCCTTCACTCTACCATCCCTTCCCTGCCTCAGTGGGACAAACCTATCCAGTGCTCACACAAGTGCTCCCTAAGCAACCTCGACATTTCTATTGCGCATTTCCCTGAGAGGGTCAGATGACCTGAAATTTGATAGGAATTTGAGGAAAATAAAAAGTGGGGGATTGCGAGGGAGGTGGGTATCCAGAATAGAGAACGGACAATAAGGAACAACCCAAGAGCTGCTGCTTGGGTTAAGAAGGAAGTTGCTGAGGGTGGAGGTTACATTCGGAAATATAAATGGTTCTGGATGTAAGTTTGCTCACTGAGCTGGAAGGTTCGTTTTCAGACGGTCTGTACCGTACCAGGTAACATCATCAGTGAGCCTCTGGAAGAAGCACTGGTGTTAGTGACCCGCTTTATGTGTTTAGGTTTCCTTGGGTTGCTGATGTCATTTCCTGTGGTGATATGGTGATAACTGGAGGCTCACTGATGATGTTACCTACTATAGTGGCAAAACATCTGAAAATGAACCTTCCAGTTGAGTGAGCAAACTTAAATCCAGAACCTCAACCTGAGCTACAAATATTCTCCAAACACGTTAAAAGGTTCTACTGGAATGTGTTGAACCCCATGTGTTTGAAATGTTGGAAGTTGTGAGGTAAACCCATGTGATTTATAGGAGTCAGTAAGAATGAGACAGAGAAGGCAACGTAGAAAGATAATACCAAGGATCAGAATGTAGCTCTATCTGCATCAAGTTGTAAGGTCAATGAGAGGTATGCAGGATTTTTACCAAAAGGAATGGTTGCTCATTTTTCTTTAGGTGAAGTCACTGAACCCGTCACCAAACTGAGAGATAGAGGGGCAGCACAATCATTTTTACTGGAGAAAGAATTGCCTTTCCCTGCAGAGAGCTCGCTGGGAGCTAAGACCTGGGATTGGTGGAGAGTATATTCTGGCTGCATTATATAAAGTGCAGCTGGAGTGTGATTTGTTATCAAAAGAGGTAATTGTCAGAGTGGTCAAAACATTACCTTTTGTGGGATTAGATTTATTTCTGGGTAATGATTTGTCAGGACTAAAGGTATCAGCTTCACAGGTATTTACCGAAAGCCCAAAGGAGGTACAAAAAGCAAGAAAAGGTTCCTTGTATCCTTTTCTCATGTCTGGTAACCGGGACAGTGGTTAAACAATCAATAAGTGTTGAGGGGACACCACAAGCAAATCAAGGATAGCTACACTTTTCTTGAAAGGTGAAGATAATCCAGTTGGAGTGTTTGGAATGACTGCTCCCCACCCCTGCCCCTCTCCACCCCCCATTCACTGTGCCCCACTCCACCAGTTGCAGAACTAAAAGTAGATTCTGAATTAAATGAATGAGCAGAGTCAACTCATACTGAGGTCGGGGCTGAAGGAATTGCAGAGTGCTTTTGTCTTAAGAACCAAGTGATGAGGAAGTGGAGACACACTCATAGACCCACAGATGAAGATTAGTTGGTTGTTCAATAGTACTGCCCACCTATTGTAGAGAGATATGGTGAGTAGCAGGACATGTGTGAATTTGGAAAACTTAAGGGTTTATAGACAGGTATTTTACTTGGTCAAAGTTGTGATGCAGTTTCGCAAAACATGTCGTACTTGTCAATTGTAGGTAAACCTCAACACATGATTAAGCCAGCATCCTTAATTCCTTTGCCAATTTTTGAGGACCCATTCAATGATGTTCTAACGGATTGTGCAGGACCATTACCTGAACAAAAACTGGAAATGAATACATCCTTATCTTTAGAACCATTCAACTTCCAGAGGTTATTCTCTAAAGAACAATCAAAGCTGAAGAGAGAGTGGAAAAACTCATACTGTTTTCCAATGGAAGTACAGCCCTACAAGGATCTCACCTTGTGTCAAAACGTTTTCCAAGATATTATCAGTAGTTTAGGGATTAAACAATTGAAATTGACTGTGTACCATCCATAGATCCAAGGTGCTTTGGAGAGGTATCATCAGACTCTCAAAACCATCATCAAAGTCAATTGTTATGGATGTCCAGAGGACTGGGACAAAGCATTAGATTTTCTCTTATTTGCAACCAGAGTTTCTCCAAATGTATCGACTGGCTTTAGCCATTTGAATTAGGTTATGGCCATGAAAGAAGTGGACCATTCAGCTTGATTCAAGGTAAATTGTTAAGCTTGGTAAACAAATCTTCCACGTTAGAATGTGTGTCCATGTCTCCCGAAAGGTCAACAGGAACATGTGCAGTTGCACATGGGGGTTCAAAAACTTCCCAAAATAAGATGATAGGGACGGCCGACAAACATTGCGACAAGCAGAAGTTTTAAAGCAGGAGATGATTCCTTGGTGCTGTTGCCTTCACTTTGAAAGCAAACTTTGGTGGTCCCTACTAAATAATTAAAAGGGTTAATTATCAGGAAACCGATTTAATTGATACTCCTGATGATAGGAAAAATAATCGATTGTGTTGTGTGAACATGTTAAGACTGCTATCGTACAGAAGACAGTGAGAATGTATTGTAGGAAGTGAGGACTACAGATGCTGGAGATCAGAGTGGAAGAGTGCGGTACTGAAAAAGGTCAGCAAGTCAGGCAGCATCCAGGGCGCAGGAGAGTCGACATTTCAAGCATTAGTTCTTCATCAGGAAATTCCTGATGAAGATCTTATGCTCGAAATGTTGATTGTCCTGCTCCTCGGATGCTGCCTGACCAGCTGTGCTTTTCCAGCACCACACTTTTCAAATGACAATGAACAGGTGTGTCAAGTGTTTAGTGCAGTCCAGGAGTGTATGACAGAAGGGTGAGAGCCAAAGGGAATTGAACAATTCCCCAATGTGAACATCCTACAGTTAGATTAATAAATTCGGAGATTTTAGAAAATTCAGCCAATGCGTTTTTCTATCTGGAGAAAGATGAATAGAGAGATCGAGTGAGTGTGCTCAGAAAATATTGGTATGGACTAAGCCAGATCACTCAAAACACTCTTAAGCAGGCAGCTCAGACCATAACTTTTCAATTTGTTTCAGTAAGTGTGCAGTGAAAATTACCCGGAATAAGTAAGCTAGGTTGACTATTAGATTTTAAAACAAACAAAATTTTATTCACAAAATTAAACAATGAAACACAAAGAACAGAATAAAGAACCCCTACAGAACTCAGTCTATCCAAACTAGAGTTAATTATGCTGTTCCAAATATACACAACAGTCCCACTAAACAAACTCTCTTTAAAAACTAGTGTAAATGGAACACATACTTACAGGTTGAAGTTGAAGGGCAGGAATAGAGAGAGAGTTTCCACACAGCTCCCTGTTGAATTCCTCACTGGTTCAAGACTGAACTAAACTGTTCAGGTAGAAAGCTGGCCACTCCCCTTCTATTATACAGGCCACTTCTAAAACATGGCCGTTGGACCGAAGTCTTGCCTGTTTACATATGAACAAAAGGCCTCTCAAAATCCTTTTAATCTCTGCACCAAAGCAGACTGATCGGAGCCCGGCCTGGTTTATTACTCCACGGAAACAAAATCCAGCACAGAGTACCCGTGAGCCAAGGAACAGCTTTTAGAAAAATAAGGGGCTAGCTTTGTGACAGTACAAAGAAGTTTGCAAAGAACCACTTGGACCAACAACATTAACCAAACATTACGGGGATGTAGGTAATTCACACCCAATAAACCAAAATAAGGCTCCAAGGCTGAAAATGTGTGCATTGGAAATGCGATAGGTAGAAGGAGGTTAAGGTGAGGGTGATAGGCCGGAGTGGGGTGGGGGCGGAGAGGTCAGAAAGAAGATTGCAGGTTAGGAAGGTGGTTCTGAGTTCGAGGGTTGGGACTGACACAAGATGGGGGGAGGGGAAATGAGGAAACTGGAGAAATCTGAGTTCATCCCTTGTGGTTGGAGGGTTCTTAGGTGGAAGATGGGGCGGTCTTCCTCCAGCCGTCGTGTTGCTATGGTCTGGCGATGGAAGAGTCCAAGGACCTGCATGTCCTTGGTGGAGTGGGAGGGGGAGTTGAAGTGTTGAGCCACGGGGTGTTTGGGTTGGTTGGTCCGGGTGTCCCAGTGGTGTTCTCTGAAACGCTCCCCCTCTCCGGCCTATCACCCTCACCTTAACCTCCTTCCACCCATCGCATTTCCAACACCTCTCCCCCAGGTCCCCCCTCCCTACCTTTTATCTTAGCCTGCTTGGCACACTTTCCTCATTCTTGAAGAAGGGCTCATGCCCGAAATGTCGATTCTCCAGCTCCTTGGATGCTGCCTGACTTGCTGCGCTTTTCCAACAACACATTTTCAGCTCTGATCTCCAGCATCTGCAGTCCTCACTCTCTCCTCCAAGGTTATTCAGATGGAGTTTACATCAGCAGCAGTTTAACATACAATTGTACATATTTCCAGGAAAGAAAATGCAATTGCTGATACCTTAACCTGTCGTAAATTTAAGAATGTGACCAAAGAAATTTGAATAGTGAATAAGAGTGAAAAAGGGTGGCATGGTGGCTCAGTGATTCACACTGCTGCCTCACAGCACCAGGGACCTGGGTTCGATTCCCACCTTGGGTGACTGTCTGTGTGGAGTTTGCACATTCTCCCCGTGTTTGCGTGGGTTTCCTCCGGGTGCTCCAGTTTCTTCCCACAATCTGAAGACGTGTTGGTCAGGTGATTTGGTCATGCTAAATTGCCCATAATATTAAGTGTATTACTCAGGGGGAAATGGGTCTGGGTGGGTTACTCTTCAGCGGGTCGGTGTGGACTTGTTGGGCTGAAGGGCCTGTTTCAATACTGTAAGGAAGCTAATCTAAGAGGCTGGTGGAGATAAGAATGAATGGCTGCGAGTTGTGTGTTTTGTTTGTCATCGAGGTTTCACTAACTCTGTCATGATGTATATTTTCTCTAAAATTGGTGCTTTGGTAATTTGAGAGTGGGGACATGTTAAAACCCTCATTGATTTTTCATTATTTTTATTGTTATTCTTTTAATAAGTTTGAATTGCAAGCTCAAAATGGCCTGTGGATTTTGGGACAGCTAGTAACAAAAAGAAAAGAACATGCATTATTTGTTTGAGAGTCCAGTCCTGGAGGCATATTACAGGCTTCAATAAAAAATTCTAAGAGACACAGTGATCCTAGCAAGAGCATTGTGTTTAATGAGGTCAGTACTTGGCAATTGTTTCTGGCAAGTCTGGAAGAGACCCTATGTTAAAGCAGATGGCAGTTTTTGAATGGTAATTAGGGCCTCAGGAAAGGTTGGTCAGTCTGTAAGGTGCAACCAGAATTATGTTTTTTTTTGACTATGCTTTCCCAGAGATGGTTCTGGGTTTTTGCTGAAGATTTGAAAGCGCTCTGCCTAATCTGACACATCAGCTTCCAAAAACCCAAAGAGTAGAAAGTTGAGTTTGAGATATTGCTGCCTTAGCCTGGGTGCACTGAGAAGGAGACCTTGACCAACATTTCAGAACAAAGCCGCTGAGGGCTCCATATTTATGTCTGTAAAACCATGCATAATGAAAGTTAAAATTCACACAACACCAGGTTATAGTCCAACAGGTTTATTTGGAAGCACTAGCTTTTGGAGTGCTGCTCCTTCCTCAGGCACAACCACCTGATGAAGCAGCGGCGCTCCGAAAGACCAGACTACTGCGACCCTTAGGACTCATAACGGCACACAAACCAACAGCCACGCTCAGACAACAACTTACTAGAACAAAGGAGCCAATACCCAACATGAGCAAAACTAATGTAGTTTATAAAATACCATGCAAGGACTGCACAAAACACTATATAGGACAAACAGGAAGACAGCTAACAATCCGCATCCATGAACACCAACTAGCCACGAAACAACACGACCAGCTATCCCTAGTAGCCACACACTCAGACAACAAGCAACATGAATTCGACTGGGAAAACACTACTATCATAGGGCAAGCCAGACAGAGAACAGCCAGGGAATTCCTAGAGGCATGGCATTCATCCACAAACTCCATCAACAAACACATCGACCTGGACCCAATATACCAACCACTACAGCGGACAGCTGAAACTGACACCCGGAAGCGGCAAGGACAGACCACTATAAATACCGGAAGAAACATCAAAGAAGCGCTTCGCAGGAAGCTCCAGAGCACTGATGATGTCTCCTAGCCAGGGGACGAAACGTTTGCAACAAAAACTTCCAGCTCAGCGAACAGAACCACTACTACAGGTGTTGAAGTAACTTGGCCATTTTTGTTACTTTCTTTCATTTAACCCTGAACTGTGTTTGTTTGATGGTCTGTCTGTCTTCTGTGTGAGTAGAGGCTGAAAACAAAATGTTTTGGGTTTAAAACAATTAGCTTATATTTTGATTAATTTCCTCTCTGCTAAAGTTATTGCATATTTAATACACAGTTACATCTTTTGTTTAAGATGCACAATTACTGACTTGAAATTAATAATTTGTGAAATCTGGGATTCATTATTCAAAGGTCTGGTTAGGAACCATTTCAGTGACTACTTGGGGTGTTTATTGGTTTAATTGTAATACATTGTAAATAGAGAGGTAGAAAGGCTGCTTTAGTTCCGTTGTCTTTTTCCATTTGTAACATGGTGCCGAAAGCCAATCAGTCCGTCACGATAGAGCACAAACCCAAAGGAACAAAAGGACTGACTATGATGTCGACTGACAGTTCAAGCTAAACCCCACCCCAGTTCAATGACTTGTTTGAAGACCTACCACCATGAAAGCAGAACTGATATTGCCAACTGAGCAGTGTTCCTAACAGGTCAAAAAGTGTGGTGCTGGAAAAGCACAGCCGGTCAGGAGACGAGAGTCCACGTATTGAGCATAAGCTCTTCATCAGGAATGTGGGGGTGGCCCAAGGGGGGCTGAGAGATAAATGAGAGGGAGATGGGGCTGAGGGGAAGGTAGCTGGGAATGTGATACATGGATGAAAGCTGGGGTGTGATGGTGACAGGAGTGGAGAATGGACTGGATAGGAAGGAAGGAAGATGGACAGATACGACAGTTCAAGAGGGTGGTGCTGACTTGGAGGGTTGGATCTGGGATAAAGTGAGCGGAGGGGAGGTAAGGGAACTGATGAAATCGACATTGATTCCATGTAGTTGGAGGATCCCCAGGTGGAAGATGAGGTACTCTTCCTCCAGTCATCGGGTGGCTAAGATTTGGTGGTGAAGGAGGCCCAGGAGTTGCATGTACTTGGTGGAGTAGGAGGGGGAATTGAAGTGTTCAGCCACGGAGTGGTGGGGTCGTTTAGTCCGTGTGTCCTAGACATGTTCTCTGGGGCAGGAGACTTTAACTAGTCAGAATCAAAGGCATACTCAAAGATACATCCCTGAATATCAACACTAGAAACCAGGATGTGACCATTATCAATTCATTGGCAACTTATTGAGGTTATACAATTTTGCTCAAATGGTTCTCCCATCAATATTTCATGACAACTAATGTTTAGATGACATATTTTATATAATTAAATATCCCAAGGGGCTTTGCAGGAACATTAAAAAGCCAAATATAAAACCAAGCCACTTAGGAAATATAGAGTTAGGTGATCAAAGACCTGGTCAAAGAGAGAGATTTTAGGATGTGTCTTGAAAGAGGAATGTGGACTGGAGTGAGGTGTAGGGAAGGAATTCCAAAGTTTGAAGCCCATACAACTGAAAGAATGGTGGAGTGGGATGCAAATGAGGCTAAATTTGACGATTTCAGTATCTTGCATAACTGTGAGGCTTGGTGAGAGTATGGAATGAGGGAGGGATTTGAAAACAGGGATAGGCGATTAAGATAACATTTCACACATGGTCCTTGGATCCCTTTCAGGAAAGATCGAGTGTCCTTTGGAATTGTTAAAGATAGACATGAATATGTGTAAAATATGGAGAAACCCATTTAAACTGATAAAAGAACTGTTAAGATGGCTGTAGAGAGAACTCTCAACCTGTCATGTAATTAGACCTTCTGCCTTTTAACTATTACAATAAAAAACTGTGTTCTTAAATGAAAAGCAGCTATGTCATTCTGTCTATGAACATCAGCCTAATGGCATTATTACAGTATTAGTGTTACATAACTAATTTCACAACCTTTCATTATCACTGCAAGGCATCTGGCACTTGGTTTGATAGCTCCAAATGGCTACAAACTCTTTGAAGTGAAATTATGATGACAAATGCTTGTATCCAAGAGATTAAAGGAAGTCATATGAGATTAATAGATCTTTATCAATGAGTATTTTTTTAAAAAATCATCAACTCATGAACAGACACCTGTGGTCTTTATCGATGGTCCTAGCACTGACACATGGCTGCTGTAACGGGGGTGGGTTTGGGTTCCTGGCAATGTCTGCTTCCAATGCAGATTCATAGAGGCAGCACAGAGGTGAGGTTGGGTCCAGGACCTGATCCAGTGGCATCAGCAGAGGCTGTATCAGTGAGGTAGGCCCAAAGGGGACTCCTGGTAACAACAGAGTCAAGTTTGGGCCAGTGTGGTACCTGGCAGCGTCTGCACTGGTGAGGTCCAGTGGGGACTGATGGTGGCGAGGGCATTGTTGGAAGCGAGTTGGTGTCACTTGCCACTTCCATCACCTGCCCTCTTGGGAAAAGATACCCTCAAGTCTTTCTGGGATGCTTCACCCTGAATCAAGTTTGCAGGGTCACGGATGTTCTGTGTGTGGGACCCAGGAGTGAAAACTATGACCAAGAGGATGTTGACCCAATGTTGATCAATACTGTGAGTTACAACATCGGCAGCAGGGATGGGAATGTCCTCAAGACACTAGGGTGGATCTGAAGTCATCCTTTCCAGGGTGGCACGGTGGCTCAGTGGTCAGCACTACTACCTCACAGCACCAGGGACCCAGGTTCAATTCTAGCCTCGGGTGACTGTCTGTGTGGTGTTTGCACCTTCTCCCCTTGTCTCTGTGGGTTTCCTCTGGGTGCTCCAGTTTCCTCCCACAGTTCAAAGATGTGCAGGTTAAGGTGAATTGGCTGTGCTAAACTGCCCCCTAGTGTTCAGGGATGTGTAGGTTAGGTGCATTAGTCAGGGGGAAATGTAGGGGAATAGGTCTGGGTTAAGGTGGGCAGAGGGGAGGTATGGACTTGTTGGGCCAAAGGGTCTCTTTCCACACTGTAGGGAGTCTATGAGGATTTAAGTATGAATAGATTATCTTGACATTTAGTTTAAGTATGCATATAAATACTAAAGAATCCTTATAGTGCAGAAGCAGGCCATTCAGCCCGTCGAGTCTACACCAACCCTTCTGAGAACATCCCACACCCGATCCTATCCCAGCCATTTCCCATGACTAACCCACCTTGTGTATGCATCCCTGGACACTTTATCATGGCTAATACACCTAACCTGTACAGTGTGGGGGGAAACCCACGCAGGCACAGGGAGAATGTGCAAACTCAACGCACTCAGTTACCTGAGGCTGGAATTGAACCCATATCCCTGGTGCTGTGGGGTAGCAGTGTTAACCACCGAGCCACTGTGCCACCCTAAAGGTTTAGCATTCATTAGTGGCTGCTGTTGGCTTTGCAATAACAGCAAACATTTATCATGTAATTCAAGTGCTGAGTCCTAAATAGAGTGTGAGTGCTTCCCACAGGGGACTCTTCCCAAATGGCTCTCCAGTGTCGCGCTAGAGTCTGATCATGGATTGAGGGTGCACTCATGGCAAAGGGATATTGCTTCACACCAGCACTGTAGCAGCAAACACATGATTGTTTGGTTGAGACTATTCTGAAGAAATGCGGCATCTGTCACTTCTCAACTCTTTAATCCGAGTCAAACGGTGTGGTGCTGGAAAAGCACAGCTGGTCAGGCAGCATCGAAGGAGCAGGAGAGTCAATGTTTTGAACATTCTGATTTTGACTCTGACCTCCAGCATCTGTGGTCCTCATTTCCTCTTTAATCTGAGAGACAGAGGAAGGGAGAGAGAGAGAGCGAGCGAGAGAGAGAGGGCCTGGGATCAGAGAGGGAGAGTGCCTTTAATTGTCCAGGTGTATGCTTCATCACTCAGTTATAAATCTGGACAACAGTACCAGGCGATTTCTAGTTTATACTTAATATTCTTTCAGATTTCAGATTGTGTTGCCATGGTGAAGCACAGAGGAAGTTATTTCCCTTAGCTGCTACTTCCTGCTGTCAGGTTTCAGAGTGTCAATCAAAATCAGAGTAATTATTGGGTGCAGCAACTTCAGCACTTTTGACCATGTTATTCTATTTATTTTTAGCAACTCCTCCAGTGAATCGATAATAGGTTTAATTTGTTCCACATTACCAAGGTATCGAGAGCAGAGGAATATCAATGCAGACCTAAGTGTAAAAATACTCAGGATCAAATGTTCTTCAACAATTAAGGAAAGGACACATGCACTGGCTTTCCAAACCTCGTTACCAGGGGCAGTCTATGAAGTTAAGTGTAGTGTGTCAATTGCATGTGGCAGATTTCCTGACGACAGGAATATACCCCCGTTGCCCTCCCCCCCACCCCTCTCCCCCCCCCCATTAATGGCTGAAAGTAGCTCCTTGGTTGATCTGAATTGGCTGCTCACCTCTAAAGGGCAAGTAGACTGTTTCCTGTGTTTGTTATCCCCTTGGAAGTGTGCCTGGAATTGGCACTGTTCTAGGGAGCCACCTTGTTCAGGGTTTACGGCTTTTCTCCCACTGTCACAGGGCCCAGGTGAGAGTTCGCATCTGTCTCACCATCTGCTCCTGACTCTACCACCAGAGGAAATGGGTTTTCTGCATCAATTCCATTGAATCCTTCACATAGCTTTACCCTTTCAGCTCTAGCTAGGTTAATGCAACCTGCCCTTATAATTTAACTCAATAAACTCGGTCACCTCCTTTACATCTTGCATGCTCAAGAGAACAAAATAGCAGACAGCAAACAGACAAGAATCTTTTGCCAATTCAATAGCAAGCCGTGTACATCTGACTTAATTATTTTTGCTGCTTCCAGCCTATTTTGTACTTATTTGGATGTGAACAGATCAGCTTCAACTTGTTGGATTAGTTCAAGCAGCGATTGCAAAGATATCGCAGTAGCCATGACGAATAATTTGGAATCGCCCCCATTATCAGTAGCATGTGTAATTTATCTACAGCAGATGCTTACAGCTGGCTACAAGCCTGGGCAGTTGTCACTGGAGAACAGACTTAGATAATGCATGACTGATGTTGATGAGAAGACTTATGGTTTAGCGGTGCTCATCTATCCCTTTCTTTTTTAAGAAGCAGTCCACTAATACTTCAGAACTAAATAGATACCCCTCAGTGGCACTTTAAACATCGTGTCGCTGTGTCTTGCAGGAATGCCATTCCTGCCCATTTCACATGTAACTCAGGAGGATATTCCTTGATGAATTTTGAAGATTTGCTATTGACAGTAATTAACTGAATAAATATGACTCAGTTCAAGAATAGGGAGTGTTTCTTATTTCTTTAGCCTTTTACAGCATTTGGTCATGCTCTTGAACTGAGTTTTGGGGCGGTATGGTGGTTCAGTGGTTGGCACCGCTGCCTCACAGCACCAAGGACCCAGATTTGATACCACCCTCGGGTGACTGTCTGTGTGGAGTTTTCATGTTCTCCCTGTGTCTGTGTTGGATTCCTCTAGGTGCTCTGTTTTCCTCCCACAGTGCAGGTTAGGTGGATTGGCCATGCTGAGTTGCCTATAGTATCCAGGGATCTGCAGGCAGGCTGCATTAGCCATGGGGAATACATGGTTATGGGGAAAGAGTAGAGGGTTGGGTTTGGGTGGGATTCTCTTTGGAGGATCAGTGTGGTCTCAAATGGCCTGCTTCCACATTTCAGGCGATAACTAAAAGTTAATCATATTGTTATAGGTCTGGAATCTTGTGCAGGTCAGGCAGCATCCAAGGTGCAGGAGAATCGACGTTTCGGGCATGTGCCCTTTCATGCCCGAAACGTCGATTCTCCTGCTCCTTGGATGCTGCCTGACCTGCTGCGCTTTTCCAGCAACACATTTTCAGCTCTGATCTCCAGCATCTGCAGTCCTCACTTTCTCCTTCATGTGCAGGTCGGCCCAGGTAATGATATTTCCAAATGAATATTTCCCACAATGGAATCTGGTCAGTGTCGCTAAGACAAATTCCAGGTTTAATTGTTTGAGTTTAAATTCGATCAGCTGTCATGGTGGGAGTTGAACCTGTGTCAGCAGAACATTTGCTTGTGTCTCTGCACTACCAGCTGAGTTACTTGGCTATATTGCCACCTCCCCATCAATAGCACTGGCTCAGGTCTGGTGGCCTCCAGTCTCAGAAAGAATGTGGTGAGTTCAATACAACTTGAGAAAGATGAGCACAAAATCTAGGCTGACATCCCAAAGAAGGCACTGACCGAGTGCCACGCTGTTGGAAGTACTGCCTCTCTTTGGGTTGCCAACAGTATGGGTTCAACTCCTGCACTCACTAAGGTAACTAGGAAGGACTCTGTATCTCAACCTGTCTCCTCACCTGAGAGATGGTTAAACCACCACCAGGCATCTCACTCTGCCCCTCAAATGAGACAGTGGCCCTATGCTCAGTGGGACAATGGCAACTTCACCTTTAACAATAGATACATTCACAAACTTCTGTAAATCAAGCTGTCCGCTGGAGGATTAATGATCTCTTGGATATTCGTATGTCATGCCTGGAAGACCTGGTCATTGGCATTCTCTGGAGAACAATTAGTCTCCTGAATTTCTTTTGCTGGTGAACTCTTCTGTGCTAACTGAGAATTGTTCCTAACATCACCGGGAGGATGTTTAATATTGTGCCGATCCATTATATGGCAAACAGCTGAAACAAACACACTAGAGACACACAGTCAGTCTGGCAGCTTCTGTGGAAAGAGAAACAGAGATGAGGTTTTGAGTCCAGTTGTGACAGTTCTAGAGAAATGAAAAATGGCTGTGCTGTTCCAACAGGGCCTCTCCTCCTTGCAGACCCCTGCTGGGTTTTTAGAGCAGCATTGGTTTTAGAATGGAGTCTATTTTATGATATCAGAGCTGACAGCTTCTCCTTTTTAACCAGAACTTGAATCTGTGCAGTGGTTGGTTTGGTTGCCATGGAGTTATATGCAGCCCATCTCCACTTCTTCAAGGCAAATCTTTACGCTCGACCTGCTGATACATCTGGCTTAAGGGCAGTGTGTTGATCACAACCAACTTTTCAATCACCTTCTATCGTTGATTGGCCAGGAAACTCAACTCTTTCACATCCTGAGTCATGCTGCTGGATGATTCAGTTCAGCCTTTGTCACTTACACTCTGCTCAAGATTTTGAACATGTTCATTTTTATTTCTAAGACTCTTCCACTGCCTCTTGAAGATGTGCCTCATGAAATCTACTCACAACGTTGACAGTGATTGCTTCTCTTAGAGGTGAGAGCTCTGTCCCCTTGCCTTCATTTTCTGGTCTTTACGCTGGTATTGTTTATCCCCCTTTCCCTTAGGGATGCCTAACTTTACTCTTGAACAACTTCCTTGTTCCCTACAACCCTCCTTCAGTGAGGCTGCAATTTATTTCTCAGTGATGCTGGCGTTTTCTCTTCTGCTGCCCTTCTGTGACCTCCCTCAGCTTCTTTCAGCTTCTTGGTGTAGTTTGTCTTTGAAGTGCTGAACCTCCCCCCCACCCACATCTCCACTCCCCCACCCCCCACCTCGCCCCCCTCCCCCACCTCACCTTACCCCACTAAACGCTGCTCCCCTGGTAGCTGATGATTATTAGTCAGTTTTTGCATTTCAGATGCTGCCTGACTGTTGCTTCCTTAATGCAGTAATGCTCTTAAAGGGGTAAATCCATATTTCTTCAAAACAATTATTGCATTTCTTTTCTTCAGGGGCAAGTAGATTCTATCTGCCCATCACTGATCACTTTGTTGTATGGGTAGTTTGCTGGTACCAATCATCTTGAGTCTACGCTGTGTCCAGGGCCTGTCTACTGATCAGTAGTAGAAAACAGATCACTGGTGGTTCTCAGCATAGCAGACCCTTGTCACCCATGATTAATTGGCTTCTTGCTTGATGGCAACTGATATATTTTACATGAATCACAATTCTATGATTCACGTGCTAGACATAGTGCCTTAGACTATTTATTTCATAAAGGGTGGCATGGTGGCTCAGTGGTTAGCACTGCTGCCTCACAGTGCCAGGGACCCAGGTTTGATTCCAGCCTGGGACAACTGTGTGGAGTTTGCACATTCTCCCAGTGACTACGTGGGTTTCCTTGGGGTACTCCAGGTTCCTCCTACAGTCTAAAGATGTGCAGGTCAGGTGAATTGGCCATGAGAAATTGCCCATAGTGTTAGGTGTATTGGTCAGAGGGAAATGGGTCTGGGTGGGTTACTCTCTGGAGGATCGGTGTGAACCTATTGGGCCACAGGACCTGTTTCCACACTGTAGGGATTCTAATCTAAACTGGTTCAGTAGATACTCACCTCGCCAGAGACGCGGGTTCAATTCCTACTTTGGGTAACTGTCGGTGTGGAGTTTGCGCATTCTCCCCGTGTCTGCGTGGGTTTCCTCTGGGTGCTACAGTTTCCTCCCACAGTCCAAAGGTGTACAGGTTAGGTGAATTGGCAATGCTAAATTGCCCATAGTGTTAGTGAAAGGGGTAAATTGCTCTACAGAGGGTCAGTGTGGATTTGTTGGGTTGAAGGATCTGTTTCCACACTGTAAGTGATCTAATCTAAAAAAAAGTCACTTCTACCTAACAGTGATAAGTGGATAATGTCACCATGCTCCAATGCTACCTTAGATGCCAGAATAAGTGACTGAATAAGCCATCAGGAGTTGTACAGAAACACAGCAGTTCCCATTAGGAATTTGCTCCCACTCAGACTGTGTGATGCCATCAGGTTGGTTGCAGATTAATGTAACATCAATCTGCAAACATACAAACATATGAATTAAGGGCAGACCAAGGTTCTTGGGCCCCTTGACCCAGCAATGCCATGTAATAAGACCATGGCTCATCGAATTACATCACATTCCCGCCTCCTCTCACATACTTGGTTATCAAGAATCTACCTGACTTCTGCCTTAAAAATATTCAAAGAATCTGTTTCCACTACTTTTTTTAAGAAGACCTTTCCAAATATGCACGCCCCACCCCAACCCACCCGTGAGAAAATCAAACCCTCCTCATCTCTGTGTTAAATGGATATCCTCCTATATTCAAACATGATGTGGAGGAGCCAGTGTTGGACTGGGGTGGACCAAGTTAAAATTCACACAACACCAAGTTATAGAACAGGTTTATTTGGAAGCACCAGCTTTCGGAGCACGGCTCCTCCTTATACCTTTAATGCACTGTCTGAGCTGAGATGTCACCTTTTTTTTATAAAACCTTAAGTTATCTTGGGAATGTGACTTTAAAGGAGTTCTGGGATTTACATATTAATGAACCAAAACCTGC
This sequence comes from Hemiscyllium ocellatum, assembly GCF_020745735.1. Taxonomy (NCBI): domain Eukaryota; kingdom Metazoa; phylum Chordata; class Chondrichthyes; order Orectolobiformes; family Hemiscylliidae; genus Hemiscyllium; species Hemiscyllium ocellatum. Next base: position 51,150,329 of record NC_083425.1, read on the forward strand.
AAACCCATTCTAAAAGATGAAAGACTTAACAGCAATCTAGGTTTGTTCAATACATCATTTCAGTTGCATGACACTGTGATCTTTTACTATAAATTCAGCGTCTTATGGTCAAGCTCCCCAGCTACCTGCGCTCCGAAAGCTAGTGCTTCCAAACAAACCTGTTGGGCTATAGCCTGGTGTTGTGTGATTTTTAACTCTATTCAAACAGCGACGCCTAATTCCAGATTTTCTTTCACAAGAGGAAACACCCTTTTTAAATCCACCCTATCCAGACCTCTCAGGATCTCCTAGATTTCAAACAATCTGTCTCTTGCTGTTCTGAACACTAGCAGACAGTAGGTAGGCTGCCTCATCTTTTCCCATTAGACAACACACTCATTCCAGCGTTAGTGTAGAAAACCTTTGAACGGCTTCCAACACAGACATCATTTCTTAAACAAGGGGACTGATAATGTACACAGGTGTCTGGTTGTATTCTGCAATGCCCTGTCTAATTGATGCCATTAACTTTTTAATATTAACTCTTTCAGAACCATTACCCTTGCCTTAAAACATATTAGAAACATGTGTGGTGTCTGGAGAGTTGTGAATTTCTTCTGATGAATCAGTAATAATGCCGTTACTGAAGGTTTCTAAAGCGCTCCACAGATCTCACTCTCTGTATTATGTGCCGTTTTATTCTGCAGGGAAAGAAATTATGAGCTGAGGTGTTAATTTAATTCATGGAAGTTACAGAAAAAATGACAGTTTGCTTACATTCCAGCACTGACTACATTTCAGAAGTATTTTCTTGGCTGTGGAATACTCTGTAATGCCAAGAGATATCCCATATTACTCTTATTTTGTAAATGAACGATAAATTCTGAGGACTCACTTGGGGTTTGATAGTTCAGCAGCATGAATCTTTAACTACTTTCTATTCATTACCAGTGCCAAATCTGGATACATTAATATTTTAGTCATTGAGTCCCCAGCCAAATGGTTCTGATGTGATAGATCCTGCTTACGAGATGACCCATTAACAGATGACCTCATTTGACGTTGACAGAGAATATTTATATATTTCTCTCAGTTTTCTTAGGGATCTCCTGTTATTGCATTAATATTGCAACAACCATGTTTAAAAGGCAGGTCAATAATGTTGACTGCAGTACACGGGAAGACTATAACAGAAGGTCATCAGGAAGGAAAACAGATGCCAGTCACTTCCATGTTTACCTTCCAATCACTCATTTTCCCATCTTGGGCTGCTCCTTTACCATTGTTGAACTCCAATCCTGGAACTCCTGAGCTACTAACAGCAATGTGCATCTAGATAACACTTCTAACACATTGCAAGATGCTTATGAGCGCATTACTGAGATTTCTTTCAAACACAATCTACTAATTGAAGCAATTGAAATCCTGCAAGCCTGGATGGAGAGGAGAGAGATCACTTAGTGGCTGTGATAGTTTAGTGTCAAAGTCATTAGGTGCTGATTGTATTTTAACATTTATACAACATCTGAATCTGTGGAAATCATTGTCATGTATTCCTGACTGTCACATCTCATGGGAGGGAGTTTTGAATTTTACCAAGAATAATACTATTGGCACTTCTTAAACACCACTCCCTATTGATTTCCTTTGATTTTGTGAAGAGATAGAGTACAAAGTTGGAAAAATGGGCTCAAAGTACAGACATAATCTACTTGATGGAGGAGGAAGCTTAAATGACTCATTAGCTTCCTTCGCTTCTTACCTTCCCATACTCATTGTTCTCTGTGTAAATCTGAACTGTCTTTTTAGCCTTGCTGTTTGGACTTGAGGCTCTGTTAGATTCACAATTATACAATCGCCAAATACTCTGCAACCTGCCCTAGCCACCCACAGTCAAACTGAAACCTCACACAAATGGCGCAGGGACACAGCCATCCCACAGCAAAGAGTACAGGACTTAATGTTCCAAACAAACTGGTTCACACAAATGTCGCTTGGCAGTACTCCCAACTCCGCCCAAAACCGACCAATTAACGGGAAAACTAAAATCTGAAAATCTCTCCTTTTTATTTCTCCAGCCATCAGAATATGCCCTGGTTGATCTCTGATCCTGGTTGACATCACACAGTTCATAGTTCATGGGGGAGGGGATTGTCTCCAAACACCAATGACAGGACAAGCTGGAATGCAGTCAATTAGTGATCATTGCATTAGCTGGTAGACCTGTCCATACATCCATTATTTACCCTGGGAAAATGGTTCACTTCCTGACATCTAAATTAGTCTTTGCCTTAAAATGAATTGAGTTTCTGGTCCCTCACTCTTCCCTAGATTACTTCATTGAAACAAATTAACAACATGAATACACGTTAGACCCTTCATCACCTTATCAAGCTCAATTCGTATTTACACCTGCACGTTCTCCATTGTAAAAATCATTTAAAAGTCACAGTTCCTTTAATGGCTGCCCAATTCCCAATTTCACACCTGGGCAGTAAGATAAAAATGTAGCCTCAAAACATATGACACCTTGATCAGGCTCTTATTTATTGACTTTAGCTCTGCCTTCAACACCATAATTCCAACCAAACTCATTTCCAAGCTCTGCACCCGACTCTGTAACTGGATCCTCAACTTCCTGACCCCGGGACCGCAAACAGTAAGGATAGGTGACAACAACTGCTCCATAACAATCCTCAGTACTGGTGCCCCACATGACTGCATACTCAGCCCTCCACCATATTCCTTATACACTCACGACTCTGTGGCCAAATTTACCTCGAACTCCATTTGCAAATTTGGTGATGACATCACGGTTGCGCATTGGCTCTCAAACAGCAACAAGACAGAGTAGAGGAAAGAGATTGAGAGCTCAGTGGTATCTCTCCTTCAAACGAAGGAGCGAGTCACCAACTTCAGGAAGCAGAGTGGAGGACATGCCTCTGTCTCTATCAGTTTTGTTGAGGTGGAGGCACTCGAGGGCTTCAAGTTCCGACGAGTAACAGTAAGTAAAAGAGCTGGCCTGGTCTACCCACATTGACACAACAATCAAGAAAACACACCAACGCTTCTACTTTCTCAGCAAGCTAAGGAAATTCAGCATGTCCACAATAACTTATCAATTTTTAGAGATGGAACATTGACACATCCTATCGGGATGCATCACAATATGGTATGGCAACTGCTCTGCCCGAGACTGCACACAATTACAGCCCAGTCCATCATACAAACCAAAGTTTATTCCATTGACTCCGTCTATACTCCTCCCTGCCTTGGGAAAGCAACCAACGTAATCAAAGACCCTTCCCATTCGGTTATACTCTCTTCTATCCTCTTCCATTGGGCAGAAAATAAAAGAGTTGGAAAATGCGTACCAACAGAATCAAGAATAGCTTCTTCCCTGCTGTTAGCAGATTTATGAATGGGCCTCTCATGTATTACTTTATCTTTCTCTGCACCTTCTCTGTAGCTGTAACACTACACCCTGAATTCTGTTCTACTACCCTGATGTACTTATCTCGGGATTATGTGACAATAATAAATCAAATCAAATCAATCGTATGTCAATCCCTTCAATGTTTTTTATGTTTGTTCAACACATCTTGTTCCGTTGACCCATTGCCTTCAAAGTCAATCTGACTTAGATATACAGGGCCAGAGTTATTGAATTGTATATGCACCTCCCACACTTTGTCTTGAATGAGAGGACATTTTCACAGAATATAGAAAATCCAGGCAACAGCAGTATGCAGCTCTTCATCAGGCAATTATTCCTCATTGGCTCGATGCACCTTTGCTGGAGTGTGCTGAGGTATGATAGAAACAGAATCATTAGGCTTGCAGCAGGGAGACCTGCTGAGTGAGGATTGGGGGCCATGGGTCAGAGGTAGAACTGTGGGTCAGAGTTGGAGCTGCGGGTCAGAGATGGACAGTGGGTCAGAGATTGAGCTGTGGGTCAGAGATGGACAGTGGGTCAGAGATGAAGCTGTGGGTCAGACAGCGTTGTAGATCAGTGATGGAGCTGTGGGTCAGAGATTGAGCTGTGGGTGAGAGTTGAAGCTATGGGTCAGAGATGGAGCTTTGGGTCAGAGATGGAGCTTTGGGTCAGAGATGGACTGTGGGTCAGAGATGGAGCTGTGGGTCAGACAGCGTTGTAGATCAGTGATTGAGCTGTGGGTCAGAGATTGAGCTGTGAGTGAGAGTTGAAGCTGTGGGTCAGAGATGGTGCAGTGAGTCAGAGATGGAGCTGTGGGCCAGAGATGGAGCAGTGGGTCAGAGTTGGAGCTGTGTACCAGAGATGGAGCAGTGGGTCAGAGATGGAGCAGTGGATCAGAGATGGAGCGGTGTGTCAGACATGGAGCTTTGGGTCAGAGATGTAGCTTTGGGTCAGAGATGGAGCTGTGGGTCAGAGATGGAGCAGTGGGTCAGAGATTGAGCTGTGGGTCAGAGATGGAGCTGTGGGTCAGAGATGGAGCTGTGGGTCAGAGATGGAACTGTGGGTCAGCGATGGACAGTGGGTCAGAGATTGAGCTGTGGGTCAGAGATGGAGCAGTGGGTGAGAGATGGAGCTGTGGGTCAGAGATGGAGCAGTGGGTCAGAGATGGAGCAGTGGGTCAGTGATGGAGCAGTGGGTCAGAGGTGGAGCTCTGGGTCAGCGATAGAGCTACGGGTCACAGATGGAGTTGCATGTCAGAGATTAAGCTGTGGACCAGAGGTGGTGCTGTAAGTCAGTGATGGAGCTGTGGGTCAGAGATGGACAGTGGGTCAGAGATGAAGCTGTGGGTCAGACAGCATTGTAGATCAGTGATTGAGCTGTGGGTCAGAGATTGAGCTGTGAGTGAGTGATGGAGCTGTGAGTGAGAGATGAAGCTGTGGGTCAGCGATGGAGCAATGGGTCAGAGATGGAGCAGTGGGTCAGAGATTAAGCTGTGGGTAAGAGGTGGAGCTGTGGGTCAGACATAGAGTTGTGGATCAGTGATTGAGCTGTGGGTCAGAGATTGAGCTGTGGGAAAGAGGTGGAGCTGTGGGTCAGACAGCGTTGTAGATCAGTGATTGAGCTGTGGGTCAGAGATTGAGCTGTGGGTGAGAGTTGAAGCTGTGGGTCAGAGATGGAGCTTTGGGTCAGAGATGGAGCTTTGGGTCAGAGATTGAGCTGTTGGTCAGAGATGTAGCTGTGGGTCAGAGATGGAGCAATGGGTTAGCGATGGACAGTGGGTCAGAGATGAAGCTGTGGGTCAGACAGCGTTGTAGATCAGTGATTGAGCTGTGGGTCAGAGATTGAGCTGTGAGTGAGAGTTGAAGCTGTGGGTCAGAGATGGAGCTTTGGGTCAGAGATGGAGCAGTGGGTCAGCGATGGAGCTGTGGTCAGAGATGGAGCTGTGGGTCAGAGAAGGAGCAGTGGGTCAGAGATGGAGCTGTGGGTGGGAGATAAAGCTGTGGGTCAGAGATGGAGCTCTGAGTGAGAGGTGAAGCTGTGGGTCAGATGTGAAGCTTTGGGTCAGAGATGGAGCAGTGGGTCAGCGATGGAGCTGTGGTCAGAGATGGAGCTGTGGGTCAGAGAAGGAGCAGTGGGTCAGAGATGGAGCTGTGGGTGGGAGATAAAGCTGTGGGTCAGAGATGGAGCTCTGAGTGAGAGGTGAAGCTGTGGGTCAGATGTGAAGCTTTGGGTTAGAGATGGAGCAGTGGGTCAGAGTTGGAGCTGTGGGCCGGAGATGGAGCAGTGGATCAGAGATGGAGCAGTGTGTCAGACATGGAGCTTTGGGTCAGAGATGGAGCTTGGGTCAGAGATTGAGCTGTGGGAAAGAGGTGGCGCTGTGGATCAGAGATGAAGCTGTGGGTCAGACAGCGTTGTAGATCAGTGATTGAGCAGTGGATCAGAGATTGAGCTGTGAGTGAGAGTTGAAGCTGTGGGTCAGAGATGGAGCTGTCGGTCAGAGATGGATCTGTGGGTCAGAAATGGAGCTGTGGGTCAGCGATGGAGCAATGGGTCAGTGATGGAGCAGTGGGTCAGAGGTGGAGCTCTGGGTCAGCGATAGAGCTATGGGTCACAGATGGAGTTGCATGTCAGAGATGAAGCTATGGGCCAGAGGGGGTGCTGTAGGTCAGTGATGGAGCTGTGGGTCTGAGATGGACAGTGGGTCAGAGATGAAGCTGTGGGTCAGACAGCGTTGTAGATCAGTGATTGAGCTGTGGGTCAGAGATTGAGCTGTGAGTGAGTGATGGAGCTGTGAGTGAGAGATGAAGCTGTGGATCAGAGATGGAGCTGTGGGTCAGCGATGGAGCAATGTGTCAGAGATGGAACTGTGGGTCAGAGATGGAGTTGTGGGTCAGAGATGGAGCTATGGGTGAGAGGTGAAGCTGTGGGTCAGAGATGGAGCTGTGGGTCAGCGATGGAGCTATGGGTGAGAGGTGGAGTTGTGGCTCAGATTTGGAGCTTTGGATCAGAGATGGAGTTCTGAGTGAGAGGTGAAGCTGTGGGTCAGAGATGGACAGTGGGTCAGAGATGAAGCTGTGGGTCAGACAGAGTTGTAGATCAGTGATTGAGCTGTTGCTCAGAGATTGAGCTGTGAGTGAGAGATGAAGCTGTGGGTCAGAGATGGAGCTGTGGGTCAGAGATGGAGCTGTGGGTCAGAGATGGAAGCTTTGGGTCAGAGATGGAGCAGTGGGTCAGAGATGGAACTGTGGGTCAGAAGTGGAGCTTTGGATCAGAGATGGAGCTGTGGGTCAGTGATGGAGCAGTGGGTCAGCAATGCAGCTATGGGTCAGAGATGGAGCAGTGGGTCAAAGTTGGAGCTGTGGGTCAGAGATAGAGCTTTGGGTGAGAGATGAAGCTGTGGGCCAGAGATGGAGCTGTAGGTCAGTGATGGAGTTTTGGGTCAGCGATGGAGCAGTGGGTCAGAGATGGAACTGTGGGTCAGATATGGAGCTTTGGATCAGAGATAGAGCAGTGGGTCAGTGATGGAGCAGTGGGTCAGTGATGGAGCAGTGAGTCAGCAATGCAGCTATGGGTCAGAGATGGAGCTTTGGGTCAGAGATGGAGCTGTGGGACAGAGATGGAGCTGTGGATCAGAGATGGAGCAGTGTGTCAGACGTGGAGCTTTGGGTCAGAGTTGGAGCTGTGGGTTAATGATGGGGCAGTGGGTCAGAGATGGAGCTCTGGGTCAGCGATGGAGCTGCGGGTCAGTGATGGAGCTGTGGGTCAGTGATAGAGCTCTGGGTCAGTGATGGAGCTGTGGGTCAGAAATAGAGATACAGGTCAGAGGTAGAGCTACCATAGCAGAGCATCAATCTTTAAACCTCGGTTTTCTTTGAATATGGCTTAACTTTGGGAGTATGGAAACGAAAAATTGTTCAAAAAATGATCTCTGCAAACAGAACAGATTGTGATTAAGTTATGGGATGGTTTAATTGTTCTTCCTCTTTCAGACAAAGCCTAATTTCTCAGCTGCGAGATGGTTCAATTAATTCCAGACTGCATCCTATTACATTTTGTGGTGAAGCAGTGCCCCATGGGAGAGGCAGGGCAATCACATTTACAGAGCTTCCAGTCACTGTTCGATTGGAGAAATCACCTTGCACAGTTCATTCTGTGTACACAGTCACTGATTGAATTATCACTCGGAAGAATCTTTCTTTCCTTCTGAAAATGTAATTAAATATTTAGAGAGTAAATGACCCACAGAGGCAGGTTTATGGTTGAGATACACATTGCAGTTCGGTGCTGATTTAGGATTTTTTTTTTGTCTTCTCTCAATCTTAAGCCTCCCTTGCTTTGCGGATTCTCGGTGAGGTGCAAACTCTGGGCTACCGACAACCATTTTGTGTCATGGACATTTTGGGATCCTTCATGTAAACGCTAAACACTGCAGATACTGAAGTTCTACAATATAAGCAGAAAGTGCCTTAGAAACATCGAAACATAGAAAGTATGTGCAGGAGTAGGCCATTCGACCCTTCAAGCCTGCACCACCATCCAATACGATCATGGCTGATCATGTAACCTCAGTATCCCATTCTGGCCCTCCCTCCTTGATCCCTTCAGGTGAGGGCCAGGTCCAGCTCCCTCTTGAATCTATCTAATGAATTGGTACTGTTGAGACGGAAACCGAATGGTCTCGTCTCTACGTGTTCGTTGGAAGGAGAGATCAAACCGGCTAGAGTTTGGAGCAAAAACACCGTTTATTACAGAATCAAAACTGGCAAACTATACAACGAATTCAAAAGCATGCAAATTCGTTGGAGAAGGTGTTCTGTCTCTCCCTTCGGATCTGGTGCAGTTATACTTTGCGCTTCCTCGAGTTCCCGGTCAGGTTCCCCTTGTTCGGCTCTTTCATTGGTCGGTTCACCTGTCTGTGAAGGGATTAGTGTCTCTATTGGCTGCCCCGAGATACCTGTCCCACTCCTGCTGTGCCGAACAATGGGTAGACATCCTGGGTTCGGCAGTTTCCGATCTTGTAAATTAAAGGTTTATTGTTGGAAGGGTTTCCTCATTGCCATGCGTCTGGCTGTCTGGGCGTTCACAATAGTTCTCCATAGTTGAATATACAGATATTATCATTTAACATAGGACCCGAATGAGTTTGACGTCAGCGGAGGCATTAGCAAGTACTTTATCAATTAAGTGTGGTATCGGTGCGATTTACACTATCCGATAGTTACCGGTTTCCTTTATTAACCATGAGAGTGTAGCAGGATGATCTGAAACTGACGGACATGTTCTAATCCCCCAGGAATGTGGCCCCAGGCAGACAGTCCTGCAGTGGCTGGGTTTACTTTACATGGCTGTGTTTTAGCTGGTATCTGACAGTGTCTGCTTTAATAATGGTGCTCCCCTCCCTAGCCCCAATGTAGGTACCCCGATAGCAGATTCTCCCCAACAGTACCAGCAGCTTCCTGTGGAAGAGAATTCCACAGATTCACAACTCTCTGAGTGAAGAAATTCTTCCTCATCTCAGGACTGAATGGCTTCGCCCTTATTCTTAGACTGTGACCCCTGGACTTCCCCAACATCGGGAACATTCTTCCTGCATCTAGCCTGTCCTGTTCTATCAGGATTTTATATGGTTCTATGAGACTCCCCCTCATTCTTCTAAATTCCAGTGAGTACAAGTCCAGTCACCGCATCATAGAGTCATAGAGTTCTACAGGCCCTTCAGCCAAACTGCTCCATGCTGACCAAAATGTTCATCCACACTAACCTCATTTCCCTGCACTTAGCCCATATCCTTCTAAACCTCTCCTGTCCACATACTTGTCCAAATGCCTTTCTTCAGTCTTTATTCATAAGTCTCAATCAAGAAACTCAGCAAGGCTTTGTTTCTCTCTACCCAGATGCTGCCAGACCTGCAGGGTTTCTCCAGTACTTTCTGTTTTCATTTCTGGCATCCTTCATGGTTGAGTTTAGATTGTCAAGGTCACTAGATATGGGAGGACACAAAAATCTGAACCAAGTCAATCCAAGTTCTCGCTCAATGTTCGCAAGTAGACTACTTTCCACTGAGGTGAAAATGTGTTGCTGGAAAAGCGCAGCAGGTCAGGCAGCATCCAAGGAGCAGGAGAATCGATGTTTCGGGCATGAGCCCTTCCTCAGGACCTGAAACGTCGATTCTCCTGCTCCTTGGATGCTGCCTGACTGGCTGCGCTTTTCCAGCAACACATTTTCAGCTCTGATCTCCAGCATCTGCAGTCCTCACTTTCTATACTTTCCACTGAGGTGTCTATATGACAGTCACCATTAGCAATCAATCTATTCTGGGCCAGCATTTATTACCAATCCTTAACTGCCTTTGAGAAGGTGGCACTGAGCTGTGTTCTTAAACCACTGCAGTCCCTGTCATGCAGGATCCATATTCCAGCACCACTCTAATCTAGACTCAGGACCCATATCATGCTGTTAAGGAGGAAATTCCAGGAATTTGACCCAGCGACACTGATGGAGCAGCAATATACTTCCAAGTCAAAATGGTGAGAGGCTTAGGGGAGTAAAATGCCCATGTATCTGCTGCCTTTGTCTTTCTAGGTGGTAGAGGTCACAGGTTTGGAAGGAGTTTTCTAAGATGACTTGGCAAATTTCTGTAGTGAATCTTGTAGCTAGTACACACTGCTGTTACTGAGCAGTGGTGGCAGGAGTGAATTTTGAAGGTGAAGAGTGTGGTGCTGGACAGGCACAGTCCAGGTCAGGCAGCATCCGAGGAGCAGGAGAGTCAACGTTTCAGGCATAAGCCCTTCATCAGGAATATCTACAGTACTATCTACAAGGTTCACTGTAGAATTTCATCAAGTCATCTCAGAAAGCACCTTACAAACCTACAACCTCTACCACCCAAAAGGACGTTGGCAGCACAGACATGGAAATTTTACCCCCCTTTAGCCACTCACCATCTTGACTTGGAAGTATATCGCTGCTCCTTCAGTGTCTCTGGGTCAAATTCCTGGAGCTCCCTCCCTAACAGCATGATATGGGTCCTGCATGACAGGGACTGCAGTGGTTTAAGAAGGCAGCTCAGCATCACCTTCTCAAAGCCAGTTAGGTGTTGGACGTGATGCCAAGCAACTGGATTGCTTTGGTAAAAACAAGGACTGCAGATGCTGGAAACCAGAGTCTAGATTGGAGTGGTGCTGGAAAAGCACAGCAGGTCAGGCAGCATCCGAGGAGCAGGGGAATCGACTTTTCAGGCAAAAGCTCTTCATCAGGAATAGGGTTGCTTTGTCCTGGATGGTGTCAAGCTTCTCGAGTGTTGTTGGCAAGTGGAGAGTATTCCATCACATTCCTGGTTTGTGCCTCATAGATGATGGACAGGCCTTGAGGGGCTCAGGAGGGGAGTAGACCATCACAGACTCCCCAGCCTCTGACCTACTCTAGTAGCCACATATTTATGTTGAGGGGCAAGAGGGTACAGTTCAGTTTTGACTTGATACCCAGAAGGTATGGATTGTGAGAGATTCAGCGATGGTAATGCCATTAAATGTCAAGGAGTGATGGCAGGACTTGGCACTGGTGTGGCACAACTGAACTTATCACACATCAATGCAAACCTGAAGGTGGTCCATGTCTTGCTATTAGCCTCACTATCAGTTAGATTTATTTAGCTCTATTTAATATTGTCACTTGTATCTCGGCACAATGAAGAGTGGATAATGTCGCTGTGTTCCGGCAGCATCTTGGATTACAGAATAAATTACTGAATAAATTGTATATGGTAACACACTGAATAAATTAATGTTAAATTGATATTATTGAAACTGAAGCAACTTTGAAAGTTCATCTTTCTCTCTCTGTAGAATTCACTCTCTCTGTTCCTCCAGTCGCCGCCATCTGATATTGTCCCCAGGGATCCTGGCAATATGCTCCGTCCCTGTTTCCACCAGCACCATCACATCTCTGTCTGCTGTCTCCGAGCTGCAGACTGTCACGCTGACAAGTTCCCACACCTCCTCCGACGCTGGACATTGACTGCTGGGGTCCTGGCTCCGAGTCAACCAACAGGGTCCTGGCTCCGAGTTGGCCAACAGGGTCCTGACTCCGAGTCGGCCAACAGGGTCCTGACTCCGAGTCAGCCAACAGGGTCCTGACACTTAGTCGGCCAACAGGGTCCTGGCTCCAAGTTGGCCAATAGGGTACTGGCTCTGAGTCAGCCAATAGGGTAATGGCTCCAGGTTGGCCAGTCCTGTCTCGTCTTCTGATGCTCCCACCTGAGATGGAGCGGGGAAGGAGGTATGTGGGGCCTACATCTCCCACAGGTGGACATCAGGAGGAGGCCCCAATGCAAACTAAGACAAAGAAAAATGTGACCGACCTAGAAAGATAATGATAAAGTCATATGGATGTGGCAGGTGTCGATGCATCATGTTATGACATGGGGTAAACCCTCCTGCTTAATTTAAAACCAGCAACACAGAAAAGATTTATCCCCTGCAGTAATCTGTGAACATTGCATTGAGCAAGAACGAGTTAAAGTAAAAATTAACCACTTTATTTCTCAAAGTATAACAGAGAATAATTAACTAACAAGTATTTACAATTCCTTCCTCTAACCTATCTTTCACCTTCCCTTCTATAATACTAGTCTGATAAACCTCCCCATTACAATTTACAGAACAAAATTTTTTATCTCAAATCCAGGTAGCTTTCATTTTCTCTGAATTCTGGTGATCTTTTCTTCTTCTTAGAGATTTCTGCTTCACAGTTTACTGGTCGATAAAGGTACCTTTAAGATAGCTATTTTTCAGGCAGTCTTTTTACATGCTGGTAGCTTGGCAGTTCTCTTCTCAACTGTTCAATTTTCCCCAGTCTTACACTCCCAGTGTCGGATTGTGTCATTGGCTCTTAAGATTGTCAATGTACTCAATTCAAGCTGGATTGGAGTTTGGTATTTTTGGGGGTATAATTTAAACTGATTAGTCTAATTCGAATCTGATTTGTCATTTCCAGGCAACCAGCTTCCCTAGTTACCCCGGTAGTTGGACCACATATTACATTATATCTTTTTTTCAGAACATTTGGTGCTGTCACTGCTAGCTTTTTACTCTCTTAAAAGTACAGTACATCCACATCTTCATAATACCTCCCTACTTAAGAAAAAATGAACCATAATAAAAGATAGTTTCATGTTTTCTTTTTTTAAGCACATTACCCAAACATACAGATAACTTCAATATAAAGTTCACCTTAGCTTCTTCCCATATACCTATATATAACATGAAATAAATACAAATCTCACCTAAACTCTATCAGTTAAATATGTGATAAAGCAAGTGCGATTACATTCTTACAACCTGCAACATATATGATTTTTAGATTAAAAATCTGTAACATAAGACTCCAATGAAATAGTCTCATATTCTTGTCTTTAAATCATTCTAAGAATGTAAGCAGATTGTGATCGCTGCACACAATAGTGGGCAGTAGGGTGGCACAGTGGTTAGCACTGCTGCTTCACAGTGCCAGAGACTCGCGTTCAATTCCCGCCTCAGGCGACTGACTGTGTGGAGTTTGCACATTCTCCCCGTGTCTGTGTGGGTTTCCTCCAGGTGCCCTGGTTTCCTCCCACTGTCCAAAGATGTGCAGGTTAGATGAATTGGCCATGCTAAATTGCCTGTAGTGTTAGGTAAGGGGTAAATGTAGGGGTATGGGTGGGTTGCGCTTTGGCGGGTCGGTGTGAACTTGTTTCCACACTGTAAGTAATCTAATCTAAACTGTTTGTGACACACACATTAAAATGTTGTAAGGCCAGTACCAAACTCAATCATTTCTTTTCAATTGTGGAGTATTTCCTCTGGTGGATGTTGACCTTCAAAAAGTAACCAACTGGCAGTTCAATCCCATCCTGATCTTCCTGGAGGAGTACAGCTCCAATTCCAATGTCACTAGCATCAATGACGACTTTAAAAGACTTGAAAAGTTTAGTGTGGTTAAAACTGGTTTGGTGGCTAACGTAGCTTTCAAATGGTCAAATGCCTCCTGACGTTGTTCTGTCCACTGAAACTTTGTGTTCTTCTTTAGTAAATCGGTTAATGGTGCCACCACACTGCGGAAGTTTGGAACAAACTTCTGATAGAATCCGCTGAGTCCTAAGAATCAAAGCACCTCTTTCTTCGAGGTTGGGTGTGGAAATTCCTCAATGGCCTTTGTCTTTGCGTTCTGTGGAGTCAACCTTCCATGACCAATGTTATGTTCCAAGAACGTCATCTCTGCATTCACGAATTCCATTTTATATAAGTTTTGCTTCTTGTAATCATTCAAAGAGCTCTGTCAACTGTACAATTTGGTCTTTCCAGGACTTCCAAAAGATCACTACATTGTCCAAACAGACTGCACAGTTTGTTAACCCAGCCACAACTCCGTTCATGAGTCTTTGGAATGTGGCGGGTGCGTTCTTCATTCCAAAGGACATCACTTTAAACTGATAAAGCCCCTTTGGGGTTACAAATGCAGAAATTTCTTTCGCTGTCTCTGATAAAGGTAATTGCCAGTAACCACCCAGTAAGTCCAATTTGGTGACATTACTGGCTTGCTGAACTTTCTTGATACGGCCCTCCAATCTAGGAATTGGATATAAGTCTGATTTTGTAACGGCATTAACCTTCTGATAATCCACACAGAATTGTTGAGTCCTGTTCAGTTTGGGAGCTAAGACAATCGGTGAACTTCACTCGCTCTGGATTGGTTCGATGATGTCTCTTCAAGTATGGCCTCCACTTCCATCTGGACCCATCTGGCTTTGAAAGGATTAAGCCAGTAGGGGTGTTGTTTTATCGGAGCAGTATTCACTACATCTACTTCGTGTACAATAACATTAGTCCTCCCCATCTGATTCTTACCTATGTCCTTGTACTGCAGCAACAAATCTTTCAACTGCATTCTCTGCTCCTCAGACAGATAGCTTACTAACCTCTCTTACTCCTCAAGGACTTCTTCAGTTTTTAACCTATTTTGAAGCACATCAAAATCCACATTATTTGGATTTGATTCCTCACTCTACGGGGCAGTAACTAACACCTGTTTCTCCTGTTCTTTCTCTCTAGTACAATACAGTTTCAACATGTTCACATGACATACTTGTTATTTTTTTTCTATCTGGCAACTGGACTCACCTGACTCAACTTTTCCTCAATATGATGGGGACTACTAAACCCAGCTTTGAAGGGATCTCCTATCATTGGTAACTGTGCTAACACGTCATCCCCTTGGGAAAATGTCTAAATTGCAGAGCTTTTATCTGAAACCTTCTTCATTCTACACTGTGCCCTCTTCAGGTGTTGTTTAGCTAACTTACCTACTCTATTTAATCCCTCCCTCATCTCCGATTCACAATCTAAGTCTGAGATCTCCAACTTTGATCCAGTCAATTTTTCTTTAATTAGTTTCAAAGGGCCTCTCACTTCATGACCGAATATTAACTCACAGGGAGTGAATTGAGTAGATGTGTTTGGAGCATCTCTAATGGCAAACAATACCAATGGAATACCTTAAACCCAATCATTCGAGTAATCCTGACAGGATGTCTCACCATGGTCTTCAAGGTCTGATGCCACCTTTCCAGAGCTCCCTGGGATTCAGGATGATACGCTCTGGATTTAAAGTGCTGTATATCTAAGCTATCCATAACCTCCTTAAACAGCTTAGCAGTAGAATTTGACCCTTGATCCAACTGAATCTCTTTGGGTAGCCCATACCGTGTGAAGAAAGCTACTAACTCCTCTACCAACTTTTTTGCCTTGATACTCTGTAATGGAATTGCCTTCGGAAATCTGGTAGACACATCCATTATGGTTAATAAGTACTAGTTCCTACTTTTAGTTCTCGGGAGGGGACTTACACAATCATTGATAACCCATATGAAAAGATTCTTCAAATGCAGTAATTGGTAACTATTTGGCATGTATGACATGTATGACATGTATGACATATATGACAAAAGTTAACCACATCCTGGTGCATTCTTGGTCAATGAAAATGTTTTGTACCTTAGCCTGAGTCCTTCGTACCCCTAGGTGACCTCCTACAGGTAGTTCATGAGCTACCCGTAACACTTCCTGTCTGTATGTTCCTGGCATCACAATCTGGTGCACTTCAGCCCATGTCCCCTCTGCACTAACCTGCCATGATCTCCATTACCATTTTAGGATTCTATCTTTCAGATAATGACCCTCGGGAATACCGTCTGCCTCCTGTTCAGAGTATGCATATATCTGTTTTACGTCTTGCCTTGCTGTTGCTTAGTCTTTCAGGAGTAAACATTTCTGTCTGTCTCTCTGTCTGTTCAAGTTTTTCCTGCATCATTACGTCAAACAGGGTGTCCGCTAACTGAACCTCAACTTCTTCATCCTTCTCTTTACTTTTCGCTTTGTGTTGTGATTTATGATAGTGGGATCTGGTAACCACATAATCTGGGAACATACCAGGATATTTCTGTTTTAACTCCTCAGTTTCTTGGTCCTTCATGGACTTTTCCACAATAAGGTCACTCCCACCTTGGATTTGGCCAAATCATTCCCAAGAACAAACTGAATTCCTGTCAAGCACTCCCACTGTAATTTCCCTCGTTTTTAGTTGGCACTGCAACCTGATCTTACATAAGGGAATGCTAAATTTCTGTCCATCTTTCCCACAAATTACCACTCTTGGGTAACAGCTCAGAGAGAGTGCATTTTCACTCATCTCTTACTATCAGTGACTGGTTATATCCTGTATCTCTCAAAATGATAACTTCTTGTCCTTCTCCCCCTGTTCTTTCTGAGTAAACTTTACCACAGAGGCAAATTCTTTGTAGAGATCAGGTACTAACTCCATCCCCAGCCCCTTCCTAGGCTGTGCACTCTCCTGCAGCTCCTCAGCTCTCCTTTACAACCTTCACCAATGTCACTGGCTTCGCTTCTTTTACCACAGCAACTTTCTTCAACGATCAGCACTGTGACTTTACATGGCCCACTTTACCGCAGTGGAAACATCTTTTTTTATATTAGATTGTATATATTATATATTACTTACAGTGTGGAAACAGGCCCTTTGGCCCAACAAGTCCACACCAACCCACCAAAGCGCAACCCACCCATACCCCTCCATTTACCCCTTACCTAACATCCACCTAACCTCCTGGAGCACCCGGAGGAAACCCACGCAGACACGGGGAGAACATGCAAACTCCACGCAGTGGGTCGCCTGAGGTGGGAACTGAACCCGGGTCTCTGACGCTGTGAGGCAGCAGTGCTAACCACTGTGCCACCGTGCCGCCCTGGACTTCTTGGACTTCTTTTGTATCCTGTGTTAAATTCATACCAGTGCTCTCCACTCTTGGTATCATAGTGTAGGATCTCCCCTTCTCCCAACTTCTATCCCTCGCAGGAAGAGATTCTGACTGGAAGCTTGTCGTATGCAGCAGCATGTACTCATTCTGCTAATTCTGCTGCCCTTCTCACTTCCTGAACATTCCGTTCCTCCACATGAATTCTTACTGTCTCTTGTAGAGAGATTTTAAACTCCTCCAACAGAATAATCTCTCTTAGAGCCTCAAAGGTCCTATCTATTTTCAAAACAAGCACCCATTGATCAAAATGACTATGTTTAATTCTTTCAAACTCAACATAAGTCTGACCTGGTTCCTTCTTTGTGTTTCTGAACCACTGTCTACATGCTTCTGGTACCAATTCATAAGCACTTAAAATAACCTGTTTAACTCTTCATAATCTCTTGACGCTCATCTGACAGTGCAGCAAAAACCTCACTAGCTCTGCCTACCAGTTTAGTCTGAACTAGCATTACCCATAAATCATTGGGCCACTCCTCCTGCCTAGCCATCTTTTCAAACGAAATAAAGAAGCTTCAACACCTTTCTCATCAAATTGTGGCAGAGTTTGGACATATTTCTGTATATCACTACCTTTAATGTCCATCCCGTTAACTTGACTTTACTGACTAAGTCGCAACTTCTCAACTTCGAATTCTCTCTTTTTGCTCCACCAAGAACTTTCTCTCTCTTTCTTTTTCCATCTCTCCCTTTCTTCTCTCTCTCTTTGATCGGCCAAGAACCTTCTCTCTCTCTCTCTTTCCTCTCTCACCTCTCTTCTTTCTCTCTTTTCCTTTCTCTCGCTCTCTCTCTCTTTCCCACCCTCTCTGTATTCTAACTCCATTTTCCTCAATTGTAATTTAAGTTTTTCTACCTCTACTGCACTTGTCTGTTCCTCTGACACATCTAACTAAGTGTTTGAGTAATTCCTTGACAATTTCAGCTTTACTTTTGTCCTTGGTTAAACCTAAATCTAACTAATTTACTGATTCTAAAAGTATGGCCTTTTTCTTTCCTTCTAAACATTCTTGCCAAATTTGAGAATTATCTTCAAATCCCAGAACCTCTTTGGTAATCTTAAGAGCCATTTCTCTCACTTTTAATTTAATCAACCACAAGTCACCAAAAATAAACAAATTGCGTCACCTCCATTTTATTTAAAGATCAGGGCATTAACCTGCAAATGATTAAAACGGCTGGGATTTTTTGTACCCCCAAATCTATTCAAATCTGCCTAAACCAGTTTAAATCATGGACCTGAGCCCTAAGACTATTACGACATGGGGTAAACTCTCCTGCTTAATTCAAAACAAGCAACGCAGAAAAGATTTATCCCCTGCAGTAATCTGTGAACATTCCATATACCAAGAATTAGTTAAAGTAAACATTAAGAATTTTATTTCTTAAAATGTGACAGAGGATAATTAACTAACAACTATTTACAACTCCTTCCTCTAACCTATCTTTTACCTTCCCCTTCTACAATACTAGTCCGATAAAACTCACGATTACAATTCACAAAACAAAACTTCTTACCTCAAACCCAGGTACCTTTCATTTTCTCTGAATTCTGGTCATCTTTTCTTCTTCTTAGAGATTTCTGCTTCACAGGTTACTGATCGATAAAGGAACTTTTAAAAGAGCTATTTTTCAGACAGTCTTTTTTACATGTTGGTAGTTGGACAGTTCTCCTCACAACTGTTCAAGTATCCCTAGTCTTATACTTCCAGGATCAGATTGTGTCATTGGCTTTTAAGATTATCAATGTACTCAATCCAAACTGGATTGAAATTTGATATTTTTTGGGGTATAATTTAAATTGATTGGCCTAATTTGAATCTGTTTTGTCATTTCCAGGCAACCAGCTACCCTAGCTACCCGAGTAGCTGGACCACATGTTACATTGTATCTTTTTTTCAGAACATTTGGTGCTGTTACTGTGTGCTTTTAACTCTTTAAAGGTACCGTCTTCATAACAATCATCATCAACAACTGAAGTTTACATTTATATAGGACCTCATGAGATGCAAGGAAAATATGTAATGTCATATGGGGAAGAGTTTAATAAGGGATTTTAAGCAGGGAGATGGCGCAAAAGATGTAAAGGAGTCAAGAGAGACACCTGTTAATTTTTAAAATTCATTTAGGGGGTGAGGTGTCGCTGGCTGGGCCAGCATTTATTGCCCATCCTTAACTGCCCAGAAGTTAGTTAAGAGTGAATGACATTGCTTCAGGTCTGGAGTCACGTGTAGGCCAGACCGGTAGGAATGGAAGCTTCCTTCCCTGAAGGACATTAGTGAACCAGATGGGTTTTTCTGTGAATTGATCATCATTAGACTATTAATTCCAAATTTATATTGAATTCAAACTCCATCATCTGCCACATTGGGATTTGAACCTAGCTACCCTGAACATTACCTGGGTCTCTGGATTAACAGTCCAATGGTAACACCATTGGCCATTGCCTACCTCAATGTGGGATTTGTGAGTCAGTAATAATGGGATAAAAGGAATGGGCATTTGTGAGATGCCAGAATTAGAGTATTGGAGTGTACAGGTGAAGACTTTGTAATGTTGGGGAAAGTGATGGAAATTCACTGAAGAGATTATGAAAGGATTGACTTCAAGCGACTGTCTGTGTGGAGTTTGCACATTCTCCCTATGTCTGTGTGAGTTTTCACCAGGCGCTCCCGTTTCTTTCCACAATCCAAAGATATGCAGGTTAGGTGAATGGACCATGCCAAATTACCCATAGTGTTCAGAGGTGTGTGGGTTAGGTGCATTAGTCAGGGGTAAGTGTCGAGTCATAGGGTAGGGGAATGGATCTGGGTGAGTTACTCTTCAGAGAGTTTATGTGGACTGGTTGGGTCAAAGGGCCTGTTTCCACACTGTAGGAATTCTATAAATGGATGAGAGTTTTAAATTTGGCAGAATGGAGACAATGTTGATTTGCAAAAAAGGTTGCAATGGCCAAATGCAATTTGGTGTGGGAATGGGCACAAGAATCCAAGTTTTGGAAATTGAGGCTAGAAATACAGACTGGTGTGGACAGCATTGGAGTTATTAGTTTCTGGAAGTGACAGATACATTGATGAGTGTGAATGGACTAAGGCAGGAAAAGAACCAGGTAATACCTCAGATGTAGAGGTTACTCATCTTGATGATGGACAAGACCTGGATCAGAAACTCAACTCAGGAAGTCAAAGACTTCAGTCCAGTCTAGGACATTGATATGCATAGCAAGGCAGAACAAGCTATTGGAGAAGAGAGAGGGGAGACACATGGAGGTGATACTGTTTGATCAGGAATGATATAGATGGGGTGTGGAGAGGAAATCATTGCTAGACATTCAATAGCATGAATGTGTGGCTCAGAGTCGTGGAAGCATCACGGCTGATCTGCCTTTCCTTTGCCCAGCGGTTCTGAGTCTCATTCCTAGCACGGACGCTGTAAGGAATGGGAATATTTTTGGTCCGGAGAGTTGAATTCCACGTGAGCTGAGCAGTGGATCACAGCAAACTTCATTCAAAGCCTGATAAAGGCATTCATGATTTGGCAGGGGGATGCTGTTCTCCATGTTTGGTTTGGCAGTCAGTGATGGTACTGTTGAAAGATGCCATCAGTACACAAAAACATCCAGCAGTAAGCTGGTGAAAGTGATTCACATTTCCCGCTATTAGCAGCTGGAAGAATGCCACTTGACCTTTGCAAATGAGCCTAGCTTCTTACAGACCTGGCGGACTGCAGTGCCTCCAAAGCAGTGCACATGTGGATCATGTTCCCAGTGTTAATTTGATTCCAATGGAAGAGCATAAACGTGAAATGCAAATAATACTTCTGGGAAGGCAGTGAAAAATGTGCACATCTGCTGGTAGTCAGAAGGCATGGGCTGGCCAGTCCCCTCAAACTAATCAAGGCTCCAATGCACTTTTTGGGTATAATTTTTTATGGGGAGGGGGTCCTACTGATATTAATGCTGAACTGCTAATATGGAGACCCAGATTCAAATCCTACCATGGTAGATGGTGGAATTTGTATTCGATATAAAAATCTGGAAATAAGATTCTAATGATGATCTTGAATCCATTGGCAATTGTTGGAAAAACCATCGGGTTCACTAATGTCCTTTAAGGAAAGAAACTTCCATCCTTACCTACATATAACTTCAGACCCACAGCAATGTAGTTGACTCTTAATGGCCCTCTGGGCATTTAAGGACGGGCATTAAATGCTGCCATGCCCTCATCCCATGAACCAATAATAAACAGGGACTATAGGGGAGTGTAGTGGTGTCCTTCTGGCGCTGTGTTCTTCCAGTCTCCTGCTTGTCTACTAAGTGATAATAAGAGCTAACAGTGAGAAAATGGGTTACAGAATGCAACCCATATAAGGTGATAGTGGGCCTAGATGTAGGTGAGCATAGGTTACTGTGCTAAAACCATTGCATGTCATACAGGACTGGGTGTGAGGGTGGTCACCAACAGAAACATACAGAATGGAATTGGGCTCTAAAGTTATTGAACTTGATGTTGAGTCCCACAAGCTGGGAGATGAGACGTTGTTCTTCCAATCTGCACTGAGCCTCACTGGAGTAGTGCAGCAGGCCTGTGACAGAAAAGCTGGCCAGGGAACACAGTAGTGTGTTGAAGTACCAGGCAACTGGGAGTTCTGGATCACTTTTGTGGACAAAGTATAGGTGTTCTGCAAAGCAATCACCAAATCTGTTTGTCGCCTCCCCAGTGCAGAGGCTACCACCTCGGCTCTGTCCACAAAACTTTGCTTACTTCCAATAATTTCTGCTTTTGTTTCAGATCTCCAGCATCCACAGTTCTTTGTTTTATTTTATTATAGGAAGCTACAATGCCCATTTGAAATGTTCAGTGTCCGTAGCCTCAACAACATATTATGCGACAGGGCCCCAGATTGCTACTAAATTCTCAAACACAGCCAGTGAGGAGCAATCTCTGAGGAGGTGGGACCCTGCAACCAAATTTTAGGGCGGCACGGTGGCACAGTGGTTAGTAAGGGCGGCACAGTGGCACAGTGGTTAGCACTGCTGCCTCACAGCGCCAGGGACCTGGGTTCAATTCCCGCCTCAGGCGACTGACTGTGTGGAGTTTGCACGTTCTCCCCGTGTCTGCGTGGGTTTCCTCCGGGTGCTCCGGTTTCCTCCCACAGTCCAAAGATGTGCGGGTCAGGTGAATTGGCCATGCTAAATTGCCCGTAGTGTTAGGTAAGGGGTATATGTAGGGGTATGGGTGAATTGCGCTTCGGCGGGTCGGTGTGGACTTGTTGGGCCGAAGGGCCTGTTTCCACACTGTAAGTAATCTAAACCAATTATTCAGTTCTTTCAGGAGTTTAGGCTTCTGAAACATCCTCTGCCAACCTGCCTCTGTAGCTCAGCTTATCATCTGCAAGTCCCATTACAAAGAACATCCGTTGGTCACATTGCACAGATCCTGTCTCACTGAAACCCTGCCACACATATAGAGCACAGGCATAGTGCACAACTCCAACATAGGCAAATGAAGTTTGACTGATTATTATCGATGTCAATAGAAATCATTCTATCTGGATACATCATGGCTTGGTATGGCAACTGGTCTACCCAGGACTGTAAGAAACTACAGAGAGTAATGAACATAGGTCAGTCCATCATGCAAGCCAACCTTCCATCTATTGACTCCATTTATACTTTTCACTGCCTCAGGAAGGCGGTCAACATCATCAAAGACCCCGCCCATCCTGGTTATAATCTCTTCAACCTCTTCTATTGGACAGAAGATACAAAAGCTTAAACACAGAGACAAACAGATTTAAGAACAGCTTCTTCCCCGCTGTTATTAGATTTCGGAATGGGCTTCTCAAATTTTAAAAGTAAAGTTGAACTCACTCTCTGTGCCCCTTCCCTGTAGCCATAACGTTGTAATCTTTGCCCCGTTCTAGCACCCTAATGCACTTTGTATGGTACGATCTGCCTGTAAGGCACACAAAAGAAAACTTTTCACTCTTCCTAGGTACATGTGACAATAATAAATCAATTCAAATCAAAATTATGCGCAGCAAAGCTAACCTCAGACCTGCTCTACCAATGTCACTGCATCATGAGGAATGCTTTTAAGAGAGGCAGTGTGTCTCTTTATCATGCAATCTTTTTCCCTCCCTCCAATCTGCTAAGGGAAATAGTAATGTCTTGATGTTGTGATCTTCCACCCTCCTTCCTACTGACTAAGATGAATCAGTCCGTTGGAAGACGGTTGTTGTAACATCTCCTAACTTCAGAAGTAGACTTGGCTGACAGGTGATTCTCTAACCCTGACTGGGGAAGGATTGTCAGGAATTGGGCATTCAGGTCTCTGAGCTAGATGGCCGAGATTTTAAACTCTGACTTGTAAACTGAAAAGTTTTACGTTTCTTTGGCTGAGACTTATGGCAGTGAATGTTTGTTCTCCTCTGGATCAGGATGTACACCCTCTCACTACATCTTCACAGCCTGTTTTGGCAGAAGAATTCCCAAAGCAGCCAAGTTTAAAATAACAAGACAAATCACATTGAAGTGAAGATTCTAAAAGAATAGTCTGTTTGTAGGTTACGAAACATTGAGGTGTGCTATAAATAGAGCTCATCACAATATGTTTCTTGAGTGGGCGCTTTGATCACACACAGTGGTGCCCACTTCCTAAGCTTAAATGAAAGGGAAGAAGTATATTTTTAAAAATAATCCAACCCATCTCCTTCAGTCATGGTCTGTTCCATAACTCAGCCATGCCATAGAAAAGGTGCTGAATTGACAAATCATTTCTCCTTTATGATTAGATTCCCTACAGTGCGGAAACAGGCCCTTCGGCCCAACAAGTCCACACTGACCCTCTGACGAGTAACCCACCCAGATCCATTCCCCTACTCATGCACCTAACACTGTAGGCAGTTTAGAATGGCCAATTCACCTGACCAGCACATCTTTAGACTGTGGGAAGAAACCGATGGAAACCCCGCAGACACGGGGAGAATATGCAAACTTCTCACAGACAGTTACCCGAGGCTAGAATCAAACCCGAGTCCGTGGCGCTGCAAGGCAGCAGTGCTAACCATTGAGCCACCGTTCCAAAGGAAACACTAACCCTGACAGCAATGTCTCCTGAACCACTGTTTTCTACCTTCCAGCGCTAAATAGACCCTGCAGTAAGTGACTCAAGCAGAGTTGAAGCAGCCTGGACCCCAGTTTGAAATGATACACCGGGTTTTGACAAGGTGGCTGAATGGGGTGTACTGGTGAGACTGTGTGAAAGGTACCAACTTATTATCGGTGTGTTTTCACGACTGGACTGTGAGGCAGCTCTTGGATATACACTCAATAATGTATTAGAACATGATGCAACCATAATTAGCACCCAATCTTGTGGAATTCCTGACTTGTGTCAAGAATTTTCAGTCACTTTAAATCATTCTGACGTGTTAATATTTTATCTTTTAGTGATAAATGTGGAAAAATGTAGGTTCAGGTTTCTCAGCTCTTGCAGTTGAGCAGTTGGAGCAGTTGAGTACGACATAGACAGGCAAACCATTGAGAAAAGCTGGTAGGAAGGCCCCTCACTCCTTCTACCGTACTTTCTCCTCCCTAATAAATATCAGGCAAGCCACCTTTGAGTCATGAAGTTCTCTTTGCATGATATATCCCGAATATGATTCATCCATTTGCTCAATGGCCTAGAGACAAGATGTAGACAACACCTCGGGTATGTTCAGCACCAGTTTTGCCTCGTTTTGGAGGGTCTGTGCACATAAGACATAATTCAACACCCTCTCCACTTGTGTTGACTAATAATTCTGGCAACTCTGAGCTCAAATATTGTGGAATCATTTTGTGTTCTCAAGTCAGAGCTGAGTGCAAAATCGATGCTGACGATCTCCATGCAGTGCTGAAGGAGTGCAGGACAACCATTCTCACTGTCTTACAGATGCGACGTTAAATCAAACTTTGTTCATCACACAGATCCCACAGTGCCGTTTGAAGAAGAGCTGTGGAGTTTGTCTCAGTATCATACATAATGTTAACCTCTTAACCGCCGTCACCAAAGGAATTGACCTTGTTGCCAACTTCCTGACAGTACAACATTGACTCAAGAGGTGATCTTACAGAGGTTTACAAAATTGTGAGGGGTATAGATAGGGTGAGTGGCAGGTGTCTCTTCCCTAGGGTGGAGGATTTCAAGACGAGAGGGTATAATTTCAAAGTGAGAGGAGAAAGATTTTAAAAAGACATAGGGACAATTTTTTAATATTTTGTTTGTGTGTGGAATGAATTTCCAGAGGAAGTGATGGAGGCAAGTGCAGTTATAATGTGTAAAAGACATTTAAATAAGTACATGAACAGGAAATGTTTAGAAGGATATGGTGCAGGCAGGTGGGACTAGTTTGGTTTGGGATTATGGTTGGTATGGATTGGTTGGGCCAAAGGATCTGTTTCTGTGCTGAATGACTCTACTATCCCTCTACAACTTCAATTTGAAAGATCTTTATTGGCCATGAAGTGCACTAAGAAATTATAAAATGATGAAAGATGCCGTCTAAATATAAGTCTTTCTTTCATTCCAATTGGGGAACAGTTAAAAATAAATCAACTATAAATGGAAATAATGTTGCTTCATTTTGTTTTGACAGTTCCTTCAAGACCTTTTGGGAAAGGTAATGACTTTTCCAACTCTTCACTTCTCCCCCCAAAAATAACGAATGGGGTTGGAAGAGAAATAAAGAAATAAGAAACAAGCTGATATTTAATTGATTCATTAAGTGTTGTTTTAAGCTGAAGTTGTTTGTGCTATGACAAAATATATAAACACATGTTATAAATGGAATTCCCAGTTTGGGAACAGTTGGCAATAAAATACAATTCATAATTTAGGAATATTTGTTGGATTCTTGCCCTTGGAATCCAATGAGTAGAACTTTCTTAGATTACTCAGCAGTATTATTTCTGACATGGTACCATACACAGACATCAATCTCATACAGAAGTGCTCCATTCACTAGCAGAATGCAGCCTTGTCTGTTCTTACAACAGGGATTACATTGTAGGCCTGAACGTTTCATTCAGTCTTCCGCAGTGGAAACAGTTACGGTTTCTGAAACTTATGTAGACAACGAGGAAAAGAACCCTCTCAAGCGACTCGATATGTCGAACGTTCTGATATCTCTAGGGCTTGTTCACATCTCAGACAGAAAGGAAAGGCAGGATCTGCCTAGCCCCTGATTGATATAGGCCTTGGAGAAACTGAGGACTACAGATGATGGCAAGTCGAGAGTGTGGTGCTGGAAAAGCACAGGCAGCATCCGAGGAGCAGGAGAGTCAACATTTCGGGCATAAGCCCTTCATCAGGAATGTCAGACCTTGGCCAGTCAGCTGAAGAAATAGGGAAAGCATGACAGAAATGAGATCATTGATGTCTAGAGAAAACAGCCCAATTCTCCAGCCAGCTTTTGAACAGAGAGATGAGATTCTCGTTAATGACTCGCAAGGGGACTATTTAGCCAAATTTGCATTCCATTATTACTAACCACAATTTATTGAAATGCAGTTTCCCATTTGCCGGATAGAAACTAGGCAGATTACATCTGGTATCCCTATATGTAGTTCCTCTTCCTCTTATGTAACTTCTGGCACTGCCCTACGCCCTCGTGAGGAAGGGGCATCTGGAGTTAGGTCAAGGTTTCTATAACCTCACCCCCCCCCCCACCACCAGCTCCCCCAGGTACCTTGCCATTGGTGCTGAGCACTGATAGAGCAATGGATGCAGTTCTGTGTGTAAACCCAACGGGTAGTGACGGGGCAGGACCGGGCTCTCCATGGCAGCCAGATGTTAACATACCACAGGCGGCATGCAATAAGTCACGTCGGTGGATCTCTCCAATCACTGTGAGTCAATGTTTCTGACTACCCTCCCTGCCCCTCCTGCATCTGTTTGTGTATTTGAATGAAGTTATTAACTACTGACACCAAGGTGTCCTCCCTTGCCTGGACTGGGCAGATGCCTGGTCTCTGACAATCCTCTGAATGCCAGTGTACTGGGACATTGCTTCCTCTAGCAGCTGCAGAGACATGGAGTGATGTACTTACCAGAATGTGCTCCTAATTCTAATCAGGGTAAAGTCCTCACCGAAGTGTCAGGGTCTGAGCTGGTGCCGAGTGCAGGAGGCAGTCTTGCTGGGACTTCCTGTGAGGGATCTCTTGGCTTTCAGCATGAAGATAAATGATTACCTCAATCTGCTGGCCTGAGATCTGAACCCTAAACCTTCTGCCTGAGAGGTAGGAGTAGACACTGGGAACTGATGTGTACATAATCATTGAACTTCAGGAAAGTTGTTAGCTCGTCAACCCCTTTGCAGCACATTGGCTCAGTGGTTAGCATTGCTTCCTCACAATACCAGGGACACAGGTTCAACTCCAGCGTTTGATGACTGTGTGTGGAGTTTGCACATTCTAGCTCCACAGGTCGGTGCAATATCGAAAGCCAAAGGGCCTGTACTGCGTTATTCTGTTCCATGTTTAGTTAATTGACAGTTCTGAAGAAGGATCACTGGACCTGAAACATTAACGCTGATTTCTCTCACAGATGCTGCCAGACCTGCTGAGTTTTTCCAGCAATTTCTGTTTCTGATTTCCTTTCAGTTGCCTATCGCTTCAACTTGACTGAAGTTAATTAACAGGATGAAAAATGTTAAAGAGGAAGGTTTCTCTCAGTTCTATGAACTTTCTCCAGTTTAGTCCATGATAGGCTCTTTTATGTTAGAGAGGTACGCCTACCTTTGGGTTTCATGGCTGTTGTAAAGGCATTGTTCCATCTGTGATACATTGTTTTTACGCCCCTTTGCGTGTTCATACATTTCAGTTACAGCCACAAATAACAGCAATGAACTCAGGGCCAACTGTGTCCCTCCAATCCTTGTGTGAAGAGCTTTCAAGATGGTGTTGGAGTAGGACATTTCAGCCAGAGTTCCTCAACTCCATTCATTACTTTTTCATTTTCTTTCTCTTTTTTCCTTCTCTTTAGTGTTTTTTCCTTCTCTCTTCTTCTTTCTTTTTGATGACGTCTTCTTGATGAGTCCAAGTCCCTTGGACTCTCAGCCTCGGTGTGAACCCAGCATGGCGAACCCCCGGCATGTCATAGCGATCTTTCAGCCTGGCTTGATGGTTTCCTGGCCCAGTCTGGTGGTCTTTCAGCCCGGCATAATTGCTTTCAGCCTGGCATGGTGGTCTCTCAGCCCGGGATAGTTGCATTCAGCCTGGCGTGGTGGTGTCTCAGCCTGGCGTGGTGGTGTCTCAGCCTGGCGTGGTGGTCTCTCAACCTGGCATGGCCTCAGTGTGAATTTCCAGCCTCGAGACGTTTCCAGTGCAGTCTCCTGGCCTTGGGAGCCTCAAGGTGAAGTCCGGCCTGGACTGGAGTCAAGGCCCAGGCTGAGTAAGAAGCTGGGTAAGAAGCATAGTCTGGGTTGGAAGGTCTGTTGTTTTGAACATTTTATTTTCTAACTCATTCCTTTGATCTGTAATGCTGGACTTTTATTTCTTTGCTTTATTAATTGCGTTTCCTAAGAACTTAGACTGAAGAATCTGTACCGAGGTACGCTGTACCCATGATGGTACTATAAAGGATGACTTGTAAACTTTTCCCTGTATTCATTCGAGTACTGTGACAATTGAGAGGTTTCCAGTGTTATTCTTGATTTACAGTATTGCAATGTTCATTGATGATAGGTTTGTCCCACTGAGGCAAGAAAGGGATGGTAGGGTGAAGGAATCTTGGATGATATTGGCTGTGGAACATCAAGTCAAGGGGAAGAAGGAAGCTCACTTAAGGTTGAGGAAGCAAAGATCAGACAGGGCTCTAAAGGGTTACATGGTAGCCTGGAGAGAACTGAATAATGGACTTAGGAGAGTTAGAAGAGAGCATGAAAAAGCTTTAGCGGGTAGGATTAAGGAAAACCCTAAGGCGTTCTACACTTATGTGCAGAACAAGAGGATGGCCAGAGTGAGGGTAGGGTTGATCAGGGATAGTGGAGGGAACTTGTGCCTGGAGTCAGAGGAGGAGGGAGGTCCTTAATGAATACTTTGCTTCAGTATTCAGTAGTGAGAGTGACCTTGCCGTTTGTGAGGACAGTGTGAAACAGACTGATAAACTCAAACAGATTGATGTTAGGAAGAAGAATGTGTTGAAACGTTTGAAAAACATAAGGATAGATAAGTCCCTTGGGCCCGACAGGATATACCCAAGGTTACTAAGAGAAGGATGTACCCAAGGTTACTAAGAGAAGGATATACCCAAGGTTACTAAGAGAAGCAAGGAAAGAGATTGCTGCAGCTTTGGTGATGATCTTTGCATGCTCATTATCCACTGGAGTAGTCCCAGATGATTGGAGGGTGGCAAATGTTATTCCCTTGTTCAAGAACGGGAATAGGGATA
The DNA here is from genome assembly GCF_020745735.1 of Hemiscyllium ocellatum. Lineage (NCBI taxonomy): Eukaryota > Metazoa > Chordata > Chondrichthyes > Orectolobiformes > Hemiscylliidae > Hemiscyllium > Hemiscyllium ocellatum. The sequence continues at coordinate 51,179,547 of NC_083425.1, forward strand.
ATCCTGGGAATTACAGACCAGTCAGTGGTGGGCAAATTATTGGAGAGGATTCTGAGAGACAGGATTTATGATTATTTGGAAATGCATAATTTGATTAGAGATAGTCAGCGTGGCTTTGTGAGGGACAGGTTATACCTCACAAGTCTTATTGGATTCTTTGAGGATGTGACAAAACTCATTGATGAAGGTAGAGTAGTGGATGTGATGTTTATGGATATTAGCAAGGTATTTTTAAGGTTACCTATGGTAGGCTCATTCAGAAAATAAGGAAGCACAGGACACAGTGAAATTTGGCTATCTGGGTATGGAATTGGTTGGTCCATAGAAGACAGAAGGTGGTAGTAGATGGAAAGTATTCAGCCTGGAGCTCGGTGACCAGCAGGAGAATCAACATATGTTTTGGGGATAAACATCGACTCTCCTGATCCTCGGATGTTGCCTGGCAGGCTGTACTTTTCCAGTGCCACACTTTTTCACTCTGATCTCCAGCATCTGCAGTCCTCACTTTATTATAGGATACAGAATAATACAGGCCCTTTGGCCCTTGATGTTGTTCTGAACTTTTATCCTACTCTAAGATCAAACTAGCCTACATATCCTTCAACTTACTATCATCTATGTGCTTATCCAGGAGTCGCTTGAATGTTCCTAATGTATCTGACTCTGCTACCACTGATGGCAGTGCATTCATCACTCTCTGTGTAAAGAACCTACCTCTGGTATCTCCCCTAAACCTTCCTCCAATCACCTTCACATTACGTTCCATGTCCCATGATAGTATAGACCCAAAGTGTGTGTATATTGTCATGACCCAAATCTAGCATCTAGGATTACATGATTAGCCTATTTCCCTTTCCATATATGAAGCACAATGAAGCAATCAGAGGAAAACTTGTACCACATCCGGGTTAGAGCTTACATGGGGCAAGTAACATTTGCACCAAGCACTGACCATGTCTATACGTGAGATGTGAGCAAAGTAGACCATTTGGACCCTGAGGCCTCACTCTGCCATTTCGTAATATCAGGATTGACCTGCTTGTGTTTCATATTCAACATTCCCATCTACTCTTATGGCGTTGCCTGACAAGAGTCTTCTTAATCTGTTTACAAAATATTCAATAAATCTGCTTCCATTGCCTTCTGAGACAGCAAGTTCCAAAGTTGCACATCCCTCAGAGAGAAGGAGAAATGTTGGATCTCTGACCCGAAAGAATGATTCCTCATTTTAAAACAGTGCCGCCTAGTTATGGACTAACTCAAGGGGAAACCTCTTTTCCATATCCACTATATCAAGACCATTCTGAATCTCTTGCATTTCAATCAAGGCACCCACTCACTCTTTTAAACTCCAGTGGAAACAAGCCCAGCCTGTCCAACCTTTCCTCACTCCTGGTAATAGCATGGTAAACCTCTGAACCACCTCCGATGTATTTACATCCATCCCAATGCAAGGTGACAAAAACCACACACAGTATTTGAGATGTGGTCTCACCAAAGTCCTCCATAACTGAAGCATTACATCTTTACTTTCACACTCAGTTACTGTCCTGATAAAGTACAGGCATCCCATTAACCTTCTTGATTATGTGCTGGACCTGCAGATCATCTTGAGGGGACTCATAGATGAGGGCACTTAAATCCCTCCGCACATCAAAATCCTGCAATTGTTCTTCATTTAAGTCATACTATGCTTTGCTTTCACTCTTCTTGCCAAAGTAAACAATTGGACATTTTCCTACATTGTGCTCCATCTTCCAGATTTATGCTCACTTGTTCAACCTGTCAATATCCATCTGTAAACTCACAGTGCCTCCTTCACGGTGTATTTTCCTGTTGATTTTGCTGTCATGTGTGAAGTTAGTTACCATGCCTTTACTCCCATCATCTATGTCATTGATGTTAAATCCGAAGCCCCAGAACAAATCCCTGCAGGACTCCACATATCACATGCTGCCATTCCAAGACCCATATAAGTCTAACTGTCTGCTGTCAGCCAGCAGCCAATCTTCTATCCATGATAATTGTCACCGGCTGCTCCATGAGATTCATTTCTGCAATAACCTTATCACCTGCCTCTGGAACTCCAAGCATAGTATGGCTACAAACTCCTCATTATCCAAAACCTATGTTACTCCTTCAAAGGTCTCCAATAACTTGCTTCTGATGAAAGTGTGCTGACTCCTCACGATTACCTTGAGTGCAGCAGCTATAATCTCTTCTCAGCTAGACCAGTGTCCTCACAAGAGATATCAAACTCACTGGCCTATTGCATCTTGTTTTCTGAATGGTGGAATTGTGTTTGCTGCTTTCAGGCCCAATGGGACTTTTCAAGGCAATTTTGGAAAACTAACAACATTTGTATCACATCTACTGTCTCGTTGGCCACATGTGGGGAAGAACCTGAGCTGATGTTCAGCTGGACCCTGAGCCCATCAGTTTGCCTATCACTTCCCATGTCTTTGTAATTTCACCAGGTCCTTCACTCTTTTCCACCACCTGATTGCCATTCCTCGAGTGTATTTTGTCTTCTGTATTGTGAAGACAGGAAAAACAAATTTGTTCATTTCATCTGCCACTTCCTTAGTATTTACATTATGTCCCAGTCTCATAGCTGGAAGACTAACAATCACTTGGCTTACTCATTTAAACACCTGAAGAAATTCTTACTATCCATTTTGACATTCCTAGCTATCTTCCTCCCTACTTTCTTCCTCCTGATTAAAATTTTAGTGACTCTCTGTTGTTCTGTATATTCTGACAAATCATCTGATCTATCACTCATCCTGCATAGCAAAATGGCTTTTCCTTCAGTTTGATGCTTTCCTTAACTTCTTCAGTTTATCACAGCTGGTGAGTCCTCGCTTTAGAATTTTTTAAATTGCAGAAATATTCCTATTCTGAGCATACGAAAATATCCTCTTAAATTCCCCAAGGCACCTTAGACAACTTTTTTCAAATCCATGATCTTTACCATCTAGATGGACAAGGGCAGCAGGTACATGGGAACACCACCACATGCAAGTTCCCCTCTGATCCAGTCACCATCTTGATTTGGAAATATATCATTCACTGTTGCTCAGTCAAAATCCTGAAAATCCCTCCCAAATAGCATCGTGGGTCTACATGGACTGCATCGATTTGGGACGGTACGGTGGCTCAGTGGTTAGCACTATTGCCTCACAGCGCCAGGGACCTGAATTCAATTCAAACCTCAGGCAATTGTCTGTGTGGAGTTTGTACAATTTCCCTGTGTCTGCGTGGGTTTCCTCCGGGTGCTCCAGTTTCCTCCCACAGTCCAAAGATGTGCAGGTTAGGTGAATTGGTCATGCTAAATTGCCCATAGTGTTCAGGCATGTATAGGTTAGGTGCATTAGTCAGGGATAAATATAAGGTAGGGGGAATGGGTCTGGATGGGTTACTCTTTGGAGGGTCAGTGTGGACTTGTTGGGCCGAAAGGCCTGTTTTTGCACTGTAGGGATTCATGATTCTATGATTCAAGAAGGCAGCTCACCACCACTTTCTCAAGGGTAACACTGGCAAATAAAAAAAGTTCACCAATGCACCTCTATCGATCTATTCCCTAGCCCGTTCACCTTAGCTAGGCTGATTTCCATTCCCACAAAGTTACCTTCATTAATATTAAAAGTACTTGCCTAAGACCTGGTTTTCTCCTTTGCAAACTGTATGTCAAACTTAATCTATTTGATCTGCTATTTAAAATTACTTGAACTCTGTGTTCATGCATTAACTGTATCACGTTACAGAATACCAACTCTAAGGTAACCAGCTGTCTCACCAATTCCAGAACATGTTCTAATAAAACTATCACGAATGATTTTTCAAACTTATATACAGATTAAAGCAACACCCAAGAATGCTGCCCTTTTATGGACTAGGTTTTGACTAGATTAGATTCCCTTTGACCCAACAAGTCCACACCGACCCTCCGAAGAGTAACCCACCCAGACCCATTTCCCTCTGACCGATGCACTATGGACAATTTAGCATGGCCAATTCACCTGACCTGCACATCTTTGGATTGTGGGAGGAAACTGGAGCACCCGGAGGAAACCCACGCAGACACGCGGAGAATGTGCAAACTTGTTTTATTGTAACATATACTCCAGCACAGGAGTACAGTGAAAAGTTTACAAATTAGCACACATGGCACCATCTTCGATACAAAGTAGTAAAATAGATTAGGAACAAAAATAGAAAAATAAAGAATAAAGCTAAGAAGTTTTAACAGTACAGTCCTTCACAGTACAAATGAGGAAAACAAAGGAATAAAGTTAAAGGAAAAACATTACAGCCCTTTATCACAAACATTAAACAGTTCTTCTTATATAGTTCGTCCTATGTTCTGGTTATTGTTAGGGAGCTTGTAAATCATTTCCACAATTGACCTCTTTTCCCTACTCTTCATTTTTTCCTCCTGAACTGATTCCACATCTTGATTTCCTGAATTAAGGTCATCTCTAACTTACACAAATACCAACCATCCTTCGATAACTATGCTTCCTCTCCATCTTTACCCAACTTCCTTTTTTCCTGAATTTTATATACCCCCCAATATTCCGTACTCAATCCTTGTCATTCTGATGCCATGTCTCCATGGTAGCTATCAGATCATTTATTTACTTCAGTGTCTGCTATCGACGTGTTCGCTTTGATATGAATGCTACCTGCATTCAGATACAGGGCCTTCAGTTTAGAATTTTTGTTATCTTTGTAATATCAAGATTCAATTGTAGGTATATTCCTAGATTTCTTTTCTCTCTGCTCCTTCATGCCTGTTCCACTATTCATTGTACTCATGGCTGATTATCCAACTCAGTCGCTTGTTCCCACTTTTCCCCATAACTGTGATCCCTTTATTCCCAAGTGACAATATCCAACTCCTTCTTGAAATCAGACAAGGTTTTTGACCTTGACAACTTTCTCTGATAGTGAATTCCACAGGCCCACCAATCTCTTGGTGAAGAAATTTCTCCTCATCTTAGCTCTAAATAGTTTACACCATATTCTTAGACTGTGACCCCTGGTTCAGGACTCCCCAGCTATAAGGAATATCCTTCCTGTGTCTACTCTGTCAAGTCCTGTTAGAACGCAGTTCACAAGAATACTTGACTGAGCATACTTCATGACTAGACTAGCTCAAAACTATTGTCATCTCTTTAACCAGTACTGCTGCCAATCACCCATGAACCAGATCCACTCCTCCCACACTGATCTTACAGCCACATTTGTATCTCTCTAATTTTATGTGCCTTTTCCTAATTTTGTTTTATTTACTCATGGAACATAAGTGTTGCTGGCTGGGATAATATTTATTTCCCATTCTTCATTGCCCTTGAGAAGTTGGTGGTGAGCTGTCTTCTTGACCCGTTGCAGTTGATTGAAAAGACTGAGTGGCTTGCTAGGCCATTGCAGAGGGCAGTTGAGAGTCAATCACATTGCTGTCATTGGAGTCACGTGTAGGCCAGACCAGGTAAGGGCGGCAATTTCCTTTCCAAATGGACATTCGTGAGTCAGATGGGTTTTTCCAACAATTGGCAATGGTTTCATGGTTATCAGTCAATTCTTAATTCCAGTTTTTAAAAACAATTGAATTCACATTTCACCATCTGCTGTGACAGGATTTGAACCTATGTCCTCAGCTGAGTTTTTGAATTCATAATCCAGCAATAATGTCACTAGGCCACCCCCTCCCCTGTGATATTTACACATGGCTCAGGAGATAACCCAGAGCTGAAAATTTGATGCTGGAAAAGCGCAGCAGTTCAGGCAGCATCCAAGGATGCTTTTCCAGCAACACATTTTCAGCTCTGATCTCCAGCATCTGCAGTCCTCATTTTCTCCTCAGGAGATAACTCAGCCAATATAACCTTTTTGGTTCTTCATTTAAGCTTAATACCTAGGTCCTCATATGCCCTAGGCAGAACCTCTTCCCTAATTTTACCTATATTTTTGGTACCTACATGAACCACAACCTGGGTGGATGTCCTAAGTTCTGGCATGATGTAGGCAACACTGCCATCTGGACTCTTGCACTTTGCTGCAGTGAATAGTGTCAATTGATCTCACTATACTACTGTTACATTTCCCCCATCCTTCACTCTTGACTAACTTGTACAAAGGTGTTACAGTTAGCTTACACATCTACCAGACAGCCCCTGTTCACATCCAAACAACCCAAGAGAGTCTCAAACTTATCAGACAATTGCAGACACTGAGGCTCTTGCGTTCTGTTCTTGAGGTTCCTTTACCAGTCCCACCCACAACCTCCTGTCCTTGATCACTGATCAAATCAGGAGAACCTCTCCTAAGTAATGTCATTGCATTACAAAGACACAAAGAGTCTTCCCCCCACCGATACATTTCACTGTCTGTTGCTCAACTTCCAGCTTATAATGTCTGAGCTAAAGCTGCTTCTCATCTTTACTAAAAACATATTTGTCCCAGATCGCTGTTGTATCCAAGAGCTCCCACATGCTAAAGCCTTGACGCACCACCTGAATGGCCATCCTAATGAGTTTTAATTATTTGTTACATAATTCACTTACATGTATTACAGTTTATAGACTTATACAACACTGCAGAGTAAAGGGAAATATACCTTTACTGGAAGTACAGATACTGGGCAGGTTTGAAAGGCTGAGTGATGTCAGAACACATGAAACTGGAGCTTTGGTCTGTCTAGGGTCAGATAAGATGTACTTTGTAAATAATATGCTTATACTGGGGAGGCATTAGAGTAGTAGTATTGTCACTGGGCTGGGAACCCAGGTTCGAATCCTGCCATGGCAGATGGTAGAAATTGAATAAAAATCTGGAATTAAGAGTCTAATGGTGACCAGGAATCCATTGCCAATTGTCGGGAAAACCTGTCTGGTTCACTAATACCCTTTAAGTTAGGAAATGGCCATCCTTACCTGGTTTGGAATACATGTGACTCCAGACCCACAGCGATGTGGTTGACTCCTAACTGCCCTCTGGGTAATTAGGGATGGGCAATACATGCTGGCTGGGCCAGTTATGCTTCATTTTGTGAATAAATAAAAAATGTCTGTATGTTAACTGTATACACTATATTCAATTAAAATTGGTTCATGCTCACTCACAAGAGTGTTGATCCAACATTATGGCAAAGATTGACTTCTGTTTAAGTTCCTGACACCTGAGATTGACGTCCCTGGTACAACATGAAAACTGCAGCTCCACTCCAACTCTCCTCTGTCACTTCAAACTCTCTGATTGGAATTACTAATAGGTAGGAGTGCTCTTGTCATTCTTCACACATAGAGAATCCCAGATAAACCTGACAAACATTTCATACCTAAATAAAAATTAACTTTAAGAAAACCCACCAAAATGTTTAGGAAGATGAAAATCTCTTTCCAAGTGTTTAATTAATCATCACAATAATACAAACTACTTCAAAGTGCCAGGAATGGAAGAATTTAACTTTTTTTTGTCAAATTCAGAAAATTGTCTTATAGAAAATAAAGCTTGTGCTTCAACATTGTCATTTGCAAGGTCAGAAGAGACACAACACCAGGTCACAGTCCAACAAATTTATTCAAAACCACAAGCTTTCGGAGTGCTGCCCCTTTTTCAGGTGTTGTGTGATTCCTGACCTTGTCCATCCCAGTCCGACACCAACACCTCAATATCTCGTCATTTTCAGTGCAAGCATCTGAAATCTGACGGTGCTGTTTTCCAGCGTTGACTTGTCTGAGCATTAAAATTCACTGATAGAAATTAGTGAATACATTAGGAATATTCCATAGTGCCTTGCCACGCACAGGGTGTGACAGCAAATTACTATAATGAGCAATGAAGCAAGGTTTGAAGACTGGGCTATTTCAGGAAGGAAGCCCTTTCTAATGAGGTGCTAATAGCATAGCAAAGCTTTGAACGTTAAGCTCAAAACAAAGCAAGTAATGTTCATCAATGGTGAAACACCTCAGATGAATCAACTGTTTGGAATGCGTGAGATATGAAAACATTTTTGCAAGTCAGGCAAAACTTATCTTCCGTGCTGTCCAATCTTCTGGTCATGATTTGGAGATGCTGGTTTTGGACTGGGGTGTACAAAGTTAAAAATCACACAACACCAGGTTATAGTCCAACAGGTTGAATTGGAAGCACACTAGCTTTCGGAGCGACGCTCCTTCATCTGATGAAGGAGTGTCGCCCCGAAAGCTAGTGTGCTTCCAATTAAACCTGTTGGACTATAATCTGGTGTTGTGTGATTTTTAACAATCTTCTGGTGTCATTGGGACATCACCGAAGAGAAGAATTCTAATGCGTCTTCAGAAACCAGACTGAAGGCTCAAGGTGCAGAAATGACCCAGATTTGAAAAGAGAAGAGAACATAAGGTAACTGAGTAAGTAATGATAACAGTTACAGTTAGGTTCCTATTTTCTATACATTGTACAGACAATGACAATGCTCTCCTGTCAAGGACACAGGCAGGAAATTCTGCAGCAGTGAGCATGGATCTAGGATAGTGTGTTGCTTTCCAGGTGCCAGGATTAAGGCCTTCTCAAAACGTTTGAAGCATGTTGTATAGTGAGAGACCGGAAGTTATTGTACACGTTGGTGAAAATGACATAGGTAGGGAAAAGATTAAGGCTTTACAGAGTGAATGTAAGAGGTTAGATAAAAGATTAAATAACAGAACCTTAGAAATAGTAATCTCTGGTTTACTCCGGTGCTAAACTCAAATGAGGGAAAAGAATAAAAGGATAAAGGAGGTTAATCAATCGTTGAAGAAGTGGTATCATGTTCAGGGGTTCAGGTTCTTCAATCATTGGGATCACATCAGGGTGAGAAAAGACTTGTTCAAAAGGATGAGTTTCATCTGAACTGGAAAGGGACCAATATCCTAATGGGAATATTTGTTAATTCTACTTAGTGAGAGTGGGAGCTATTGGTGTGGGGTTTGGGGTGGAGAGGTTAGAGGGGAGGTGGAGCGACCCTAAGTACCAGAGTAAATAGAAAGCAAAATGAGGATAAGAACAATTAGAAAAGACAGACGAGCAAGTAAGAGAATAAGGTAACTCTGAAGAATTGAACTGTGTTTATTTTGAAGGGGCCTTAATAGTAAGGCCGAAATACTCCAGGCATATTTGGGGAAACTGGGATTGGGACATCGTTGCGATTACAGAAACTTGGCCAAGGGATGGACAGGACTAGCAGCTCAATGTTCCTGATTTCAGATGGTATAGGAAGGATAGAAAAGGAGGCAAAAGAGGAAGCATTGTTTTTGATTAATGAAAGCATTACTGCTGTAACAAAAGAAGACATTTCTGAATAATCATCCAATGAAAATCTATGGAATGAAATTAGAAATATAAATATAAATATACCTTCATATGATTGTACTACAGACCCCCTGTAGACAGAGGGAAACTGAGGAAGAAAGGTATGAGAGATCACAGACATACTTAAGAATAGGAAGGTTATAATTGCAGGTGATTTGAATTTTCCAAACATGTACTGGGACCACCATAGTGTTGAAGGTTTGGATGGTGAAGAATACAAAATCAGTTTAACGGTGGAGGGTTGTTGTTGGAACTGAGGCTTCTGGCCAGTGGTGTTTCACAGTATTCGATGCTGGTACCACTTTTATTTGCCATTTATATGAATGATTTAGATGAGCATATAGAAAGCATGGTTAGTAAGTTTGGGATGACACCGATTGGTGGTATCGTGGACAGTGAAAAAGGTTATCTATGTTTACAAAGTGACCTTGATCAATTGGGTCAATGGGCTGAGGAGTGGCAGAGGGAGTTTAATTTGGAGAAATGTGAAGTGCTGCCTTTTTGCAAAAGAAATAAGGGCAGAAGTTATACAATTTAAAATAGGGCCTTGGGTAGTGTTGTAGAGACCTAGGGATTCAGATGCATAATCCTTTGAAGTTTGCATCACATAGAGCTAGAATGGTTAAGAAAGTGTTTAGCACACTTGCCTTCATTGCTCAGATCTTTGAATATAGGATGGACATTATATTGAGGTAATGAAGGATGTTAGTGAGGCCTCTTCTGGAGTACTGTGTCCAGTTCTGGTCATTCTGTATGGAAAGGATATCATTAAGTTGGAGAGAGTTCAAAAGAGATTGACCATGATGTTGCTGGGAATAGAAGGTTTGAATTATAAAGAGTAGTTGGATAAAGTGGGACATTTTTCACAGGAGTGTAGGAGGTTGAAAGGTGACCTTCTAGAGGTTTATAAAATCACAAGAGGTACAGATCAGGTGAATGGCAGGTGTCTTTTCCCTAGGGTAGACAATTTTAAGATTGGGGGCATATTTTTAAGATGAGAGGAGAAAGATTTTAAAAAGACACAGGGACAATTTTTTTTTTACACAGAGAATTAGGGATAAGCACAGTGGTGGCTCAGTGGTTAGCACTGCTGCCTCACAGCACCAGGGACCAGGGTTTGATTCCAGACTCAGGTGACTGTCTATATGGAGTTTGCACATTCTCCCTGTGTCCACGTGGGTTACCTCCCACAATCCAAAGGTATGTAGGTCAGGTGGATTGGCTGTGCTAAATAGTAATCAGGGATTTGCAGTCCAGGTGGGTTAGTCCTATGGTTACAAGGATAGGGGAGGGGATTGGGTCTGTGTGGAATGTTTTTCCGAGGGTTGGTGTGGACTTGATGGGCCAAATAGCATGCTTCTACATTATAGTGATTTTATTATTCTAATTACTGGTCTAGCCAGCAATATCCACACATCCCAAGAGCAAATAAATTAAAGGGAGACCCACAGCGCTATTAGAGAGGGAGTTCCAAGTTTTCAAATCAATAATAACAAAGGAATGTGAGTGACTTGCAGTTGAACTTTCAAGTGCTGATGTTTCCATGCATCTGTTACTGTTATCCTTCTAGGTGCTAGAGTGTGGTGGCTTGGAAGCTGTGTCAAAGCTGCTTTGGTGTCTATCTTGCAGAGTGTCAGTGGGAGAGGAGAGCATGTCTAAGGCTTTTTAATTAATTCACGGAATATGCGCATCACTGGCTCGACCACCATTTATTGCCAATTCTGCAGTTATCCTTGAGAAGGTGCAGGGGAGCTATCTTCTTGAACTGTCTGTTTGCTGCAGGTACAGCCACGATACTGCTGGGGAAGGATTTCCAGGATGTTGACCCAGCCACGCTGAAGGAATGGTGATACATTTCCAAGTCAGGGTGGTGTGTGGAGGGGAAGTTACAAGTGGCGGTGTTCCCATGTACCTGCTGCCCTTGTCCTTGTAGATGAAGTGGTCTTTGGTTTAGAAGGTGATGTCTGAGGATCTTTGTAGAATTTCTGTACTACGCATCTTGCAAATGGTGCATGTGCTGCTACTGAGTGTCGATGATGGTGGGAGTGGATATTTAAGCTGGGCAATGGTATGATCCTGATGAAGGGCTTTTGCCCGAAACATTGATTTTACTGCTCCTCGGATGCTGCCTGAGCTGCTGTGCTCTTCCAGCACCACTACTCCAGAAAATGGTATGATCAGGCTGCTTTGCCTTGGATGATGTCAAACGGCAACACTTATTTCAATAGATATACTAATCTCACATAATGCATAAAGGAATAATAACATTTCTTGCATTTTGGTGGGTTCTAACATAACATTGAATGAATATCCCACAACTTCTTCTTGAGAAATATGTTCAGGTGTTGGTGTAGCTCATAAGAGGTTATTCAGAGAAATCAGTGCATGGATCAGATGGATCATGTATTTGATCTTCATAGAATCCCCATAGTGTGGAAGCAAGTCACTGAGTCCACTCTGACCCTCCGTAGAGTATCTCACCCAGACCTATTCTCTCTACCCTATCCCCATCACCCTGTATTTCCCATGGCTAATCCACTTAGCCTGCATATCCCTGGATATCATGGGCAATTTCCCATTGCCGATTCACCTAAACTGCACATCTTTGAACTGTGGGAGGAAACCAGAGCACCCAGGGGAAACTCACATTGGGAGGATGTGCAAACTCCACACAGACAGTTGCTCGAGGGTGGAATTGAACTGGGTCCCTATGACGCAGCAGTGCTAATCACGGAGCCATCATGGAGAAAAATCTGAAAACTGATGTATTCATTGGTTTGTACCCTTAATCACAATTACATGCTGATAGCCAATAATTGTAGTGGTATTGTGAACCCCAGGTATTAGTGTATCATAACTGGAGTTGGCTATTATTTAGTTTTTGTGTATGCAACAAAATTAAACTGTTCCCTTTAAGTCTTCACTAATGTTCCTTTTAAACTTCAGTCGTTATGTGCAGACTGTTTGCTTGACAATGCGTGGTCCCTTTAACGTTTATGGCAGGATCACATTTGGCATTAACAGGAAGAAAGAAATGCCTGCAACAGTCCCTTCCAGGCTGCTGCTCAGTTGCACATCAGTACAATTTAATGGAATTGCTGGTCTTCACTCATTGGTTTGTACTCTTAATGACAATTACATGCTGATAGCCAATAATTGCAGTGGTATTGTGACAGTCCCATGCATCACCCTCTGTTTGGCGTTACAACTGGCATCAGTTATCACTTATAACCTTTATGCATGTTAACTGTTTCAGGGAGTTCAATCCCCTTTATTTAACAACACAGTAATAGCCTTCCTACTTTCTTTCTTACATCACAGAAAAGCAGCCTCCTCGCAGTCTCTAGCCCAGACCTGGGCATTTTACAGCCCGCGGGCCCTTGGTCATTCCAGACCAAACCCGCATGAGGTCAATCTTAAATTAGAACATAAATAAAAAAGTATTTACGTCATGCATGCAATACAACTGTGTTGCTTTTGTTTTGCAAAGGATGCCTTTTTAAATTTATGTATGGACACACATGCTAAGAGTGATGCTTATTGGCTCGTCCTCAAAATGTCAGCTCACACCAAGACAAGTTATGTCATATCCCACAAAATCGCCAGAAACAGTAAACCGTTTTCTGATGGAGAGTTTATTAGGGAATGCTTGTTGGACTCTGCAAAACTAATATGCCCGGAGAAAAAGGAGGCATTTGAGAATGTGTCCCTCTCCTGACTCACTGTAACGAGAAGGACTGGGGACATAGCGAGAAACCTGAAGCTTCAGCAGCAGTACAGAGCGTTCAACTTTGACTTTTTTTCCTTGGCTATGGATGAGAGCTGTGACGTCCATGACACAGCCAGCTACTCATCTTCGTACGTGGGATAACTACGGACTTTAAAATCATGGAGGAGCTGGCAGCCATGCCATCAATGAAAGGAACAACAACTGGTAATGATTTGGTCACGCAGGTAAACGCATGTTTGGACATGTTGGGACTAAAATGGGACAAGCAGGTGTGACAATGGATGGGAATCTAATGGGAAAAAATGTTGGACTCCTAAAGAGAATGCAGGATAAAGTGACAGAAATTGACCCTGAACAGAAATTGATATTTTTGCATTGTATTATACATCCAGAAGTGTTGTGTAAGTCACTGTTAAAAATTAACTATGTGGTTGATGTTGTAACTAAAATAGTTAACTTAATCAGAGCAAGAGCTTTGAATCACAGGCAGTTTGTTGCACTTTTGGAGGAAAATGAGACTGAACATTGTGACAGGCTACCACACAGCGGTCAGGTGGCCCAGCCTGGGCAAAATGCTGAAAAGTGTATGGGACCTGAGAGAAGAGATTCAAGATTTCTGCGTGAAGAAAGGGAATGACATTCCACAGCTTTCAGATGCAGACTGGATTGCAGACCTTGGTTTTGCTGTTGATGTGACTGCACTTATGACTGAACTAAATGTGAAACTGCAGGGCAAGGGCCTTTTTGTGCATGAAATGTACAACTTGGTGAAGGCTTTTATGAGAAAGTTGCAGCTTCTCTCAAGCCAAATGGAGGACAACATTCTCACCCACTTGCAGCTGATCACCTCCACAGGTACTCATCTATGTTAGAAGCACTGCATGGTGAATTTTCAAGGTGATTTAAAGACTTTAAAATGGTTGAGAATGAAATGCACATGATTTTTCTCCCATTTACATGCAATGTGGAGAATGCACCTAGTGATGTTCAGCTTGAACTCATTGACCTGCAGTCTGACACACTTCTGGCAGAGTACTTTAGGTCAGTCTCACTGCTTGATTTTTACTCTTCCCTCAAAGAGGAAAACTTCCCACACATGAGGAGACATGCTCAGAAGATTCTAGTCCTCGTTGGATCTACCTATATATATGTAAACAGACATTCTCAGTGATATGAAGTTCAACAAATTCAAATACCGATCCTCTATCACTGACGATCACCTCTCAGCTGTCCTTTGCATATCCACCTCAGACATTCAACCAGATTTCAGTGCACTTGTTCAAGCCCAAAACAGACTGGATTTTTCTCACTGAACAAGTCAAATGAACTGAAAAACATCAAAAGCACTTATTGCTTTTTGTTTAGAGTTATTTATTGTTTGTAATACTGAACAATAATGAAACAACTTTTCATTATTGGTTTGTGAGATTAACATGTTATGAATAAAACGAAAGACTGAAATTATTGTTTTTACTGTTTATTTCTTCTATATTTGACCTACTCCACAATTTCATATCTTTGTTGCAACAGAATATCCTTATGTTATATGTTATGTGTTTCAGTGCAAAACTATATAATTTAGTACTTTTTACAATGGGAGAAAATTAATACTGAGCAAAATTATGTTCAACTTATTGTTGGTTCGGCCTCCAACACAACTCAGGTTTCTCACGTGGCCCCTTGGAAGAATTAATTGCCCGCCCCTGCTCTAGAGTGACATTGACACACAGATATTATTGATTGGAGAATCCTCAGTCAGTCTGGGGCATATCACTGATTGAATTTCCCAAGCCTAGGGCAGTTTCCGTTGAATAGAGTGGGAGGTGGTTAGATACAGATAATCCTGAGCTTTGTATTATTCCATAGGTATATAAATACTGAGCAGTTCACACTCCCAAATCCTCAGCAGGGATTCCATTTCCTGTTACATGCTCTTGCATTGTCTGTAAACAGGCAAGAACAAATTAGTCAGGAACCCAATTTAATATTTTTTATTCATTTTTGTTGGATGTGGGTGACTCTGGGGGAGCCAGCATTTATAAACCATCCCTAGTTGCCCTTGAGAAGGTGTGGGTGAGCTATGTTCTTGAACACTGTACAGTCCACCTGCTGTAGGTTGACCCACAATGCCATTAGGGAGGGAATTCCAGGATTTTGACCCATCAGCACTGACGGAAGAGCAATATATTTCTGAATCGGGATGGTGAGTGGCTTACAGGGGGAATTGCAGGAGGGTGGTGCTCCCATATATTTGCTGCCCTTGTCCTTCTAGGTGGAAGTAGTCATGGGTTTACAAGGCACTGTCTGAGTGAATTTCTATGGTGAATGTATGCAGAGCATCTTGTATTTAGTGCACACTGCTGCTCCCATGTGTCAGTGGTGGAGGGAGTGGATGTTTGTGGATGTGGTGCCAATGAAGCAGACTGCTTTGTCCTAGATGATATCAAGATGACAGGGAATCTTGTTGAGGCTGCACCCATCCATCACACTCCTGCATTGTGATTTGTAGGTGATAGACAGGCGTTTGGGAGTCCGGAGATGAGTTGCTCGCCACAGTATTCCTAGCCTCTGACCTGCTCTTGTAGCCTTGCATTTAGGTGGGGAGTCCAGTTAAGTTTCTGGTCAACAATAATTCCTAGGAGTTTGATAGTGGGGCATTCAGTGATGGTACTAGAATATCAAGGGGCTGTGGTTAGATTGTCTCTTATTGGTGATGGTCATAGTGTGGCATTTGTGTGGCACAAATGGTGCTTGACACTTGTTAGCCCAGACCTGGATACTGTCCTGATCTTGTTACATTTGGACATGGACTGCTTCAGTATCCGAGGAATCACAAATAGTGCTGAACATTGCATAATCATTGGTGAACATCCCCACTTCTGACCTTATGATGAAAAGAAGATCATTGATGAAGCAGCTGAAGGTGGCTGCACCTACGACAATACCCTGAGGGACTCCTACAGAGATGTTCTGGAGCTGAAATGACTGAGCACCAACCACCTCAACCATCTTCCTATGTGCCAGGTATGACCTTAACCACTGGCCAGCTTGGCCCCTGGTACCCATTGATTCCAGCTTTACCAGGACTCCCTGATACCATACTTGGTTGAGTGCAGCCTTAATATCAAGGGCTGTCACTCTCCACTCCCCTCTGGAATTCAGCTCTGTTTGTCCATGTTTGAACCAAGGCTGTAATGAGGTCAGGAGCTGAGTGACCCTGGTGCAACCCAAACTGGGCATCACTGAGCAGGTTATTGCTGAGCAGGTGCTGCTTAATAACACTGTTGGTGACACCTTTCATCACTTTACTGATGATGGAGAGTAGACTGATGGGGTGGGAATTGGTCCAATACTTACATATTCTGAGGAGCACATTCAAGACTAAACTGAAGATTCAGATTGTGATGAATATACACAAATGGCAGAAAGAGTAGAACAGACACCTCCTTCGCTTGTAACAAGGTTTGTGGGTCCAGAATTAGACCTTTTAATCATCTCAGAGTGCACAGTCCATAGTGAATGAAGATCCTCAGTCTCAAGACTTTATTTAATTCAGTCATGGGGTGCAGGCATCACTAGCTGGGCCAGCACTTACTGCCCGTCATAACTGGCCAGAGGGTGTTTAATAGAAAACATTGCTGTGGGTCTGGAGTCATATGTAGGCCAGACCATGTAAGGATGGCAGTTACCTTCCCTAAAGGGCATTAGTGAACCAGATGGTTTTTTTCCCCTGGCAATCAAAAATGATTTCATGGCCATCAGGAGACTCCTATTTCCAGACTATGGTCGACTTCAAACTCCACCATCTGCCGTCGCAGGATTCAAACCCAAGTCACCAGAACATTGCCTGGGTCTGCTGGATTTATACCAGATAATGCCACTAGGCCATTACCTTACTACCTGTGAAGAGAAGACACGATGTTGGTCTATCTTTAACGGATGTTCACACGTTGAATTAGATGACAAAATCCTCTCAGTGATTGACAAAGGTTTGATTGTAAATCTATAGTTTCACACTTTCTCTCTTCAGAAGCCAACCTCTCACTGGGGAAGAGGCCAGTTTTTGTTTTTGTCAGAAGGGAGCACTTTGAGGCCAGCTACCATAATTCTATTAGATTTACAACAGTGATGGAAAAGGATAGACCTGACCTAAAAGTTGATGTTCTAATTTGGAGAAAGGCCAATTTTGATGGTATTAGGGAAGAACTTTCAAAAGCTGATTGGGGGCAGATTTTCGCAGGTAAAGGGATGGCTGGAAAATGGGAAGCCTTCAGAAATTAGATAACAAGAATCCAGAGAAAGTATATTCCTATGAAAGGAAAGGCTGTTAGACATAGGGAATGCTGGATGCCTAAAGAAATTGACGGCTTGATTAAGAAAAAGAAGGAAGCATATGTCAAGCATAGACAGAATAGATCGAGTGAATCCTTAGAAGAGTATAAAGGCAGTAGGGGTATAACTTAAGAGGGAAATCAGGAGGGCAAAAAGGGGACATGAGATAGCTTTGGCAAATAGAATTAAGGACGATTCAAAGGGTTTTTACAAATATATTAAGAACAAAAGGGTAACTAGGGAGAGAATAGAACCTCTCAAAGATCAGCAAGGCGGCCTTTGTGTGGAGCCACAGAAAATGGGGGAGATACAAAACAAGTATTTTTCATCAGTATTTACTGTGGAAAAGGACATGGAAGATATAGACTGTAGGGAAAAAGATGGCGACATCTTAAAAAATGTCCAGATTACAGAGGAGGAAATGCTGGATGTCTTGAAATGCATAAAGGTGGATAAATCCCCAGGACCTGATCAGGTGTACCCTAGAACTCTGTGGGAAGCTAGAGAAGTGATTGCTGGGCCTCTTGGTAAGATATTTGTATCATTGATTAGTCACAGGTGAAGTGCCGGAAGACTGGAGGTTGGCTAACGTGGTGCCACTGTTTAAGAAAGGTGGTAAGGACAAGCCAGGGAACTATAGACCGGTGAGTCTGACATCGGTGGTGGGCAAGTTATTGGAGGGAATCCTGAGGGACAGGATGTACATGTATTTGGAAAGGCAAGGACTGATTCGGGATAGTCAACATGGCTTTGTGCGTGGGAAATCATGTCTCAAAAACTTGACTGAGTTTTTTGAAGAAGTAACAAAGAGAATTGTTGAGGGCAGAGCAGTAGATGTGATCTATATGGACTTCAGTAAGGCGTTCAACAAGGTTCCCCATGGGAGACTGGCGAGTAAGATTAAATGTCATGGAACGCAGGGAGAACTAACCAATTAGATACAGAACTGGCTCAAAGGTAGAAGACATAGAGTGGTGGTGGAGGGTTGTTTTTCAGAGGCATGTGACCAGTGGAGTGCCACAATGATTGGTGCTGGGTCCAGTACTTTTTGTCATTTATATAAATGATTTGGATGTGAGATAAGAGGTAGAGTTAGTAAGTTTGCAGATGACACCAAAATTGGAGGTTTGGTGGACAGCGAAGAAGGTTACCTCAGATTACAACTGGATCTTGATCAGATGAGCCAATGGGCTGAGAAGTGGCAAATGGAGTTTAATTCAGATAAATGTGAGGTGCTGCATTTTGGGAAAACAAATCTTAGCAGAACCTATACACTTGATGTAAGGGTCCTAGGGAGTGTTGCTGAACAAAGAGACCTTGGATTGCAGGTTCATAGCTCCTTGAAAGTGGAGTCACAGGTAGATAGGATAGTGAAGAAGGTGTTTGGTATGCTTTTCTTTATTGGTCAGAGTATTGAGTACAGGAGTTGGGAGGTCATGTTGCGGCTGTACAGGACATTGATTAGATTAGATTAGATTAGATTAGATTACTTACAGTGTGGAAACAGTCCCTTCGGCCCAACAAGTCCACACCGACCCGCCGAAGCGCAACCCACCCATACCCCTTACCTAACACTACGGGCAATTTAGCATAGCCAATTCACCCTACCCGCACATCTTTGGACTGTGGGAGGAAACCGGAGCACCCGGAGGAAACCCACGCAGACACGGGGAGAACGTGCAAACTCCACACAGTCAGTCGCCTGAGGCGGGAATTGAACCCAGGTCCCTGGTGCTGTGAGGCAGCAGTGCTAACCACTGTGCCACTGTGTCACCCTATTGGTTAGGCCACTGTTGGAATATTGCATGCAATTCTGGTCTCCTTCTTATTGCAAAGATGCTGTGAAACTTGAAAGGATTCAGAAATGATTTACAAGGATGTTGCCAGGTTGGAGGATTTGAGCTACAGGGAGAGGCTGAACAGACTGGGGCTGTTTTCCCTGGAGCGTTGGAGGCTGAGCAGTGATTTTATAGAGGTTTACAAAATTACAGATAGGATAAATAGACAAGGTGTTTTTCCTGGGTTGGGGGACTCCAGAACTAGAGGACATAGGCTTAGGGTGAGAGGGGAAAGATACAAAAGGAACCTAAAGATATAAAAAGGGCAACGTTTTCATGCTGAGAGTGGTATGCGTATGGAATGAGCTGCCAGAGGAGGCTGGTACAATTGCAACATTTAAAAGGCATCTGGATGGGTATATGAATAGGAAGGGTATGGAGGGATATGGGCTGGGTGCTAGCAGGTGTGACTAGATTGGGTTGGGATATCTGGTCGGCATGGACAGGTTGGACCGAAGGGTCTGTTTCTGTGCTGTACATCTCTATGACTGTATGAATTACTAATGAACAAAACAGCCAACAGAAAACAAAGGAGCAAAAACCAGGAAGGGGGTCAAACCTAAATAGTATTGGGGGGAGATAAGGCCCTTTAGCCCTCTGAACAGGTTGACAATAAAAAAGTGACAACAATAAGTTTGATGATCGTGAAGCAGCGGATGTCTGAGCTAATTCCAAGGTAAGCCTGTTATCGTTGTGGCACAGTGGTAGTGTCCCTACTTCCTATCCAGGAGGCATGGGGTCAAGTCTCAGCAGCTCCAGAAGCATGTAATGCACCTCTGAACTGTATGATTCAGAAAATATCTAAAATGCTAGACGTAAGAAGATTTTGATTGACCCTTAAAGGGATGAGCACTTTATCAGCAATAGATTAAGGCAATCTGCTACCAAGACAACACGATTTAGAGACAACGACCTCTGACCTTTCCAATGTAATTATATCTCACATGTGTGACCCATAAGACAGCAATAGTTTCATTCCTATAGCACATGGCAGGTTTCTCCTGACAAAACCTGTAGTGCATGCATGTGTCTATTGTAAGTGAGATCTTCTGATATATTTTACCTTAAATATTTGTCTTTCCCCTAGGAATGAGGACTTTCAAAACTCAGCAGCATAATTTAAGGGTAAAAAATGAGGTCTGCAGATGCTGGAGATCACAGTTGAAAATGTGTTGCTGGTTAAAGCACAGCAGGTCAGGCAGCATCCAAGGAACAGGAAATTCGACGTTTCGGGCATAGGCCCTTCATCAGGAATGAGAAGAGGGTGCCAGGCAGGCTAAGATAAAAGGTAGGGAGGAGGGACTTGGGGGAGGGGCGATGGAGATGTGATAGGTGGAAGGAGGTCAAGGTGAGGGTGATAGGCCGGAGTGGGGTGGGGGCGGAGAGGTCAGGAAGAGGATTGCAGGTTAGGAGGGCGGTGCTGAGTTGAGGGAACCGACTGAGACAAGGTGGGGGGAGGGGAAATGAGGAAACTGGAGAAATCTGAGTTCATCCCTTGTGGTTGGAGGGTTCCCAGGCGGA
Source organism: Hemiscyllium ocellatum (assembly GCF_020745735.1). Classification (NCBI taxonomy): domain Eukaryota; kingdom Metazoa; phylum Chordata; class Chondrichthyes; order Orectolobiformes; family Hemiscylliidae; genus Hemiscyllium; species Hemiscyllium ocellatum. The sequence goes on from NC_083425.1 coordinate 51,200,304, forward strand.
AGATGAGGCGCTCCTCCTCCAGCCGTCGTGTTGTTATGTTTTGCCGGTGGAGGAGTCCAAGGACCTGCATGGCCGGAGATTTAAGGAGAGAGATTTAAAAATGACATGAGGGGCAAATTTCTTAACAGAAGCTGGTTGGTACATAGAATGAACTTCCTGAGGTGGATGCGGATACAATTACAATGTTTAAAAGACATTTGGATAAGTACATGAATAGGAAAGGTTTGGAGGGATATGGGCCAGGAGCAGGCAGGTGGGACTAGTTTAGACTTGGGATTATGTTCACCATGGTGAACATAAGGATACTAGCCCGCATGTCAGTATTCTCCTTGACAACATTGTCTTTTTCCTGTGCGAATACTGATGAAAAATATTAATTTAGCGCCTCTCCTATCTCTTCGGACACCATGCACAACTTGCCACTACTGTCCTTGACTGGCCTTAATCTTACTCTGGTCATTTCTTTTATCCCTGACATGCCTATAGAGGATCTGTTTTGGGGGCCACTGCTGTTTGTCATTTTTATAAATGATCTGGATGATAGCGAAGAAGGATGGTTTAGTAAATTTGTGAATGACTCTAAAGTCGGTAGAGTTGTGGACAGTGGAGAAGGATGTTGCAGGTTACAGAGTGACATAGTTAAGCTGCAGAGTTGGGCTGAGAGGTGGCAAATGGAGTTTAATGTGGAAAAGTGTGAGGTGATTCACTTTGGAAGGAGTAACTGGAATGCAGAGTACTGAGCTAATGGTAAGATTCTTCATAGTGTGGATGAGCAGAGGGATCTTGGATCCATATACATAGATCGTTGATAGTTGCCACCCAGGTTGATAGGGTTGTTAACTTTTATTGGTTGAGAAATTGAGTTTCGGAGCCATGAGGTCATGCTGCAACTGCACAAAACTCTGGTGCGGCCACATTTGGAGTATTGTGTACAGTTTTAGTCGCCACATTATGGGAAGGATGTGGAAGCATTGGAAATGGTTTAGAGGAGATTTACCAGGATGTTGTCTGGTATGGAGGGAAAGTCTTATGAGGAAAGGCTGAGGGATTTGAGGCTGTTTTCATGAGAGAGAAGAAGGTTAAGAGGTAACTTAATAGAGGCATACAAGATGATCAGAGGATTAGATAGGGTGGATAGTAAGAGCCTTTTTCCTCTGATGGTGATATAGGACAGATGTCAGAGGTAGATTCTTTACCCAGAGAGTACTGAGGCATGGAACACACTGTCTGCAACTGTACTGTACTCACCAACTATAAGGGCATTTAAATGGTCATTGGATAAACGTATGGATGATAAAGGAATCGTGTCGGTTAGATGGGCTTTAGATTGGTTTCACAGGTCAGCACAACATCAAGGGCTGAAGGACCTGCACTGTGCTGTAATGTTCTATGATCTATGGACCAAGGGGTCTGTTTCCGTGTTGTACGACATGATGGCTCTATTCTTCCAGACACTTTGCTAGATTCTCGGGGTGTTAATAGATGCCAATGAATTGTGTGGGGTGCCACGGTGGCTCAGTGGTTAGCACTGCTGCCTCACAACACCAGGGACCATGGTTCAATTCTAGCCTGGGGCGGCTGTCTGTGTGGAGTCTGCACATCCTCCCTGTGTCTGCGTGGGTTTCCTCTGGGTGCTCCGGTTTCCTCCCACAGTCCAAAGATGTGTAGGTCAGGTGAATTGGCCAGGCTAAATTGTTCACTGTGTTCAGGGATGTGTAGGTTAGGTGCATTAGTCAGGGAAAATGTAGGGTAATGGGTCTGGGTGAGTTACTCTTCTGAGGGTCAGTGTGGACTTGTTGGGCCGAGGGACCTGTTTCCACACTGTAGGAATTCCAATTCAAAATAGGGAGATCTTAATACTGGGAATTCTGAAACCAGTTCTGCTCATGCCATGGGATAAAGCTGTTGGACTTTTGCATAAAAGATTGTCCCAGATGGATAAAACTTCCTATTCTATGTGTAATAATGAGCTTGCACAAATCAGGGCAGAATTTGTTTTCAGGGAAGTTTCTCGTGGATTGTTGAATAACTTCAAGAAATATTAAAAATTGGAGAGATTCCGTGGGATTTTTTAAATTAATATTTGGATTGCTCATTTGACTCACATTTGACCTTCAAACTGCTAAACCCAATTACCACTTGACATGTATTTAATCGACACCCAGTTATATCTCCGTACTAATTAGTAATATTGCTGCACAGAAATATAAACAATTTGCAAAGAATACCATCAGTCACATACATTATTAATTTGTAATGAATGCTGGGTATGAAATATTTACAAACGTGCAGCTGTTCGATGTTTGTACTGCTACACTTTATTTTGTAGTCCACAGCTAAATTTTATTCATGTCATACCTCTGAAAATGAGGACCTATTCATGTCAACTAGTATAAATTGGTGAGATAGATATAGGTGGTACTGGCAAGGCTGGCATTTATTGTTCATTTTGACGTGTCCATGAGAAGGTGGTGGTGATTTGCCTTCTTGAGCTGCTGCAGTCCACATGTCAGCACCTACGTTTTCCCAGCACTGAAAATGAGCATTTCAATTATACTGAGAAGCTGAGGGCATAGCTCAAACACTGTGTGCAGTTCTTGTTTCTTTAGTTGAGGAAGAAAGTGTTCAAGATGGCTTACCAGATTGCTGCCTGGAAGGATCAGGCTGTGATATAAAAAAAGTTTAGACAGATTGTTCTCATTTTTGTGGGAGTTCAGAAGAATAGGGTTAAAATTGGTGTGGGTATGTTCGCTAAGCTGGGAAGTTGGTTTGCAGACATTTCGTCCCCATTCTAAGTGTCATCCCCAATGGTGTGGAACCTCCTGTGAAGTGCTGCTGTACTGTGCCAGTTGGAATTTATTTGGTTTTGTTCCCACTGCTGCCAGTTGCCGGTTTCAGTTGCTTGTTGTAGCAGTCAGTATATTGGGTCTAGGTCAATGTGTTTATTGATGGACTCCGTGGATGAGTGCCATGCTTCTAGGAATTCTCTGACTGTCCTCAGTTTGGCTTGTCCTATGACCGTTGTGTTGTCCCAGTCAAATCTGTGGTCCTTGACATCTGTGTGTATAGATACGAAGGATAGATAGCCATGAAGTTTAGTGACAAGATGATGTTCATGGATGCGGATTGCTAGTTGTCTGCCTGTTTGTCCTATACAACGTTTCATGGAGTCTCTACATGAAATCTTGTACACTACTTTGCTCCTGCACGTGATGGACATTGGGTTGTTTGTTCTGGTGAGTTGTTTTCTGAGTGTGGCTGTCAGTTTATGAGCTGTCATAAATCCGAGTGATCGCAGGAGTCTGGTTGTGAGTTCCATCAGGTAGAGTGGTTGGTGTGTTGGGTTGTGGCATGTCCACTTTGCGCTGTTTGTCTGAGTAGGGTTAAACGTGATTGAAGTGCATAAGAATGTGAATGATCTTTGCTTTTCATAGAATCCCTACAATGCAGAAAGAGGCCATTCCACCCATCGAGTCCACACTAACCGTCAGAAGACAATCCCATCCAGATCCTGCCGCCCCCCCCCCACCCCCCATTCTATCCCTGTTACTCTGCATTTTCCATAATTGATCCACCGAGCCTGCACATTACAGGACAATTTAGCATGGCCAGTCCACCTAATCTACACATCTTTGGACTGTGGAAGGAAACCAGAGCACTCAAAGGAAACCTGCATTGATGCAGGGAGAATATGAAAACTCCTTAGAGATAGTTGCCCGAGGGTGGAATCAAAGCTGGGTCCCTGGTGCTGTGAGGCAGCAGTGCTGACCACTGAGCCACCCAGCAATCAGGGCTCATCTAGCTTGTGAGAGAGTGCAGAACTGAGGACAGATTTAAAACTAGGAATCGTCCCTTCAGGACGGAGATTGGGAGAAACCTTTTCTCTCAGAAGATTGAGTGACTTGGGAACTCTCTGCTTCTGAAGGTGATGGATGTGGGATCATTGAATATTTTTTGTATAGATTCTTTCCAGGCAGGGGAATCAAGGTGATCTTAAAAGATGTTGAAAAGGTATCTCCCCTTATGGGCGAGGCTAGTACTCAGAGAGATAATTTAAAATTAAGGGGTCTCCCATTTAAGTTGGAGATTAGGTGTTCTTTTTCTCTCAGGGTCATAGGTCTGCCGAATTTTCTTTGCCACAGAGCAGTGGCAGCATAGTCATTGAACGGTTTCAAGGCAGAGGTGGATAGATTCTTCACTATAAGGGAGTAGTCACAGGGTATGGAGCTAGTAAAAGAAGGAGATATAGAGTTAAGGCCACAATCAAATCAACTATGATCTTATTGAATAGCGGAACAGGTTTGATGGACTGATGGTCTACTTCTGCTCCTAATTCATGTCTTTGTTCTAACTCAAGTTCAGAATTACACTTGAAATCACAACTATTATTTCCAACTCACAATTTTCTGTGGAAACCCAACATAGGGTGTAAGAGATTCCATCTCACTGGACACTGAGAATTGCAGGCAAGGTCTAATATTCCTGTGTTCAAGAGGTATCAGCGAGGTACTTTGGCCCATCATGGTTAGTGCATCATCTACAGGAAATTATCTAATTAGCTTGTTGGAAAACGGGATGATAGAATAACTGATTAAGTGTCAACAATAATAGCAGAAGGCTAATCTTCAGAAATACTACAAGAAGAGAGATCGTAAAGAGTTACACTAAGGCTATGCATTAAACTAGGTGAAGATATAAAGAGTGACTTTGTCAAATATGTATTTTTCATGCAAAATTAGTTGTGCACAAACCCAGACAGTAAGACCACCATAGAGGGTACCACAGACAGAATTGGATTTCGCCATTTCCCAGAATCTCCTCACATTATATTTAACAGCAGAAAGTGGATAATATCGTGTGGTGAGCTGAGGCAAATTGTCCTATTCATAACTCCATGTCTGTTCTGTACAGACCTATTCCATCTTGGCTGTACATTTACAAACTGGTCCAGCAGCTGTGTTACAGTAGAGAAGATTAACAACTTCAGCTGGTACACAAGGAGTAAGTGAGGCAAAAGGCATAGGTGAATTTAGGGGTGGATAAATATGTGCATGAAGGATGAAAGAAGCCAGAAGGATGTGTAAATAGCTTTAGGTGATGCAGAGTGAGAGCAGTAGAATCATAAAGATGGACAGTTTGGACTGAATGGTCTGATCTGGAGCTGAATGCACACAGCAACTGTTAGTATCACCAGCCTATTAGATGCCACCACCAACAATGTTTCGTGGATTTGTTGCCATGTGTTAAGCTGTTGCCTCTCATTTAATTTGCTAGTTAATGACCAGGGACAATTGTTTCATTTGGCTGCAATCTGCTCACTGCCTCCCAACATGTTGATTAACTAAAGGTATGGTTTGTGTGCATTCATGTGATTAATCACAGTCATTTCAATTGCTGGTTTCAGTAGGCAGTCACGTGTATGAATCATTTATATAAATTACATAGCATCTAAGTAGTTCACATTTAAACAAACATTGGTCAGCCTGTAGTTGGACAGGACTATTGTCTCACAGCACCAGAGACATGGGTTCAATCCTACCCTTGGGCTATTGCCTGCTTGGAGTTTGCACATTCTCCCCGTGTCTGTGTACATTTCCTCCGGGTGCTCCGGTTTCCTCCCACAGACCAAAAGGTGTGCAGGTCAGGTGGATCAGCCCTGCTAAATTGCCCGTAGTGTCCAGGGATGTGCAAGTTAGATGGGATAATCAAGGTAAGTATGGGTATAGAGTATGGGGCTGTGTCTGAGTGGGATGTTCTTTGAAGGGCCAGTGCAGACTCACTGGGATGAATGGTCTCTTTCTGCACTGTACGGATTCTATGATTGACACTTAGGTACACAAACTGTGGACTCTTTAACCCCTCAAACTAGTGTTACCATTCAATGAGATCAGAGCTGAACTGCAGCCTAACTCTGTATACTGGCTTTTGTTCCATATCCATTAGGAGAGGTGGTGTATGATGTTACTATCACGGGACTAGCAATCCCAAACTCCATGCAAATGCTCTGGGACATGGGCTTGGATCCCACCACAACAGATGGATTCAATACAAAAGTTTGATCTTCTAAAAGAACTTCTAATAGGGACTGTTGCCAAAACCCATTTGTTTCCCTAAAGTTGTTTAGGGAAGAAACCCCTTTCCTGGTCTGTCCGCCATTTGACTCAGTTTTTGTAACAAACTGTTATGAAGTTAAAGAAACGAATGACGCCTGGCATCAGGCTAGGCACTGGAAACAGCAAACCCAGCTCTGTCAGCACTGCAAACTCCTTTGACACTTCATCTGGTGCTGTTTTCCCTGGAGTGTCGGAGGCTGAGGGGCCACTTTACAGAGGTTTATAAAATCATGAGGGGCATGGATAGGGTAAATAGACAAGGTCTTTTCCCTGGGCTGGAGGAATGCGGAACTAGAGGGCATAGGTTTAGGGTGAGAGGGAAAAGATATAAAAGGATCTAAGGGGCAACTTTTTCACGCAGAGAGTGCATGGAATGAGCTGCCAGAGGAAGTGGTGGAGGCTGGTACAATTACAACATTTAAAAGGCATCTGGATGGGTATGTGAATAGGAAGGGTTTAGAGTGATATGGGCCAAGTGCTGGCAAATGAGACTAGATTAGGTTGGGATATCTGATCAACATGGACGAGTTGGGCCAAAGGGTGTGTTTCTGTGCTGTACATCTCTATGATTCTATGACTCTATCTGGGTACTAGAGACAACATTGGAAGATCTGTCCCCAAGACGAGTCAAGCAACAACCTGACATATTCATGCACAGGGAATCATATCTTACCATGCCCCAGTAGCCCTTTATCCCTTTAGTAATTATGAACCTATCTCTGACATAAATTAACTCAAAGGCTTAACTTACACTGACCCCTGTACCAATGAATTCTGCAGATTCAGCACCCTCTGCCAGATGAAATTCCTCCTTATCTCAGTTCTAAACCATCACCATCTCCCAGTATGCCATCTCCTACCAGCAGGACACACCCTTCACATTGATGAGGAGAAAGTGAGGTCTGCAGAAGCTGGATATCAGAGTCAAGAGTGTGTTGCTGGAAAAGCACAGCAGGCCAGGCTGCATCCGAGGAGCAGGGGAATCGACATTTCGGGCCAGGGCTCTTCGTCAGGAATGAGGCTTGGAACCTCCAGGGTGGGGAGATAAATGGGAAGGGGGGTGGGGTGGGGGAAAAGGTAGCTAAGAGTGCAATAGGCGAATGGAGGTGGAGGTAAAGGTGATAGATCAGAGGGAAGGGTGGAGTGGATAGGTGGGAAGGAGGATTGACAGGTGGGACAGGTCATGAGGACAGTGCCGAGGTGGAGGGTTGGAGCTGGGATAAGGTTGGGGAAGGGGGAATGAGGAAACTGGTGAAGTCCACATTGATGCCCTGGGGTTAAAGTGTTCCGAGGTGGAAGATGAGGCGTCAGATGGTGAGGGAGTGGCAATAGAGAAGACCCAGGACCTGCATGTCCTCAGCAGAGTGGAAGAGGGAGTTGAAATGTTGGGCCACGGGGCAGTGCAATTGATTGGTGCGGGCGTCTCGGAGATGTTCCCTGAAGCGCTCTGCGAGAAGGCGTCCAGTCTCCCCAATGTAAAGGAGACCGCATCGGGAGCAACGGATACAATAAATGATATTAGTGGATGTGCAGGTAAAACTCTGATGGGTGTGGAAGGCTCCTTTAGGGCCTTGGATAGAGGTGAGGGAGGAGGTGTGGGCGCAGGTTTTACAGTTCCTGCGGTGGCAGGGGAAGGTGCCAGGATGGGACAGGGGGTTGTTGGGGTGGGGAGGGGGAGTAGGCATGACCAGGTAGCCATGGAGCGAACGGACTTTGCGGAAAGTGGAAAGGAGTTGGGAGGGAAATATATCCCTGTTGGGGGGGTCCATTTGGAGGTGGCAAAAATGTCGGTAGATGATGCGTTATATGCGGAGGTTGGTAGGGTGAGGACTGGGGGATTCTGTCCTTATTGCAGTTGGAAGGGTGGGGTTTGAGGCTGGATGAGATGTGTAGGAGGGCACCTTCAACCATTTTGGAGGGGAAGCTTTGGTCTTTAAAGAAGGAGGCCATCTGGTGTGTTCTGTGATAGTACTGTCCCTCCTGGTGAAGGTGAAAATTGGGAATATGGGATGGCCTTTTTGCAGGAGGTAGGGTGGGAGGAGGTGTAATCCAGATAGCTGTGGGAGTCAGTGGGTTTGTAAAAAATGTCAGTGTTGAGATGGAGAGGTCTAGGAAGGGGAGGGAGGTGTCAGAGATGGTCCAGGTAAATCTGAGGTTGGGGTGGAATGTGTTTGTGAAATTTATGAACTGTTCAACCTCCTTGACCATCAGGGATATATTTCCCTCCCCACCCCTATCCGGTTCCCGCAAAACCCATTCCCTCCATGACTACCCGATTAGGTCCACGCCCCCCAACAATCCCCACCCCCTTCCCCACCTGGCACCCTCCCCTGCACCCACATGAATTGTAAAACCTGCACCCACATCTCCCCCCTCACCTCCATCCAAGGCCCCAAAGGATCCTTCCACATCCATCAATGTTTTACCTGCACTTGCACACGTCATTTACTGTGTCCGTTGCTCCCGATGCGGTCTCCTCTACATTAGGGAGACCGGATGCCTTCTCACAGAGCATTTTAGGGAACATCTCCGGGACACCCGCACCAATCAACCCCGAGGCCGAACATTTCAACTCCCCCTCCCACTCTGCCGAGGACATGCAGGTCTTGGGCCTCCTCAACCATCGCTCCCTCACTACCTGACACCTGGAGGAAGAACGCCTCATCTTCCGCCTCAGAACACTTCAACTCCAGGGCATCAATGTGGACTTCACCAATTTCCTTATTTCCACTTTATCCCAGCTCCAACCTTCCAGCTCAGCACTGCCCTCATGACCTGTCCCACCTGAGAATCTTCCTTCCCACCTATCTACTCCACACTCCTCTCCGACCCATTACCTTTACCCCCACCTCCATCCACCTATTGAACTTTCTGCTACCTTCTCCCCAGCCCCAACCCCCTTCCATTTATCTCTCCACCCCTAAGGCTCCCAGCCTCATTCCTGATGAAGAGCTCTGGCCCAAAATGTTGATTTTCCTGCTCCTTGGATGTTGCCTGACCTGCTGCGCTTTTCCAGCAACACACTCTCAAATCCTGCGCAGTGGTATACAATCAAGGGAGTCCTCCTGACCCCATGAAGTCTCAGGGCATTACGTCAATGTGGAAAGAGTACCTTCTGCAGATTAACACGTACTGCCCCACCCCCATCCTCACACATCCCTGGGTCTGAACTCAATGGAGTTTTGAAAGATGAGGGAGGAATCTGATAGAAAGTTCCAGTTTACTGAGAGGCCTGGATAGAATGGACATGGAAAAGATGTTCCCACTGATGGGAGAGACTAAGGCCTCAGTGTGATTGGATGACCTTTTCGAGCTGAGGTGAGGGGTATTTTCTTCATCAGAGGTTAGTTAATCTGTGGAACGTATTACCACAGAAGCATCTGGAGGCCAAGTCATTGATTGTACTGAAGACAGATTCTTGATTAGTAAGGGGATTTCAGGTTATGGGAGAAGACAGGAGATGGGATTGAGAAACACATCAGTCATGATTAAAATGCAGAACAGATTTGATGGGCCAAATGGCCTAATTCTGCTCCTCCATCTTATGATCTTATGTCTTATAATCGCAATTAGAAAAAATGTAACTCCTGCTTCTTGACATTCAATGCTTGTACCATCACTGATTCCCCACTACCAACATTATGGGTGTCCCTGCACCTCAACTATACAACTCATCACCACTTTCTCCATGGTCATTAAGGATGGGCAATACGTGCCAGCATTACTCATGAACAAATCACACCCCCTCCTCTCCCGATTCCTTTGAGACCAGTTTTGCCAGGGATTTCTGATGTTGCAGTCAGTCAAATGCTACCTTGGTGTCAAAGTCAGTGTCTCTCACAATACCTTTGGAATTCAGCTCTTTCGGTCATGTTGGAGCCAGGTCTGTAAATGAGAGCAGGATCACGCGAAACAAAAACCATGTGTGAGCAGGTTATTGCTATACAAGGACTGCTAGATAGCACTGTGAACAATCTCTTTCATCAGTTTGCTGTGGGGCAAGTGTTGACTGAATAGGCAGTAATTAACTGGGTTAGATTTGTCCTTCTTTTCATCCAGGATAGGAGGTACCTGGAGAATCTTCCCCATTGCCAGAGTGCTGCCAATGGGTGTAACTGTCCTGGCTGATTCGGCAGTGCAGACCTTCAGCACTATTGCCAGGGACCATCATCTCTGCAGCTTCTGGTACATTCCAATTTCACATGGCAAACATCGACATGTGACTCTCCATTCCATCATCTCTGTGAAAGAAACAGCAAATAGTTAAAAGCCAACACAAGTCTTTGCAGGATACTAGTCGTTAAATCAATACATTAGATAGTCATCTGTTATGAGGGATTTTATTCAATACCCTTCTGGAAGTTCTAGCAAGCAAAGTTTTCCCCTGTCATTACCTTAGGCAGGCCTGGGGGGTATACCTTTTCTAAATCTACCTGGCTCTCACTTCACAGTTGAAAATGTGTTGCTGGAAAAGCGCAGCAGGTCAGGCAGCATCCAAGGAGCAGGAGAGTCAACGTTTTGAGCACGAGCCCTTCTTCAGGAATGAGGAAAGTGTGTCCAGCAGGCTAAGATAAAAGGTAGGGAGGAGGGACTTTGGGGGAGGGGCGTTGGAAATGCGATAGGTGGAAGGAGGTCAAGATGAAGGTGATAGGCCGGAGTGGGGTGGGGGCGGAGAGGTCAGGAAGAAGATTGCAGGTTAGGAAGGCGGTGCTGAGTTCGAGGGTTGGGACTGAGACAAGGTGGGGGGAGGGGGAATAAGGAAACTGGAGAAATCTGAGTTCATCCCTTGTGGTTGGAGGGTTCCTAGGCGGAAGATGAGGCGCTCTTCCTCCAGCCGTCGTGTTGCTAGGGTCTGGTGATGGTGGAGTCCAAGGACCTGCATGTCCTTGGTGGAGTGGGAGGAGGAGTTGAAGTGTTGAGCCACGGGGTGGTTGGGTTGGTTGGTCCGGGTGTCCCAGAGCTGTTCTCTCACTTCACAGTGTTCAGTCACACTTTCCTTTATTAGTACTTCACAAGACGGTCTGATCACAGATATTAGGCTAACTTAATTCCCTTGTTCTTTTTTCTCTCTGTCTTTCTCCCTTTCAACACTCTTTTCTTAAACAGGGAGAGATCCGTGCAATTCACCAATCTAAAGGATTGGTTCCTGAAATTAAGGAAGCTTGGAAGATTATAATTCGGGCATCTGCAGTATTCTCATTTATTTCATTCCAAATCCTGTCTGGGTAGGAAGTTGTCTGGCACTGGGAATTTATCTTATGTGCCACAGTATTCTTCATCACTATTAAATTTGGTTAATTCCCATCCCTGCTTCAATATTAATTTCCGTAGGATTTTGATTATGCCTATGACTGTAAACTGCTGCCTGCTAATATTCCTTGACTGTAAATATTGGTAGTGTGTAAGTATTCAGTATGTCTGTCTTTTTTTTCATTACCAGCGTTCAAGGAGACCGAATTGCTTCTGATCACTTTTTTTTGCTCTGTAACATAATTGCTAGAACAATATGTTGCTTCAGATAGTCTTTGTAAATTGCCTTTCGTATTCCCTTTTTGTAGCCCTAGTATTGAGTCACAGAGATGTACAGCACTGAGATAGGCCCTTCTGCCCATTATGTCTGCAACAGTCAAACTATTGGAAGAGAACTCCAACTGCAGCAGAGAGCTGTATTGCCCTTCTATTACTTCTTACATCACTCCTGGTTGCTAGATTACGTGATTTTGCTTTTTGTTTGCTTTTCCTTTTAGTTTTAGCATATATAAGAAATAGGAGCAGGAATAGACCATTTTGCCCCTTGAGCCTGCTTTAAGATCACAATTGATCTTTTCCTGGATTCAGTCCCACCCGCTCATCTTAACTCTTAATTCCTTTACTGTTTTAAAATCCATTGATCTTTGCCTTAACAACATTCAACGAGACAGCCTCAACTGCTTCACTGGGCAGGGAATTCCACAGATTTACAAACCTTTGGGTGAAGAAGTTCCTCCTCAACTCCATCTTAGAATCCCTACAGTGTGGAAACAGGCCCTTCGGCCCAACAAATCCACACCGACCCTCCAAAGAGCATCCACCCAAATCCATTTCTTATTACTCTGTGTTTGCCCCTGACTAATGCGCCTAACCTACATATCCCTGAACACTATGGGCAATTTAGCATGGCCAATTCACCCAACCTGCACATCTTTGGACTGTGGGAGAAAACAGGTACCTGGAGGAAACCCACACAGACACAGGGAGAATGTGCCCAAGGCTGGAATCGAACCCCGGTCCCTGGTGCAGTGAGGTAGCAGTGCTAACTACTGAGCCACCATGCCACCCTAAATCTTCTCCCCTCTTATTTTGAGGCTATGCCCCTAGATTTAGTTTCGCCGCCAGTGGAAGCAACCTCCCTGCTTCCATCTTATCCATTCACTTCATAATTTTGTATGTTTTCATAAGATCTCTTCTCATTCTTCTAAATTCTAATGAATATAGTTAGGTTGTCTCTTACCTCTGTAGTTATTTACCATTTACCTCCCCCCCCCAATAGATAGAACCTTTGCTCCTCAGGTGAATAGACTGATTTTGTATCACGTGTAGAAATTCATTCATCACATTTCTGACTGATCTTCTGCCAGTTTACCCAGCTTCCTGTGGGTTGAATTTCAATCAAGAACCTCAGGAGTTGTTTTGTGTTTCATTTTTTTGAAAACACTCTATTGACCTCAATAGGTTATGAATAGTATTGTATCATGGAATCCCTGCAGTGTGGAAACAGACTATTTAGCCCAACAAGTCCACACCAACCCCCTGAAGAGTAACCCACCTAGACCCATTCTCCTACACTTAACTAATGCACCTAACCTAGACATTCCTGAACACTATGGGCAATTTAGCACACCCAATTCACCTAACCTGCATATCTTTGGACCACAGGAGGAAACCCACACAGACACAAGGAGAATGTGCAAACTCCACACAGACAGTCGCCCGAGGCTGGAATCGAACCCAGGTCCCTGGCACTGTGAGACAGCAGTGCTAACCACTGAGCTGCCATGCCACCATATTGGATGAATAGTTGTTCACTGTCAGGCCATGAGCTGATTCTGTCACATTACTCATTGCCCATCCACCCGTCTGCTCATATGGGTGAAGTCCAGCGGTGGTTTGACTATGTCTGCTGCAGAATGGCTGACACAATCTCTCCTTGCCTTATCGCCTGTTCTCAAGTGCTTTGGAAAGCTTTACAGGCTAACATCAACTTGTTTCGCCTTGCTACAAATGCACCTTCAATAGCCAACAAGTCTTGGCGTAGGATTGAACGTGAGCTTTAAGCTCAGAGGTAGAGCTGCTACCACAGGACTCCATTGCTAATCTATTATTTTCTATTTTTTCTTGTTCTCTGGACATATAGTACAGGAAATAACATGCTGAAAGATTCATTTGGATTTATTTTGGTTTTTCAGGCGTTAATGTAATAATGATTCAACCTTTATAATATTCATTTTCATCTATTTCAAATGTGTAACAGAGAACTTAATCAATAACATCCAATTGACATATTACATTTGATTAGATTAGATTACTTACAGTGTGGAACCAACAAGTCCACACCGACCCGCCGAAGCGCAACCCACCCATACCCGTACATTTACTCCTTACCTAACACTATGGGCAATTTTGCACGGCCAATTCAATGACATCTGGCACTTCTGGGAGTTGGTGTGAAAGCACATCAAGAGATTCACTTCAATAAGTGAAGACCCTGCCAGCTACAATTCTTAGGAGATCATACAATCAACATGTAAAATACCGAAAACAGAAACAATCAGCTTGGATCTCAAAAGGATAGGTCATACTAACCAATTTCATTGAATTATTTACAGAGTTGACAAAAAGAGTCTATAAGGATCATAGCACGGTGGCTCAGTGGTTAGCACTGCTGCCTCACATCACCAGGATCGATTCCGGCCTCAGGCGACTGTCTGTGTGGAGTTTGCACGTTCTCCCCGTGTCTGTGTGGGTTTCATCTGGGTTTCCTCCCACAATCCAAAGCTGTGCAGAGTTGGCCATGCTAAATTACCCCTAGTGTCCAGGCTAGATAGGTTAGCAATAGGACATGTATGGTTACAGGGATGGGGTGGGGTCTAGGTGAGATGCTCTTCGGAGGGTTGGTGTGGATCTGATGGGCCGAATGGCCTGCTTCCTTGCTGTAAGGGGTTTTATGAAGGATCATAAATGTGTCTGTACTTCTGCAAGGTTCTGCGAAATGGTCACATGACTAATATCCAAACGTGGGCCGTAAATTGAGTCAGGTACCAAAATAGATGACAAGCTGCAAATCAGTAAACAGGGAAAAGGGTTTAGATTTAAATTGGAAGAGTATAGATATTTCCAATGCTGTTAGGGCTGGAGGAGCTATGGAAAGAGGGAGGGGTAAGGTTCTTAAGAGATATGAAAGAATCAATGAAAATGTTTAAATGCAGACATTGCCGGACCAAAAATCAACCTTGGATAGTGACGCAGGGCTGATGGGGAAGGGGTTTTGGTCCAAGTTAATACGTGGTCCACTTTAGATAAATCCAAGTTGACAGCAGATGGAAAGTGGGAGATTGGTTCGAAGAACATTGTAAAGGTTGAGTTGAATAAAAGCATTCTCTTTTAGTTATTTACAGGATTGAATAAGGCAGATGATTTTGACGAACTAAATTAAAGCAAAAGAGTCATTGTGGTGTCCTGACCTGTACACTTAGAGGTCTGGATTCAAGTCCCACACCAGGACTTGTTAATAACTGTGAAGGTTTGTTTCTAGTGTGGCTAGACAGGTTAATTGTTAATACATAAACCCATCCAGTACACCTAATGGAAGCTGGTAAGTGTGGGACGGTCTCCTGGTCATCTTAGGGGAGGTTGACGAGAGGTGATGGTCTAGTGGTATTACCACTGGACTGTTAATCCAGCGACCCAGGTAATGCTCTGGGAACCTAGGGTCAAATCCTGCTATGGCAGATGGTGAAATAGAAGTCTGGAATTATGAGTCTTAGTTATCACCATGAATCAGTTGTCAGAAAAAAAACCTCATCTAGTTCATTAATATCCTTTAGGGAAGGAAACTGCCATCCTTAAATAGTCTGGCCTACATGCATGTGACTCCAGCAATGTGGCTGACTTCATGAGCCTAGCCAGCAACCCTCTTTTCCCATGAATGAATTTTAGAAAAAGCTAGCCTGCAGAAGGCAATGACAAGCCACACCATTCCTTACTCGTAATCATGGACCAACCCTCAGAAACAAGGCCAGGGAAAATGGCAGACAGAGAACTAGTTTACAAAGGGAGAAGTAGGTCTCATTTAGAATTAATCTGTTAAAATGAGAAAAAAACAAAAATTAATCCCCTGTTAGCTCTAACCACGCAATTCCTCTTCAATAACCATGACACTGGGTGTACAGTGAGGGTCTGAGATGACTGGGCATATTACAATGAAGTGCAAGGTACAAGAGTGCATCATATAATCATTCCCTGACCATGTGCATATTCAGCAGAGTGCTGGGCTTTGGGGGAAAGCCAGCAATGTCACCAATTGCCACCGCAATTTAAAAACTTGAAGTTAGCAAATCCACTCGAACCACCCTGGCAGACCAACTGAGGCCTGGAGCAGGGAGACGTGACTGAAACTGTAATGCTAATAGGGTCAAAAAGCAAACCAAACACTTGTTTGTCTGTAAATTGTTCCCCTTGCTCCTGATGATGCTGGATTTTGTACTGAGCTGGATCAGGCCCCACTCCAGGAGCTTGACACCATCATGTAGACTGACACCTCAGTCAAGCATTGAAGGAACATTGTCCCAGCTGCTGTAGTTTGAAACCAAGGTCATGTCATCGAGCTCAGAAAGACATCAAAGATTGCATGGCACTGCAGTTAAAAAGAGTGGCAGGTTTTCCGTACTGATGACTCAATCAGTATAACAAACCAACTGCTGTTTTGTGGGATTTTGCTGTGCATACTTCACTACACTTCAAAAGCATTTCATTGGTTGTAAAATGCTTTGAGACATTCTGGGCTTGTGAAACGCACTGTGTTTCTATGACTAACTATGTACCAGTACACTACCCCATTTAGTTATTCTGAAACTCACTGTGTTAATTGTTATGAAGATGTAGGGGTACTATACCTTTAAGACAACTTAAAAGCTAGCAAGGACTTAGAGAAACACAGAGTCCAGAACAAGGTAACAATGTAACGTTCAATCAAAACAACTAGCTAAGAGCTGTGCTGCCTGGATACAAAAACAAATTTAATTCAAATTCATCCAATCGATTTAAATTTTGCCCCAAGATACCAAACTCCAATCAAGTTTGAATTTAATATTTTAACAATATTTAAAGCAATGAAATGATCCGATGTTTTGGGGTATAGTATCAGACATTTCGAACAGATACCCAGAGCAACAAAGAGCAGCTAACATCAACAACTAGAGAGACTGGTCGCAGAAAGGTCTGCTCTCTTAAAGGTACCTTTATCTATCAAATACCTGGAAAGCAGAAACCCTAAGGAGAAGAAAAGAAGACAGAGGACACTCGACAAAGCTGACTGGTTTTGAAACATGGTTTTTCTTTGTAAATTATAATTGGACATTTTATCAGAGTAGTATTGTCGAGGGGGAGGTAAAAGATAGGTTTAAGAGAAAGGTGTTGTGTATAGTTGTTAGTTAATATTTGTTTGACTTTAAGAAATAAAGTTGCTAATTTTCACTTTAAATATTTACCTCTGGGATACTTCTTTGCCTCTCTAATTTTACAGCACAGCGTGAATCTCTTATGTGTGGCTAGTTTAAATTAGCAGAAGGGTTTACCTCGTGTCATAACATAATTGACTGCTCGTCTGTTGAAGCCATTGTAGGATATGTTGTGGTTCTGTTCGCCGAGCTGGAAGTTTTTGTTGCAAACGTTTCGTCCCCTGGCTAGGAGACATCATCAGTGCTCACAGAAGCTTCGCAGGAGGCTCCAGAGCACTGATGATGTCTCCTAGCCAGGGGACGAAACGTTTGCAACAAAAACTTTCAGCTTGGCGAACAGAACCACAACAACGAGCACCCGAGCTACAAATCTTCGCACAAACCTTGAATTGTAGGATATCTTTGCAGAAGGGTTGGGAGCCACTCAATAGTACAGGACTGTGCAACCAAAACATTGATAGAAATTGCTGGAAGAGCTCAGCAGTTCTGGCAGCATCAGTGAAGAAAAATCAGAATTAACATTTCAGGTCCAGTGATCCTTCCTCAGAACTGATGATATCTCAGGAAAACGTCAGTTTATATGCAGAAGATAGGGTGGGGGAAGGGTGTGAGGAGTAAATGATAAGTGGGCATGGAGCCCAAAGAAAGGGAAGAGGAGTTGGTCAGACAAAGGAGTGGATACCGATCTGGCTAGGAGGGTGAATAGCTGTGAATGGGGGGGACTGTTGGTGGCTAACAGTGAGTGTTGTGTAATAGCAGATAACAAGGCCTGGTTACTGGGCATTGGGTTAAGGACATGGGAAACATCACCACACAACATAGCAACCAGGAGCAGGGACTCTAGCAGCTCTCTGCTTCTTTAACCCAAAACTACCAAAGCTAAAAGCACTACTTAGTTCGATTGGCGGATTCTGTGATCTTGCCACTAAATACACGATGGTGAATTGGGATCCACTGCACAGGTGAGGATAGTAGGTGGTCTATAAAAACTCCCTCAGGATTAAATCCGAATTAACAATGGTATGCTACAAGGAATGTTTAAACAAATTGAGTTTGTTTCTTGGGGAGAGCAACTTTGAAAATAAGGAGGAAATTGATCAAATTGACCTGAGCCAATTATTTCTAAGATTGAATACTTCAAATATTGCAGGAAATAAATTAAATCTAAACATGTCTCTGTAAAAGATAAAAAGTAAGTGAAACCAATTGAAGAAGTTAGCAGTCAAGAGCATGGAAGCAATTTGGTCATGTTCCATCTCATTGAGTCCAAATGTTCTCGGTCATAGAGTCATAGAGATGTACAGGACAGAAACAGACCATTCGGTCCAACCTGTCCATGCCGACCAGATATCCCAACCCAATCTAGTCCCACCTGCCAACACCCAGCCCACATCCCTCCATTCCAGTCCTAGCACCAATTTAGTGACTGAATTGGCTTCCACCGAATGACCGTGGATGAGAATAATTCCAAAGTATTTTGTTGGTTGGAAAACACTTTGGGATGCCCTGAGATTGTTAATAAGCCTTACCAATGCAGCATCAATGCTGCATTTGGAACTGTAGTTCATCAAAATGTGGGTGGGAATGAGTTCTCTGGATGGTAAGCTTGATAAACTCTTAATGTTCTTCCTCCTCTCTCTCTCTCTTTTAAAATATTCCTCATAAGCCTACTTTATCTGTCTGATATAACTCAGGTGTGTTGCTGTGAAGCACTTCAGGATGTGTAATTGCTTTACCGGTGCTGAATATTGGCATGTTGTTGTCATTGGTCCTGCTGCAGATTGTGAGAGGTCAGTTCAACCATGAGATCAACATTTCCTCTCAGCTGCTACACCGCAACCTGAATATTGAATGTTTCCAAGAAGGAGTTAGATATTGTTCTTAGTACTAAAGGAATCAAAGGACACAATGGAGAAGGCAGGAACATGTCACTGAGCCACAAACACATGGGTAAATGTGGGGTTATGGGCATTGGTTGGGTATGGGTCTGATTGTGATGCTGTTTGGAGGATCTGTGTAGATGCGATGGGCCAAATAGCCTGTTCCACACTACAGGGGTGCTATGGCTCTCTTCTATGGTTATCTTAAACTAGTTGTTAGTATGACTATTAGCACACTCAGGATTTTTTGCCTTATTGAATGAATGATTTTACTGTCACATACATTTAGGAAAATACAGTGAAAAGTATTTGATCACCACAATCTGGTGCCATTTTGCACTATAGAAATGATAAGAAAAAATTACTTAAATAGAGTTCATTTTCTCTTAAACTGGCTCTCAAGCATGGCCTCAAGATTTCTGCAAGGTGTTCTGCACCTGAAGGAGTTCCCGCTCTGTGTATAGTAATAACAACATTTAGTTCCCAAGAGACCCCAACTCCATTGCTGCTGCTGCCTCATTGATATGCCAGCAGTCCCCTATCCGGCCTACTACAGCCAGCAGTCCCCTATCAGGCCCTACTGCAGCCAGCAGTCCCCTATCCGGCCTACTGCAGCCAGCAGTCCCCTATCCGGCCTACTGCAGCCAGGAGTCCCCTATCCGGCCTACTACAGCCAGGAGTCCCCTATCCGGCCTACTACAGCCAGCAGTCCCCTATCCGGCCTACTGCGGCCAGCAGTCCCCTATCCGGCCTACTGCAGCCAGGAGTCCCCTATCCGGCCTACTACAGCCAGGAGTCCCCTATCCGGCCTACTGCAGTCAGGAGTCCCCTATCCGGCCTACTGCAGTCAGCAGTCCCCTATCCGGCCTACTGCAGTCAGGAGTCCCCTATCCAGCCTACTGCAGTCAGGAGTCCCCTATCCGGCCTACTGCAGCCAGGAGTCCCCTATCAGGCCCTACTGCAGCCAGGAGTCCCCTATCCGGCCTACTACAGCCAGGAGTCCCCTATCAGGCCCTACTGCAGCCAGCAGTCCCCTATCCGGCCTACTGCAGTCAGGAGTCCCCTATCCGGCCTACTGCAGTCAGGAGTCCCCTATCCGGCCTACTACAGCCAGGAGTCCCCTATCAGGCCCTACTGCAGTCAGGAGTCCCCTATCCGGCCTACTGCAGCCAGCAGTCCCCTATCCGGCCTACTGCAGTCAGGAGTCCCCTATCCGGCCTACTGCAGTCAGGAGTCCCCTATCCGGCCTACTACAGCCAGGAGTCCCCTATCAGGCCCTACTGCAGTCAGGAGTCCCCTATCAGGCCCTACTGCAGCCAGGAGTCCCCTATCAGGCCCTACTGCAGCCAGGAGTCCCCTATCAGGCCCTACTGCAGTCAGGAGTCCCCTATCCGGCCTACTGCAGTCAGGAGTCCCCTATCCGGCCCTACTGCAGCCAGGAGTCCCCTATCAGGCCCTACTGCAGCCAGGAGTCCCCTATCAGGCCCTACTGCAGCCAGCAGTCCCCTATCAGGCCCTACTGCAGCCAGGAGTCCCCTATCAGGCCCTACTGCAGCCAGGAGTCCCCTATCAGGCCCTACTGCAGCCAGCAGTCCCCTATCAGGCCCTACTGCAGCCAGCAGTCCCCTATCAGGCCCTACTGCAGCCAGCAGTCCCCTATCAGGCCCTACTGCAGCCAGCAGTCCCCTATCCGGCCTACTGCAGCCAGGAGTCCCCTATCAGGCCCTACTGCAGCCAGGAGTCCCCTATCCGGCCTACTGCAGCCAGCAGTCCCCTATCAGGCCCTACTGCAGCCAGGAGTCCCCTATCAGGCCCTACTGCAGCCAGGAGTCCCCTATCCGGCCTACTGCAGCCAGCAGTCCCCTATCAGGCCCTACTGCAGCCAGCAGTCCCCTATCAGGCCCTACTGCAGCCAGGAGACCCCTATCAGGCCCTACTGCAGCCAGGAGTCCCCTATCCGGCCTACTGCAGCCAGCAGTCCCCTATCCGGCCCTACTGCAGCCAGGAGTCCCCTATCAGGCCCTACTGCAGCCAGGAGTCCCCTATCAGGCCCTACTGCAGCCAGGAGTCCCCTATCCGGCCCTACTGCAGCCAGCAGTCCCCTATCAGGCCCTACTGCAGCCAGCAGTCCCCTATCAGGCCCTACTGCAGCCAGGAGTCCCCTATCAGGCCCTACTGCAGCCAGCAGTCCCCTATCCGGCCCTACTGCAGCCAGGAGTCCCCTATCCGGCCCTACTGCAGCCAGCAGTCCCCTATCCGGCCCTACTGCAGCCAGCAGTCCCCTATCAGGCCCTACTGCAGCCAGCAGTCCCCTATCAGGCCCTACTGCAGCCAGCAGTCCCCTATCCGGCCTACTGCAGCCAGCAGTCCCCTATCAGGCCCTACTGCAGCCAGGAGTCCCCTATCAGGCCCTACTGCAGCCAGGAGTCCCCACTGCAGGCAGGGATCTCCATTCTGGGCCTAGTGCAGCTTGGAGACCCCACACTGGGTACCACCACCAACAGTCCAGGCTCCAATCCTAGCGCCACCAGGAATTCCCTGCTCCCATCATTCCCACCACTGCCCAGAATCCCGAACCATGGTGCCAATGCTCCACTCCAGCCTCGAACATGAAGAAAGAAAAAGAAAATGTCAACACACAGCCTTAGTAGAAGCATCTTCTTAACATCCACCTGGTCAAGCCCTCTCCGAATCCTGGAGAATTGTTCAATAAAATCACTCCTTCGTTCTTTTAAACTCTGATGAACAAATGTCTAGATTTCCTTGATAAGTCAACCCCTTCATCCCAGGAATTAGCCGAGTGAATTTCTCTTGTATAGCCTATACTGCCAGGATATCCTTTCATAAAGCAAGGATCAAAACCACACACAGAACTCCAGGTATGGCTACACCAGCACCCTGTACAGGTATAATAACATTCCCTATTTTTAAATTTCAAATCCCAGCAATAAGGCCAACAGTCCATGTGTCTTTTTAATTACCTGTTGCATCGACATTCTAACTTCTTGCGTTTCATGCTCAAGAGCACCCAGATCCTCCTATACTCTGCCTCTCTCTCCAAAGTCATCAATACGGATAATAAATAATCGACTGATCCCTGTGGCACTCCAGTAGTTACATTTTCCAACCTAAGAAAGACCCATTAGTCCCTATTCTCTGTCTCTTGTGTGTTAACTAATTCCCACTCCATGCCAGTACATCACCCCTACTACTGTCAGCTGCTACCTTACGCAAAACTTTATGTGGCATCTTATTCAGCACCAATTTAAAATCCAAATACAATATATCTACCCGTTTTTTTTATCGACTATGCTCATTGCATCCTCAAAGAATCTAGAAAATTTGTCAAAATGATTTCACTTTCACAGAACCATGTTGACTCTGTTTAATTGCACTAAGCTTTTTGAATTACAATTTTTTTGCTTTTTTTCCCTTAATAATGGACTCTAGCATTTTCCCAATGACAGACTAACTGGCCTATGGTTTCACGTTCAAGAGGGGAAATCTGAGAGGCAACAATAATTAAAACATATATGAGAAAATGGTGCTGACTGCTGAACACTTAATGTAGTTACCATACTGCTGGGACACACACATACAAAACACTGAATTACAGGTTTACAAAATAATCTTTCTGTTTTGTATGAACAACAGTAGAGCCATAGAGTTATAGAGATGTACAACATGGAAACCGAACCTTCGGTCCAACCTGTCCATGCTGACCAGATATCCCAACCCAATCTAGTCTCACCTGCCAGCACCCAGCCCATATCCCTCCAAACCCTTCCTATTCATATACCCATCCAAATGCCTCTTAAATGTTGCAATTGTACCAGCCTCCGCCACATCCTCTGGCAGCTCATTCCATGCACGTACCACCCTCTGTGTGAAAAAGTTGCCCCTTAGGTCTCTTTTATATCTTTCCCCTCTCAACCTGAATCTATGCCGTCTAGTTCTGGACTCCCCAACCCCAGGGAAAATACTTTGTCTATTTATCCTGTGGATGCCCCTCATAATTTTGTACACCCCTATAAGGTCACCCCTCAGCCTCTGACACTCCATAGAAAACAGCCCCAGCCTGTTCAGCCTCTCCCTGTAGCTCAGATCCTCCAACCATGGGAACATGCTTGTAAATCTTTTCTGAACCCTTTGAAGTTTCACAACATTCTTCCTATAGGAAGGAGACCAGAATTGCACACAATATTCCAACAGTGGCCTAATCAATGTCCTGTACAGCCGCAACATGACCTCCCAACTCTTGTACTCACGACTCTGACCAATGAAGGAAAGCATACCAAACGCCTTCTTCAATATCCTATCTACCTGCGACTCCACTTTCAAGGAGCTATGAACCTGCACTCCAAGGTCTCTTTGTTCAGCAACACTCCCTAGGACCTTACCATTAAGTGTATAATTCCTGCTAAGGTTTGCTTTCCCAAAATGCAGCACCTCACATTTATCTGAATTAAACTCCATCTGCCACTTCTCAGCCCATTGGGCCATCTGGTCCAGATATTGTTGTAATCTAAGGTATCTCTCTTCACTGTCCACTGTATCTCCAATTTTGGTGTCATCTGCAAACTTACTAACTGTACCTCTTATGTCCACATCCAAATCATTTATGTAAATGACAAAAACTAGAGGGCCCAGCACCGATCTTTGTGGCACTCCACTGGTCACAGGCCTCCAGTCTGAAAAACAACCCTCCACCACCACCCTCTGTCTTCTACCTTTGAGCCAGTTCTGTATCCAGATGGCTAGTTCTCCCTGTATTCCATGAGATCTAACCTTGCTGATCAGTCTCCCATGGGGAACCTTATCGAATGCCTTAATGGAGTCCATATAGATCACATCTACCGCTCTGCCCTCTTCAATCTTCTTTGTTACTTCTTCAAAAAACTCAGTCAAGTTTGTGAGACATGATTTCCCACGCACAAAGCCATGTTGACTATCCCTAATCAGTCCTTACCTTTCCAAATACATGTACATCCTGTTCCTCAGGATTCCCTCCAGCAACTTGCCCACCACTGAGGTCAGGCTCACCAGTCTATAGTTCCCTGGCTGGTCTTTACTGCCCTTCTTAAACAGTGACACCATGTTAGCCAACCTCCAGTCTTCCAGCATCTCACCTGTGACTATCGATGATGCAAATATCTCAGCAAGAGGGCCAGCAATCACTTCTCTAGCTTCACACAGAGTTCTCGGGTACACATGATCAGGTCCTGGGGATTTATCCATTTTTAACCATTTCAAGACATCCAGCACTTCCTCCTCTGTAATCTGGACATTTTGCAAGATGTCACTTTCTATTTCCCTACAGTCTATATCTTCCATATCCTTTTCCACAGTAAATACTGATGCAAAACATTCATTTAGTATCTCTCCCATTTTCTGTGGCTCCACACAAAGGCCACTTTGCTGATCTTTGAGGGGACCTATTCTCTCCCTAGTTACCCTTTTGTCCTTAACATATTTGTAAAAACCCTATGGATTCTCCTTAATTCTATTTGCCCTCCTGACTTCCCTCTTAAGTATACTCCTACTGCCTTTATACTCTTCTAAGGATTCACTTGATCTATCCTGTCTATACCTGACATATGCTTTCTTCTTTTTCTTAACCAAGCCCTCAATTTCTTTAGTCATCCAGCATTGCCTATACCCACCAGCCTTCCCTTTCACCCTGAGAGGAATATACTTTCTCTGGATTCTTGTTATCTCATTTTTGAAGGCTTCCCATTTTCCAGCCGTCCTTTTACCTGTGAACATCTGCCTCCAATCAGCTTTCAAAAGTTCTTGCCTAATACCGTCAAAATTAGCCTTTCTCCAATTTAGAACTTCAACTTTTAGATCTGGTCTATCCTTTTCCATCACTATTTTAAAACGAATAGAATTATGGTCTCTGGCCCCAAAGTGCTCCCCCACTGACACCTCAGTCACCTGCCCTGCCTTATTTCCCAGGAGTAGGTCAAGTTTTGCACCTTCTCTAGTAGGTACATCCACATACTGAATCAGAAAATTGTCTCGTACACACATAAGAAATTCCTCTCCATCTAAACCTTTGTGGGCGGCACGGTGGCACAGTGGTTAGCACTGCTGCCTCACAGCGCCTGAGACCCGGGTTCAATTCCCGACTCAGGCGACTGACTGTGTGGAGTTTGCACGTTCTCCCCGTGTCTGCGTGGGTTTCCTCCGGGTGCTCCGGTTTCCTCCCACAGTCCAAAAATGTGCGGGTCAGGTGAATTGGCCATGCTCAATTGCCCGTAGTGTTAGGTAAGGGGTAAATGTAGGGGTATGGGTGGGTTTCGCTTCGGCGGGTCGGTGTGGACTTGTTGGGCCGAAGGGCCTGTTTCCACACTGTAAATCTAATCTAATCTAATCTAATCTAAACACTATGGCAGTCCCAGTCAATGTTTGGAAAGTTAAAATCCCCTACCATAACTCCTATATTATTCTTACAGATAGCTGAGATCTCCTTTCAAGTTTGTTTCTCAATTTCCCTCTGAATATTGAGGGGTCTAAAATACAATCCCTTTCTTATTTCTCAGTTCCACTCAAATAACTTCCCTGAATGTATTTCTGGGAATAACCTCCCTCAGCACAGCTGTAATGCTATCCCTTATCAAAAATACCACTCCCCCTCCTCTCTTGTCTCCCTTTCTATCCTTCCTGTAGCATTTGTATCCTGGAACATTAAGCTACCAGTCCTGCCCATCCCTGAGCCATGTTTCTGTAATTGCTATGATATCCCAGTCCCATGTTCCTAACCATGCCCTGAGTTCATCTGCCTTCCCTGTTCAGCCCCTTCCATTGAAATAAATGCAGTTTAATTTATTAGTCCTACTTTGTCCCTGACTGTTTGACTCACTTCTGTTCTCAGCTGTACCTGTCTCAGATCGATCTCTTTCCTCACTATCTCCCTGGGTCCCACCCCCCACCTTACTAGTTTAAATCCTCCCGAGCAGTTCTAGCAAATTTCCCTGCCAGTATATCAGTCCCTTTCCAATTTAGGTGCAATCCGTCCCTCTTGTACAGGTCACTTCTACCCCAAAAGAGATTCCAATGGTCCAAAAATGTGAGTCCTTCTCCCATACACCAGCTCCTCAGCCACACATTCATCTGCTCTATCCTCCTATTCCTGCCCTCACTAGCTCGTAGCACTGGGAGTAATCCAGATATTACTACCCTTAAGGATCTCCTTGTTAAATTTCTGCCTAACTCTCTGTAATCTCCCTTCAGTATCTCAATCTTTTCCCTTCCTTTATCATTGGTTCCAATGTGGACAATGACCTCCTGCTGGCCCTCTCCCACGTGAGAACATTCTGCACCCTCTCTGAGACATCCTTGATCCAGGCACCAGGGAAACAACACACCATTCTGCTTTTTCTCTGCTGGCCACAGAAACATCTGTCTGTACCTCGGACTACAGAATCCCCTCACACAATTGATCTCTTGGAAACCGGCATATCCTTTGTTGCATTAGAGCCAGTCTCAGTACCAGAAACTTGGCTGTTCGTGCTTTGTTCCCCTGAGAATCCATCACCCCCTACATTTTCCAAAAAAGCATCCCTGTTTGAAATGGATATATCCACAAAAGACTCCTGCACTAGGTGCCTACCTCGCTTACCCTTCCTGGAATTAACCCATCTATGTGACTGTATCTGAGACTTTCCCCCCTTCCTATAACTGCCATCCATCACATACTGTTGCTGTTGCAAATTCTTCATCGCTTCTATCTGTCTCTCCAACTGATCCACTCGATCTGATAAGATTCGCATCCAACAATATTTATTGCAGATATAATCCGCAGTCATCCTTAAACTCTCTTTAAACTCCCACACCTGACAAGCAGGACATATCACTGCAAAGGCCATTTTTGCTCCTTCACAATCTACAGACCCAGAAAATAACACCGTCTTATTCCTCTATAAACACTGCCCCAGGTCAAATTAATAGCTATGGCTTATCTGTTAAGTTTAATCAAAAGACTTATCTCTGAAAACGTATAATCAAGAAAGAATCCACTGTACCCACTACTGCAGCCTTTCACTTGGACAGACTTAAAACAACAGTTAACTTATCTGATTCTGTGCTGTGAACTTTGCCCAACAGTTCCTCCAAGCTTAGTTGTGAATTTCACTGTTTGTTAATTTTCCCAGATGCACTCCGATGTCCAGTGATACACAAAATCAAACAGAAAAGTCGCCCAGAAAATAAAATGGCCCGCCAATTTTCCAATCTTATTAAGAGATGAGCTGACAATCAATGGAGACTATCATAAAATTAAATGGGAACAAGATAGCTAGGAAGTTTGAAACAAGACCTTGAAGTTGAAATGCTGGAAGACAACTGTTCCAGTAAAGAGAGATGCATCACCACCTTGAGGATAATAAGGATAGGTCATCATAATATCATAAGACGTAGAAACAGAAATAGATCATTTGGTCCATTGGCTGTTCTCTACTGTTCAACAAGATCTCCATTTTTCTGCCTTTCCACATGCCCTCTGTTTCATTTAATAATTAAAAATTGTAAATGTCTGTCTCAGCCTTGAAGATACTTAATGAATCAGCCTGGTAAGGAATTCCACAGATTCAGGGTCCTCCGAGAGAACATTGAATGCTCAATGTTGGCTGAGCCTCTGATGCCCATATTCCAACTATGATTCTTCAAAAACAATTTGCTAGGATAGAGGATATAATGAAATGGGACACTTTGTCCAAGGGATATTGAGTTAATATTAGAAAAGACACAATATTAATAGTTGTAAGTACATGCAGTTCCATGGAGTAGGCACAAAAATACTTACAGAACCCTCAGTCTAGATTTTGATCAAGTTGTTATTTCCAATAACAATGGATGTGCATACCACCACAAGATAAGGGAAAATTAAAATCTGATTGAAGATTTGTAGCTCGGGTATCCGTTGTTGTGGCTCTGCTCGCCGAGCTGGAAGTTTTTGCTGCAAACGTTTCGTTCCCTGGCTAGGGAACATCATCAGTGCTGTTGGAGCCTCGTGTGAAGCGCTGCTTTGATGTTTCTTCCGGTATTTATATTGGTTTGTTCTTGACGCTTCCGGGTGTCAGTTTCAGCTGCAGTGATTTGTATGTGGGGTCCACCCCAACACACACAAACGAAGCTGCATCAGGACACTATTCAAAAGGGCCACAACACACTGCAGTACACCAGAACTGCGAAAAGAGGAAGAGGAACATCTATACAAGGTATTCGCCAAAAACGGATACCCACGCAACTTTATCACCAGATGCCTAAGAGATAGACCGAGGAACGAGGACATGCCACAACCAAAAGGACTAGCCACTCTACCATACGTCAGGAGCGTCTCAGAACTGACAGCCAGACTACTGCGACCCTTAGGACTCATAACAGCACACAAGCCAACATCCACACTCAGACAACAACTCACTAGAACAAAGGACCCAATACCCAGCATGAGCCAAACTAACGTAGTTTACAAAATACCATGCAAGGACTGCACAAAACACTATATAGGACAAACAGGAAGACAGCTAACAATCTGCATCCATGAACATCAGCTAGCCACAAAATGACACGACCAGCTATCTCTAGTAGCCATACACTCAGACAACCAGCAACATGAATTTGACTGGGAAAACACCACTATCATAGGACAAGCCAGACAGAGAACAGCCAGAGAATTCCTAGAAGCATGGCATTCATCCCCAAACTCCATCAACAAACACATTGACCTGGACACCATATACAAACCACTACAGCTGAAACTGACACCCGGAAACGGCAAGAACATCCATCAACAGACACATCGACCTGGACCCCACATACAAATCACTGCAGCTGAAACTGACACCCGGAAGCGGTAAGAACAAACCAATATAAATACCGGAAGAAACATCAAAGCAGCGCTTCACACGAGGCTCCAACAGCACTGATGATGTTCCCTACCCAGGGAACGAAACGTTTGCAGCAAAAACTTCCAGCTCGGCGAGCAGAACCACAACAAATAAGGGAAAATAAATTCGCTTAGAAAGCAACTCTGACAGACTGACAGGCTACATTGTGAAGCATCAGGAGAGTTGACTTCATAAAGTATGCCTACATTCAAATCTGCTGACAATTCCCAGGTGGATCATTCTTTTCCCCTTCCTCAGCCTTGGCACGCACTCAGACAGTGAGCAGCACACATGTGCCCAGCCTTTGAAAGCTATTGGATTGCTGGTGCTATGTGACCATGTCCCTCTAATGGGAGGTTTGTCTTCTCTTCAGACTCGGCTGTTGACTATATGATTGACAATGACAGCTCCAAGATTAGCTACATACCAAGATATGACATACATAGTCAGTTGCACAATGAAGCCAACCACTACCTGTTATGGTCGGATTAATTTGTTGCCACTATCCTCTCTCCTTGATCGGGTCTAAGATTGGTTTACAATGGCTGAGGGAAATCACTAATGAGTCTTAAGGAGAAGAGGATTTCGCCTTAAACAATATGTAGTTTGTTGCCTGATAGCAATCATGTCAACGTTATATTAGTAAGATAGACTGAGACTATTAGGGTGAAAGTAGCTACTGCAGATGCTGGAGATCAGAATCCAGATTAGAGTGGTACTGGAAAAGCACAGCAGGTCAGGCAACATCTGAGGAGCAGGAAAATCGACGTTTTGGCAAAAGTCCTTCATCAAGAATGAGACTATTAGGGTAACAGGTCTATCCTGCTCAACATCCTGAACTAATTTTCCTTTGTCCCCCTGAAGCTCTTATGAAACTGGCTGGAGCTTAATGTAGTCCTAAACATTAACCCTTTCACAATCATTAATTTAATTAAATTGTTTCTTCTTCTAGGTAAGGCAATGATAGATTTGGAAGAGAAACAGTTGCCACTGATGGGAAGGTCTGAAACCAGAGGCTACGGTAAAGCGAAGTTGGTGAATAAGCATTGACAGGAGGAGTGGAATTCATTTTAATATAATGTGCTACGATCCAGGAACATGCTGCATGAAAGGGTGGGTGGTGGGAGTAGATTTTGTTTGTTATTTTGCAAAGGGAGTTGAACAGACAATTGAAAAGGTAAAGAACTTGCAAGGCTACAGGGAAATGAAAGCTAGGAAGTGGGAGTGTGCAAAAGAATCATGCAATTTAAAAATTACTTGAAAGAATCATCAGTTTTTTGAAGAAGTCATAAAATGTTCAAGGCGAAGCTGATAATGTTTTGCTGCATTTTGCATCCATAGCCCCAGCAGATCAGACGATGGGCGACCCACATGCACCTCAGATTTTGCAGCTTCTATTCAAAGTATTTGTGTCTCCCGTCCCACTTCAAGGACAACGGGTCTGTGAGAACTTGATGTGATTGAGTGGCCTCACTGAGTTTGGGTTTTCTGTTTATGGGAGCAGTTAGCCTCCTGGTGTACATTGGAACTGTTGGAAAGAAGGATCGGAACTGGGTTCCAATTTTGGAAAAGCTGTAGACTCTCCATAATTTCTATGAAAATCTAGGCTTGTGACTTTCAGGGGTAAGCAGAACAATACAGGCACATGGTTGGGTAGGAACTTTGGATTAAAACAGTCACTGGGCCAGTTCACACAGGGAAACAGAGTCACAGCCAATATTGACTTTGTAGGGTTCACAGTTCAAAGGTCACTTCTAGAGGATCAACAGGGTTGCCTGCAGGCAGCTTTTGATATCTATGCCATCCAGAAAACAAAACCAGTAAAACATGTGAACAGCACATATTGGTCCAACTTGTACTATACACCTTGGAACAGTGCTCCAGTACATCCAGTATTTCATTTCCAAGTATTACTTCTTTTTACTGGTCTTTCCCACTGGGACTGCCTGTTTATTGGGCAGATGATAGGAAGCATCTACCCTCCCTGCTCCAGACTGCCCCTCCCCAGTCTCTCCTATTTCCAAACACATGGCCTCACTTTATGAAGGCTCATCAAGTCCACGTGGAACCCAGGCCTTGCTTGGAAACAGGGTCGTTGCTTCTTGATGTGGTTTGGAGGATGCAAAAAAGGCTTGTACTACTATTTCAAGAGCCCGAGAGGGAAATTTGGAATGCTCTTCTGACCCAGAAGAGAGTTGATTGGTGACATGTAAGGTGACAGAGTTTTGCATCTCTGGCAAAGTCCAGAATAATCTACTCCATGTTGTATTTCTGACATCCACAACCAAGGGTCACCATTAAAGGACACGGGTTGGGTCATTTTAGGATTGAGAATAAGTTTTTTCAGCCAGAGAGTGTGAGCCCTTGGAATTAGCAGTCACAGAAAGCAGTTGAAGTCAAAATGTTGAATGTTTTCAATGAATTAGACATTGCTCTTAGCACTAAAGGGATCAAAGGGTATGGGGGAGAAAGAGTGAAAATGGGGACTGAGTTGGAAGGTCAGCCATAATCATATTGAATGGTGGAGCAGTCTCAAAGGGCTCCTACACCTATTTTCTATGCTTCTATATAAATTGGTTTGAGTTATGACGAGAGTTTTGATAGGCTGGGATTTGTTCACTGGAGCGCAGGATGTTGAGGGGGTGACCTCATCGAGGTTTATAAATCATGAGGGGTATAGATACAGTGAATAGCAGAAGTCTTCTCCCAAGGGTAGAGGAGTCCAAAACTAGGGAGCATAGGATTAAGATGAGAGGAGAAAGATTTAAAAGGGACCTGAGGGGCAACTTTATTCACACAGAGAGTGGTTCATTGGTGGAATGAGCTGCCAATGGTAGATGCAGCTATAGTTATAAGGTTTAAAAGATATTCAGACAGGTACATGAATAGGAAAGAATTAGAGTGATATGGGTCAAACACAGGCAAGTGGGACTAGTTTAGTTTGGGAAACTTGATTGGCATGGACGGGTTGGACCGAAGGGTTTGTTTCCGTACTGTATGACTCTATGGCTCTACGATTCTATCCAGAGCAGCAGTACAGTGGAGACATCACTGCACTTTACATTACAGTTTTGTTCTTTGGATTATCCGTGACAAAGCAGTGCTCATTGCACATCCTTCATTATCTGTTGTTCAGTTTCACTGGATGTGTTTTCGCCAAATGTAGATCAGAGATCCCCATCATTTTCTGTTCAGAGATAGAACCCTATTTACCAACTTGTAATTCATGGGGGTCATTGAACCTCCAGATCTCAAGGTGCCAGCTCAGTACAACAAACTCTCGATGATTGCACTCAATCCCATTGGTTAATTGTCAGACCAAGGCTTAATTCATTTTGCTTTCACTTTAGCTAACAGTGAAGAAGTATTTTGTTATTGCTGAGTTGGTTATTAAAAGCCTCTCATTAGTACAAATAGTTTCCTTAGTCCCAGCGGAACCTTCATTTGAATCCACTGTAAAGCTGAAATCTCATAGAGACTGACCTTTTATAAGTGTTCTGCTGCATTAGCTTGCAATAAAATCTTTGAATCTGGTTTAACCAAAGCCTAGCCACTGCTGACCAAGTCTCAAAACATACACACATGCAAGTGCACACATGCACACACACACACACACACACACACACGCGCAACTACACATATGTAAACATTGTTCAGCAGATTATACAGTCACACACATACTCAGATGTGTCACTCATAGATACCGATGTACATAGATTATATACTGACAGATTATACACAGAAACAATTCCACACATATACAAATGTGTTCTCCTGCTCTTGAACCACTACCGCTGATGTCCCTCTAGGATCTGTACCAGTCTCTCTCCACTTCTCACTTACATGCTTCTCCTCTGCAACATCATTGAAAAAGAAAGCGCTGGTTTTCACTGATGCACTGACCAACCTGAAGTTACCACATTAGCCAATGTCCTACTAAACTGTGCAGATGAATGATTTGTGCAGCTACCGAGAATGTGCATGTAAAATTAGCGTCATATTGGCATCATTCCTTTTCAGGTGCGCTCACATGTTAATCTTAAAAAGCCATGTGCACAACAAAGAAATCAAAGTGAGTTGCCTTCGTGGCAGGATTTGAGACCATCTGTCATACCTACTTTATACCCTCACACCCCTTCCTCTTTGCAAGACATGCAAAGATCACTTTTGGACATTAGATCTACTTCTTTGACTCTGCAGGCAGTCAGAAATTGGAGGGAACAATGTACATTACTACCTTTCATGACTCCTCCATTTTTGCTAAACCACTGGCTTAGAGGTGATGGCTTATTGGTACTTTTCCAGCTCTAGTAATCTCGAGACCCAGGTAATGTTCTGGGTTCAAATCCCAACACAGCTGATGGTGGAACTTGAGCTCAGGAAACGACAATCTCAAATTGAAAGTCTAATGATGACAATGTTGTAAAACCCTATCTGGTTCACTCATGTCCACTGAAGGCCTTATCTGCTCTGGCTCCAGATCCAATTGTAATGGCCTAGCAAGCCATTAGATTAGATTAGATACCCAACAGTGTGGAAACAGGCCCTTCAACCCAACCAGTCCACACTGGCCCTCCGAAGAGTAACCCACCCCAACCCATTTTCTTCTGACTAATGCACCTAACACAATGGACAATTTAGCATGGCCAATTCACCTGACCTGCACATCTTTGGACTGTGGGAGGAAACTGGAGCACCCAGAGGATACCCACACAGACACAGGGGGAGTGTGTAAACTCCACACCGACAGTCACCCGAGGCTGGAATCGAACTAGGGACCCTGGTGCTGTGAGGCTGCAGTGCTGGCCACTGAGCCACCCTGCTGCCCAAATTGCAATCAACATTGAAGGCAGGCCTATATCTCATGAGAGAATAAAGAACTCAGATGGGTTTTTCTGATATTCATTACTGGGTGAATGGAAACTTACTCCAATTAAGTGTCAGCCTGGCATTTTGTTCACAAGCCCTTATGTTTTTTAGATTACTTACAGTGTGGAAACAGTCCCTTTGGCCCAACAAGTCCACACCGACCCATCGAAGCGCAACCCACCCATACCCCTACATTTGCCCCTTACCTAATACTACGGGCAATTTAGCACGGCCAATTCACCTAACCCGCACATCTTTGGACTGTGGGAGGAAACCGGAGCACCTGGAGGAAACCCACGCAGTCAGTCGCCTGAGGTGGGAATTGAACCCAGGCCTCTGACGCTGTGAGGCAGCAGTGCTAACCACTGTGCCACCGTGCCACCCATATGTCTTATACCATGAACCTTGGGTCTCAGGGTCAAGGGCACTGTACCAAACCCAACCTTCCACACCAACAATCCTCATTTTGTCTCTTCTATCACATGAAGCAATGACACTGTACTTGCTGGCAGAGTCCCTGCCCAATGGAAATAATACTTTCAGTGAAAATTTCAGAGATGTAAGCCGACAAAAGGGTGGATTTAAAACAGAGTACTCTTCCCACATTTCCTCTCACATACTCCCTTGTTTCATGATGTGGAAGGATCAATAATTAAATGTATGTCATTAATTTAGGGCATTATGGATGTACCTCAGACACATGGACTGCAGCAGTTCAAGAAAGCAGTTCACCACCACTGTCTACAAGGCAACTAGGGACGGGCATTAAATGCCAGTCTAGCCATCGGCACTCACATCCCATGAGTGAAGAAAACAAACAATTTTAAACTAATTGCAATAGCAGTGACCCTGCCCCCCACCCACCCACCCAGCAGACTGGAAAAGGGAGCCAGAGCCTGCAATGAGGAGAGGAACAGATGCATGGGAATATTATATTACAACAAAGCAAAAACATGTAAATAAACAATTCACAAGATGGAGATCATCTGTGCCTGCAATTTGCTCGGAAAAGGTAGCCTGCTAGATGGGTAATAATGAAAAATTCTTTAGTTCGGCGTTCAGAAGATGATTCCCCCGTGGGAAAATCTAGAAAATAAAGGGCCATGTTTTGAAATAAGAGGGTTCTCATTTAAGCTGGAAATGAGGAGGAAGTTGGTTTCTTCCAGAGGGTCTTTGCAATTCCCTTTTACAGTGAAGGAGGGCCATCGGGGCTCTCTGAAACAGTCTTGATTGACAAGCGAGTCGAGAGCTATGGGAAGCAGGCAAGAGAGTAGGCCTAAAGTCATAATTAGATCAGCAACCATCTTTGTGAAGATATTTTCTGATCAATCTCTTTCAAAATGATATTAAACACTTCTGGAGCAGATGGCACTTGGGCCTAGAGGCAGGGACACTAGCACTGCAGCATATGAGCTCGGCCATCTTACTGACCAAGGCAGTCAACGGGTGGTAGAGGAGCTGGTGAGAGGGCAAGGCCAGGAGAGTCACCAGGCAGTGTGTGCTGGGGAGTGGCGAGAGAGGTCACTGAGATGGGGGAGCCAGGAGGGCAGCGATAGAGGGTGGAGAGACAGGACAGGTGAAGGGGATAGAGAGAGAGGGAGGTCAAGGGAGTGGGGAGGGAGGGAGGTCAGGGGAAGGGAGAGAATGAGGTGGGGGAGTCGATTTGGAGGGAGGAAATGGCAGTGGAGAGAGAAAGACAGGTGAGGGAAGTAGCGAGGAAGGAAATGGAAGGGAGTGGAGTGAGAAAGGGAGGTGAGGAGAGGGGAAAGAGACGGGGTGGGGAGGGGGGTGAGGGGAGTAGAGACAGAATGGGAGATGTAAAGGGAGAGGAGAGAGAGGGAGATGAAGGGAGGGGAGATGAGAGGGGGAGATGAGGGGAGTGGAGGGAGAGAGGTAAAGAGAATAGGGAAAGAGAAGCAAAGAGAGTGGGGAGAGAGGGAGGGGAGGTGAGAGGAGTGGAGTGAGAGAAGGGGGTTGAGAAGAAGGGAGAGAGACAGGAGTAGAGGAGAGTGGGGAGGGAGAGAGGTGGGAGGGAGGGAGGTGGGGAGTAGGGAGAGGAGGAGGTGAGGGAAGGAGGAGATGAGGGGATGGAGAGAGAGGTAACACTGGGGAAGGAGGGACTTGAGGGGAGCAGGGAGGGAGGGAGATGAGGAGTTGTGGAGGGAGAGAGATGAGGGAGACAGGTAGGGAGGGAGGTGAGGGGGATAGGGTGGGAGGTGAGGGGGATGGCGAGGGAGTGAGGTGACAGGGATCGGAAGGGAGGTAAGGGGTGGAAAGAGAGAGAGAGGTGAGGGGATGGAGGGAGGTGAGGGAAGTGGTGGGGGAGGTGAAGGGTGTGGACAGTGAAAGGTAAGGGGGTGAGGAAGGAAGGGGGTGAGGGGAGTGGGGAGGGAGGGAGGTGAAGGGTGTGGAGAGAGAGAGAGATGTAAGGGGCTGGGGAATGAGGAGGGTGAGGAGAGTGGGGAGGGAGGTGTGGGGAGGGGGAGGGAAGGAGGTGAGTGGGATGAAGAGAGAGAGGTGAGGAGAGTGTGGAGGGAGGGAGGTGAGGGGAGTGGGGAGGGAGGAAGAAGCAACCACAATTGGAGCGCTACAATGACATTAGTTTTACCAACTTCCTGTCTCAGTGTGTCAGCAGGTGGGACAGTGAAACCTATTCTGTGGCTGGTTCACTTTATAATATAAATCCTTTCTTTTCTATAAAGGCAGGGTTTTATAACAAAGTGAATCGAGACAGCGAGCATTGGGCAGAGTTCACCACCCTGTGATCTTGATGGAACATTCACGTCGACTCTCTGTCCTCCAGAGGACATGAGGTCAGGAGTGGAAATGTTGGCTGCTTTAGATTCACCTTCCTCTGGATCCAGTGGGATACCGAGGTCAGTCATGATGCTCTCACCAGCAGGTTCGATGAGACAATTCAAAAAATATTAAGGGTTTCGAAAAGTTAACCTGTATCTGAAAATAGTTGACATGTTAAAGAGGGAAGTTTTTAAAAATAATTATATAAAGCTCTGGTTGGACGTTTTTATTAAATCAATCTTTAAGTTCTGAACTGACACCCCAAGAATGATAATTATTTGAATCAATCTGCTTCGACATATGATATACAGGGCTGGTGGGACATGAACATGAACCTACTATCCCAGAGGTAGGGATGCTACCATTGCATCACAAAACTCTTCCCATGAATAATACACTGATCCAAAGTGGCGCCACACAAATTCAGCTAACTGACTCCTGGGTCTGAAAGAGTTTAGTTATAAGGACAGGCTGCATTGACTGATATTGTATCCTCTCAACAATAAGGGATTAATGGATGACTTGACTGAAATATTTGAGACAATTAAAGTCATTGATAGCAATACACAGAAGGCCAATATCAGCCTCCTCCATTGCCACAGCGAATCAGACCACAAATTGGAGGAACAACAGCTCATTTTCTGCCCAGGCAACCTACATCCCGGAGCACCCAATATTGAGTTCCCCAAATGCAAATAGCCTCCCTTCCCGTCACCTTACTCCCTTCCAGACCCTCCCCCTCCTTTCCTTTCCTCTCACTGACCCTTCCTTCCAGCTACCAACTGGATTCATTCCTCCCATTGACCAACCAGGCCGTACCCTCTACCTGTGTTCACCTCTCCCTACCTCACCACCCTGCCTCTCTCCCCACCCAAAACCCTCCCTCACGCCTTCTTAATCTGCAGCTCCCCTTACACCCACCTCCAGTCCTGAAGAAGGGTTACATCTCAAATGTTGACTTCTCCACCTCCTGATGCTGCCTGGCTTGCTGTGTTCTCCCAGTCTCCGGCTTGTCTACTTAGGAAGGTTTGGCAGGTAATAGGGAGGGCAAATGGAATTTTAACAGCTATTGCTAATGGAGCAGAGTTTCAAAGTAGGGCAGTGTTATTGCAGTTGTACAAGGTATATGACCATATTTGGAAGACAGTGTATAGTTTTGGTCCCTTACTTGAGGAGGGGTGTACATTGGAGGTAGCTTAAAGAATGTTCCCAAGGGTAATTCCAGTGATAAAAGGCCTGTCTTAAGAAGATAAGTTGAACAATTTAGGCCGATAGTTGCTAAGGTTTAGGAGAATGAGAGGAGATCTAATTAAAGTAGGTAAGATGCTAAAGGGGATTGACAGTGGAGCAGATGTTTCCATCGAAGGGCAGTCTAGAGTGAGAATTCATAGCTTTTGGATCAGGGGTGGCAGATTTAAAACAGAGATGAGGAAGAATTACTCCCATAGAGTCAGAGATGTATAGTGTGGAAACAGACTCTTCGGTCTAACTCATTCATGCCAACATGATACCCTAAATTAATCTAGTCCCATTTGCCAGCACTTGGCCAATATCCCTCTAAACCCTTCCTATTCATTTATCCATCCAGATGCCTTTTAAATGTTGTAATTGTACCAGCCTCCACCACTTCCTCTGGCAGCTCATTCCTTACATGCACCACCCTCTGTGCGAACAGGTTGCCCTTTCCCCTCTCACCCTTAACCTATGCCCTCCAGTTTTGGATCCCCTACCCTGGGGAAAAGACCTTGTTTATTTATCCTATCCATGCCCCTCATGATTTTAAAAACCTCTATAAGGTCAGCCCTCAGCCTCCGACGCTCCAGGGTAAACAGCCCCAGCCTGTTCAGCATCTCCCTGTAGCTCAAACCCTCCAACCTTGGTAACATCCTTGGAAATATTTTCTGAACCCTTTCAAGTTTCACAACATTCTTCCTATAGCAGGGAGACCAAAACTGCACACAATATTCCAAACTTGGCTGAACCAATGTCCTGTACAGCCGCAACATGATTTCCCAACACGGCTACTCAATGCACTGACCAATAAAGGAAAGCATTCTTCACTATCCTGTCTACCTGCAACTCCACTTTTAAGGAGCTATGAACCTGCACACCAAGGTCTCTTTGTGCAGCAACACTCCCCAGGACCTTACCATTAAGTGTATAAGTCCTGCTCTGATTTGCCTTTCCAAAATGCAACACCTCACATTTTCTCTCAGAGTCATGAATCTGTGGAATTCACTCCCCAGAGTGTGGTGGATACTGGAATGGAATACTGAATAAATGTAAGGAGGAGGTAGACTGGTCTTTAATTAGTAATAGGTTAAAGGGGTATAGGGAATGGACAGGAAACTGAGTTGAGGCCGAGATGAGGTCAGCCATGATTGTCTTTAATGGCAGAGCAGGGTCAAGGGGCTGAATTGCTTATTCCTGTTCCTGGTTCTTACGTTCTGAAATTATAAATGTGGACAGATGGAGTTAATATATAGAGCTGCCTTGAGCTAATGGAATATTAGAATAACCGAAAGGGGAAAAATGGCTTCTTCTTCCTTCTATATTCTTCTGAGAAATCTGTCTAAGCTGACCTGCCGAGTTAGTTAAAAAGATGAGATTCATTCACGTTACTGGTTATCCAGTATTTATTGCCCATCCCTAGTTGACTTGGAGAAGGTGGAGGTGAGCTGCCTTCTTGAACCAATGCAGTCCAGTAGGTTGACCCACAATGCCTTAGGAAGGGAATTCCAGGATTTTCACCCAGTGACAGTGAAGGGACAGTGGTACATTTCGAAGTCAGGATGATGAATGGCTTGGAGGGGAACCTGTGGGGCTGGTGTTCCCATGTACCTGCTGCCCTTGTCCTTCTGGATGGTACAAATCTTGGAGTTGGATGGTGGCAGGTCTTCAATGGGATAACATTTCTGCTAACTGAACAGCCTTCAATGTTGAATTTATTGGAGTTTACAGTTTGTTCAGAAATCTTGGTAAATTCTCTGTTTAAAATAGGAATAGCAGCACCTTTCGGACAAGCTCCTGATGAAGGGCTTATGTTCGAAACGTTAACTCTCCTGCTCCTCGGATGCCGCCTGACAGGCTGTGCTTTTCCAGCACCTCACGTTTTGACTACTTCCCCTCACAATTCTCAGGCATGACATTCTAAAGCTTGCATAGTTTTGACAAGTGTTGTCCGGAATTCTTGTCTCTGCAGGAAAGTGTCAGTTAAATATTTCCAGCTCTCAGATTAGCTTACTTCCATTGTGGAAACAGGCCCTTCAGCCCAACAAGTCCACACCAACCCACCGAAGATCAACCCAACCAGACCCATTCCCTTACATTTACCCCTTCACCCAAAACCAGGGACAATTTAGCATGGCCAATTCACCTAACCTGCACATTTTTGGATTGTAGGAGGAAACCGGAGCACCCGGAGGAAACCCACACAGACGTAGGGAGAATGTGCAAACTCCACACAGAGTTACCTGAGGCAGGAAATGAACCGGGGTCTCTGGCGCTGTGAGGCAGCAGTGCTAACCACTGTGCCACCGTGCCACCCACTTGGGAGTAATATGAAGACAAAGAAAGATGCGGTTTTGGGTTTAATTCAGGTAGATTGAGTGTGTCTATTTGAGACTTGCATCTAGCAAATGCTGCATGACCAGGATCCCATGGCTGGTGAGGCAAAACTATTCCCATCAATCTCACTACCACCCTGCCTCCATTCACAATATTGGGTGAGGAACAGTGGAGAATCTGAAAAATTCAACACGAGAAACAGATCTCCCAGGATTATCAACGATCATCACCAGCTAGAAATTTCAGTATTCAATGATTCATACCAATCATGAAAATCTAGGGTCAATCCCCAGTCTATACCTTTGCAGCTGATCTCACCCGGGACCTTGTTAGCACAATGTGCCACAGAAAAAAAAGGGAGAGGAAATGGAAGCTGGAGTGGATTATGCTCCTGTTGATGACCCCATGTGAACCCATGTCAGCAACAGCAATGACAGTCTCAGAAATGGTCATTTAGACTAGGTGTACTTGAAGGGTGGCATAGTGAACAACAATCAGTGGAACCCAGGAACATTCCCTATCAAAGCCTTTCATTTCAATCCAACAGGGCAACAGAATCAATGGAATTTAGTTGCAGCTGAACTATCCTTAATGATCATTTATTGTCACTTAGATACAGGCACCAAATTGCCACAACATAGGACAAAGGTTGAGTTGAAATAATTGAGAAAGAACCTCAAGTTATTAGACATTGGCACAGACTATTCAGAGTGAATGGTCCATTTCTGTTCTTTAAATACAAAGGTCCAGATATAGCTGGAGTCAGAATAATCAAAATAGCGGGCAGGAGCTGACTGTCCAAACCTCCAGCCACCCAGTCCCCAAGTTTCACTGCCATGGGATAAGTATAAAGACGGCAAACCCATACCCTGTACTCTTGAGGTCCAATTCATTGTGAGGTCACACTCTCCAATCTCCCTAAAATGTTTGTTGAATTGATCAATTTTTTCATATCTTATGACTTATGAAGAGTTGTGAACAGCTGTCTAGATTTTAGGGAATGTTTTGAAATGTCTTAACCATGCCAGCATGAATCCCCCCAACCCTACCCCACCCTCCTATGGTATGTAAGACTCCAGCCATTCCCCATGAGTCCTGTGCAGCCTCCAGGCCAACTCATAGAGTAACTCACCAATGTTCCTTGACAGCAATTTCCAAATACATGATCTTCTCCCACCTAGAAGGCAAGAGCACCACCATCAGCACGTTTCTCTCACAGCCACATACCATCCCGACTTGGAACGGTATTGTCATTACTTCACAATTACTGAGTCAAAATACTGGGACTGCCTTCCTAACCATGGGTTTTAACTACACCACATGACTGTGTTGGTTCAAGAAGGCTGCTCATCACCACCTTGTCAAAAGCCTAGCCATTGCCACCCATTCAACCTATGGCTCTTTTTTCTGGAATGCTAACTCACTTGCCCACATAGTCAATCCATAGTCCCTCAGAGTTTCCATGCCATCTCAAAGGTAACATCCACCTCAGTTAGTCACCAGAATCTCTGAGCTAACTCAATGGTCTTGCATGCCCATTCACCCAGTTCACACAATGTACAAAACAAGCAAACCCTGCAATAACAATGCACATTGACACTACAGTCAAGAAAGCACAAAAACACCTCTACTTCCTCAGGAGGCTAAGGAAATTTGGCATGTCCATAAATACTCTAACCAATTTTTATAGAGGCACCATTGAAAGCATCCTATGTGTATACATCATGACTTGGAATGGCAACTACTCTGCCCAGGGCCATAAGAAACTATAGAGAGTTGTGAACACAGCCCAGACCATTGCCCAAGCCAACCTTCCATCCACATGGCCCCAGTTCTGCCTGTCTCTTCATGGAGTACAAGGAACATTCCTTGTTGCAGTCCTATCCCAGCCCCGCCCACAACTTTTTCTTCAATAGATCAATATCATCGGTACTGCTTCCCTTTTTTTTAGATTAGATTACTTACAGTGTGGAAATAGGCCCTTCGGCCCAACAAGTCCACACCGACCCGCCGAAGCGCAAC
The DNA here is from genome assembly GCF_020745735.1 of Hemiscyllium ocellatum. Lineage (NCBI taxonomy): Eukaryota > Metazoa > Chordata > Chondrichthyes > Orectolobiformes > Hemiscylliidae > Hemiscyllium > Hemiscyllium ocellatum. The sequence goes on from NC_083425.1 coordinate 51,242,159, forward strand.
CCACCCATACCCCTACATTTACCCCTACCTAACACTATGGGCAATTTAGCATGGCCAATTCACCTGACCCACATATCTTTGGGCTGTGGGAGGAAACCGGAGCACCCGGAGGAAACCCACACAGACATGGGGAGAACTTGCAAACTCCACACAGTCAGTCGCCTGAGGCAGGAATTGAACCCGGTTCTCTGGCACTGTGAGGCAGCAGTGCTAACCACTGTTAGCACTGTCCAGAATTGGAAAAGTTAATCAATTTCACTTCCAATTGCTATTCCGCCTTCACTCTCTGACTCCTCCCTTCCCTTCCTTGATGTCTCTGTTTCTATTTCTTGGGATAGACTGGTCACTAATATTCACTATAATCCCACTGACTCCCACAGCTACCTGGACTATACATCCATGCACGCTGCTTCCTGCACAGACTCTATTCCATTCTTACACTGCAACTGCTGAAGGTGTAACACCTACCCATTTAACTCCTCCCTCCTCAGTATCCAAGGATGCAAACGCACCTTCCAGGTGAAGTAGCACTTTACCTGTACTTCACACAATCTGGTCTACTGCTTTCACTATTCTCAATGTGGTCTCCAAACGAAGCATAGACAGGATGATCGCTTTGCAGAATACCTACATACTGGTGACAAAAAAGACCCTGAGCTTCCAGTTACCTGCCACATTAACACCCCACCCTGTTCTCTCTCAGGCTGGCTACAGCGCAAACTGGAAGAACAGCACCTCATTTTCTGCTTGAGGACTCTACCGCCCTCCAGACTCAATGTTGAGTTCAATAATTTTAGGGTCTGAACTTTCCCGTGTCCTAGCTCCCTACCCCACACACGAGGCCTTGTTATCACCATAGAGTGCCATTACACAGCACCTATTGTTAACCACTACCAGTCTCTATTAACCGTTATTCACCCTCCCAACCAGATGGTTATCCACTCCTTTGTCTGATCAGCCACTCTTCTCTCTCTCTTTGGGCTCTATCCCTATCTATTGTTTACTCCTTACCCCCTCCCTCACTCTATCTTCTGCATATGAACTGGCATTTCCTAGCTACAGTGGTTCTGTCACTTTGCTCTCACTTTGCACTCCATACCCCTTAATCTTGCAATAAACATTGCTACATTGACTAAAGAGGTCATAGAGAAAAGACTTTGAACCACATAGAGATGTTAATCATGCAAAGTCAACTATTTTTTCCATCTGTCGAAACAAAATGCTCATATATTTAACCCCTTTATGAGGCAGCGTTCTCAGCCAGGCAATGTATAAACCTCACGGGTTTGTTTGCTTATATCCTCTGGATGTGTCTCATGTTAAGGTAATACCAAATATGGTGGGATGAGACTCTTAATTAGACATCACGTGGCAATTTAAGTGCTACAATTGGCCCTTCACTCCCAACACACATACACACACACACACACCTAATCTCCTATGATGGAGGTTACAAGACTCTGCCCAAAGTAAATAGATGGATTCTATAGCACATTCATAAAATAAAGGATTTAAGTTACAAAGGGAAAAGTTACATTCAAATTCAATTCACCATCTTCGTCCAAATGTTGTACAGTATCTGGAAAATATTGCAGTTTAGCTGTCTCAGCAGAAACATTATTTACAATCCATGAAAGTAAAAGAACAATTTGCAAAGATAAATTAGAAGAGCTATTTAAATGAGCACATAGGCAAATCCCTCAGCACAGGTCCACACCTGATTCTGTCCAATTCCACTGGCTAGCCATTGCGCCAAGTCTGCGGGGCTGCCTCACAATGGGTGAAGTGTGTCTTGTAATTGATGGAACCAGTCATTGCTACATTTGTGACATTCACGCTGAGCCAGAACCACAAGTAATGAATTTTATATAAAGAAATGGATCCCCAAAGAATACACAGAACCAGAAACCGGCAACTGCAAATGAGTTCCATTTAGATAAATGAAATGAAGAGCAAGATGCCTGAGATTCGGTCAGCCAGTCAAATAAAATCCGGGGGAACCTGTGATGGAGGATTTCTCTGTTATTGTCATCATTGCCAGATGTTGCATCATCCTTTTTCTGTTGGGAAGTGGGACAATTTGACCTGCGCTATTCCTTTGATGTTGAAGTGCTGCTGGTCAACGCAGTCCTGGCTCTCTTCCTTCACACGCTGCGCTTGCCAAATGATGGGGGGCACCATTCCAGAAAGACAAGAGTTTGCAACTGAACTGCTCCCAAGACACGAGAGCATGCCCCCCCCCACCCCCCACCCCCCCCTCTCCTTAGACATAATCCAAGTGGCAATTCCTTCTCTTTTCAAAATTTCACTTGTGATCAGGTATACATAACTCCTTCATGCCCCTACAAATTGGAGCCAAATTGACTTTTCTGCTGCAAATACAAGCTAAAATTTTCTGGCAGCTTTTAATCGCGTTTGCAAGAGGGAGGGAGAGAGAAAACATGATGTGCATGCTGTAACTTTGCCAAAACTGCACAATACTCATTAATCTTCTCTGTATGAGAGAAGTGTCCAATAAAATGTCACTTTATTATCCCTGACAAACTGAGACAGTCTTAGGCAGCTGTCCCTTTTGGACAATATGTGCAATGTGCAGATCCTCTAGGTAAAGCATTATAACTAATCTAGAGGCTGACACAAGGACATAGGATTGGAGTACTAAACAGTTATACCAAGCACCAGCATCTGACATTGGCAGAATAAGGACAGAGGTGTTATAATTCCAACTTTGAAGAAATGGTCCATTTTTTTCAAGTAGATTAGTTCCTTTAGAAGAAGTCAGTCTTTCATTTGGAGCTAAGTCATGAGGGGAGTCTTGGTGAGACAATAGATTGACATACCCTCCTTATCTCTGTGGCTCAATAGGCAGATACATTATGTGAGTGTGTAGAAGGCCCCATGTACAATCCTAGTCACAATCAAATTGGTGGCAGAGTCTTACAGCTTCTGGGATGTTTGCTGAAACTTTTACCCAAGATACAGTCCCTTCCTCTGAAGTTCCTGAAAAGTTGAAGTCTCCCCCCGCCTTATCCTAGATCCAACTTTCCAACTCAGTATCGCCCTCTTGAACTGTCCTACCTGTCCATCTTCCTTCCCACCTATCAGCTCCACCCTCCACTCTGACCTATCACCTTCACCCCCCACCTCCATCTACCTATCGTATTCTCAGTTACCTTCCCTGTCACCACACCCTCTTCCCATTTATCTCTCAGCCCCTTTGGGCCACCCCCTCATTCCTGATGAAGGTCTTATACTCGAAATGTCAACTCTCCTGCCCCTCAGATGCTGCCTGACTTGCTGTGCTTTTCCAACACCACACTCTTTGACGCTGATCTCCAGCATCTGTAGTCCTCATTTTCTCCTCCTGGAAGAATTGCTATATTGACTTTAGTAATGAAATTCAAAACTCTTTTGCCCTGAATACATTTAGAATTTGATGTAGTTGATGTAACAATGTCTCCATAACTTTTCATGTCAGCTACCATTATCCACACTTCAATAAATGTTGGACAATTACTAAATGGTTTCTGTTCTGCACAAGCTATTGTTACTATCAAGTGGAATCACTTTCATGTCTGTTGCTTTGTTCACATTCCATCTATATCAGTTGCCTCCTTCTGAAAAAACTCATAACCAGACCTTGTTCCCTTCCATCGAGGACTTTAATATTCTCCTTTCTGGCTTCCACTCTCACTGCTCTGTCTCGTCCAGCTGCCTTGTTTATCCTCTAAGCCACACTTTTTCCCATCGCCCTCCTTAAAGAAAGGCACTCATCTCTTAACTTAAAATCCTAGACTTTACTATGAACCTCATCATGGTTTCACACTGCCCTGTCGCTACAGTCTCAATATCAAATGCCAATGCGCTGTCTCTCAATCTTTGCTCTAAAAATAAAGACAATGTTGTGATATCAGACATGTGGCAGCCAGGCTGTATAAACAGAAGCTCCCATTTTCAGTAATATCAGAAATAAGGAGTTAATCTCTTTAACCTGAGGCTAAAGGTTAAACTTGAAGATTTAATTTGAAGACTGATTGCCAGCTTAGACATCTCTCCTGTTTTTCTTCAAATAGTGGCATGAGATGCTTTAAAACCATTTCAAGAAACAAATCAGGGTATTACCTAATGGTCTGAAATGCAACATGACTTTTCTGATACCATGTTGGGGAAGCTAGTGGAAGCTAGTGTTTGGGGTAGTTCACTGTCAGCAATCCTTCTTTCCCACTCTTTTAAACAGAATATTTATCAAGTTAAGCAGCCCCTATGGCCATTGTAACTAAAGCAAAATCTAATGGTCAATGGAAATTTACAAATCTAGAATGGAAACTTACAAAAGTCAAATTAAAATATTGTTTCCTGGGATGATGATGGACCCCAGCCCTTGTGGTGTCCATTAATCTCCAAAGACCTCTACTGCGCTGGTGAATATTACTTTCTATGTTGAGTCTACAGATCTGGTAAATTATCAGTGATAGAGGTTAGGACCTCAATTACAACAGACACCTAATTTCCCCAGTATAATCTTCGTATTAATGATATTTTTCTTCAACTCTTCATTGTCCCTAACAGCTTGGATCGCCGATTCTGGGAGATTCCTTGTATTTTCAAAGTTAAACCTCCAAAGTTAAATTTCCCTTACTCTGTAAGAAATCTGCCCAAGGCTCAGCAATAACTCCAAAAACAAATCTGACTTTTTATGAATTTGAATTTCAATGCTCCATCATTCTAATTTTCTGTGGAAGCCATTAATGAAATTATCCACAGATTTCGTGGACGATGTTAAATCTTGTCCATTCAAGAAATGTACTTATTCTCAGACTGAATAAGTATCAAAGGCTGTTAAAACCACATGAAGAGTATCTGTGCCTTCACAATTTTTTTATGATGTATAATAACATATTAATTTGTTCATCTTTAGATTAAATGGGTAATTGCTAGCAATTCTGTATTTTAAGAATTGTCAACCCAAAGATATCCAATTCTGTCTTCCATTTGACCCAAGGTAAACAGGCAGGAGGCTGGAGGAACACAGCAAGCCAGGCAGCAGCAGGAGGTACAGAAGTCAACGTTTCGGGCGTAATCTGGTGCAGTTACATCTGAAATATTGCCGCCTCCACCTCCTGCTGCTGCCTGGCTTGCTGTGTTCTCCCAGCCTCCTGCCTGTCCCTCCTGCTGCTGCCTGGCTTGCTGTGTTCTCCCAGCCTCCTGCCTGTTTACCTTGGATTCCAACATCTGCCATTTTTTTTTGTTTCTATTTGGCCCAAAACTGAAACTGCATCTTCTTGGAAGTATCCTTTCCCGCTCCACCTCAATTTAACATATTTACCATGATTCACACCACACCAGGTTATAGTCCAGCAGGTTTATTTGGAAGTACTAGCTTTCGGAGTACTGCTCCTACAACCACCTGATGGTGGGCTATAACCTGGTGTTGTGTGATTTTTAACTCTTAACATGTTTATTTATTCTCATTCTTTTCTCGCTATTTTAAACCTGCAATATGTCAATACAGTTAGTAAGCTGCTGGGTTGAATGCGTATTCTTGCAGTAAATTAATGATGTTTAGATGTTGCTACCTTAAAATTCCTTCAAACCTTTACATTCTGCCATAACAATGTTGTTGTTTTCTTTTTGTCTGCCAGCACTGAAATCTGTTCATGAGAACAACTCTATTGTGTTACTTCTTTTAATTTGTTTTTTCTTCTGCTAAATAGCAGTAGTGTATGTCTGTATAGTTTACTGGGGTTTTCACACATTGGAGAGAGTTACTGCCTTCTGCAGCCATTTCCCTTCTGTTGGACTATAACCTGGTGTTGTGTGATTTTTTTAACTTTGTACACCCCAGTCCAACACCAACATCTCCAAATAAAGCAGATTTTTCCCACTTTTCAGGGCTTCGACACAAAGCATGTTCCCTATGGCTTTAATGTCACTTCCTGTCAACTTTGTGGTTTAAATTATGAAAGTCTTGGTCTTCTAAATGTCTTAAAACACATCTACATTTGTTTATCTGTTAGGGTCCTCCTTCACTGTTTTCAATATGTCTTTTTAAATAAACTGTGCCACCTTTCCAAAACATTGACCTTGAAGTAAATTACTTTTCTGACACTTGCCCTGTGTGTTTGTAGCTGTACTCTATGGAGATTGTTTATGGTGGTGTCAGTTCTTGCTTTGAAAGCTAGGGATTCTCTTACACCTTTTTTTATTTCCCAGTCTGTTCTTTGTGCTGTTATTGTAACGATTCACCCCAAACCCCACAATTTATCTCATAGGGATTTCCTTATACGCAGATGTACCAATTGATCCCACAATGCCTTCTTCAGTAAGAACTGCCTCTCCCCAGTGTGTCTAGCTTTTAATCTCTTCCTTACCTGCACTGTTTTCCCTGCACCTCTTACCTGCTCTGAGGTGATGTTTTCTTTTGGAGTGCTGTTGTCAGGCATTGCTGTTCTTGTGAATGCTACTCATTGTTAGTTTTTGTATTTCTGCTCCTGACTTCTAAAAGGGTTAATGTTAATGAAGTGACAAACTCCATTTGACTTGAAATTCTACTTTACTTCCTGTGTCAAATGGATTCCACCCCACTCCACATTGTTACCTTAAGGTATTTCAGCAACAGTGTCATAGATTCCCTACAATGTGGAGACAGGCCCTTTGGCCCATCAAGTTCTCATAAACCCCTCCAGACAGTAACCCATTTCCCTACCCTCATATCCTACATTTACCCCTGGCTAATGCACTTAACCTATACTTCCCTGAACACTATGGGGCAACTTAGTATGACCAATTCTTCTAATCTGCACATCATTGGATCATGGGAGGAAACTGGAGCACTGAGAGGAAACCCACACAGACACTGGGAGAATGTGCAAACTCCATACAGAGTTGCCCAAGGTTGGGATGGAACCCAGGCCCCTAGCACTGAGAGGCAGTAGTGCTAACCATTGAGCCATTGTGCTGCCCTGTTACGTTGAGCTCTGGTGATCAATCACGGCACTAATGGTTGGGTTACTTCTCTACCAAGTCTAAGGGCTATCTAGTCATCATGGCATAGGATCGACTATTAGAGAGTTTTAGGAAGAAGAGACACTTGTCTTATAGAACGGGGTGTAGTTTATAGCAAGGACACTTTTAGAATACTGAGTACAATTCTGGGCATCCTGCAATAGTATGGATGTTAGCAGACAATAAAGAGTGCAGAAAAATTTACAAGGGTGTTGCTGGGACTAGAGAGTTTGAGTTATAAGGAGAGGCTGGATCGGTTGGAGAAAAAAAACAGAAAATGCTGGAAAATCTCAGCAGGTCCGGCAGCATCTGGGAGGAGAGAACAGAGCTGACATTTCGAGCCTAACTGACCCTTTGTCAAAGCAGTTGGAGTTTTATTTGCTGGAATGTCAAAGGCTGAGAGATGACCTTATAAAGTTTATAAAACCACAAGAGGCATAAATAAGGTGAATAGCCAAAGTCCATTTCCCAGAGTAGGGGAGTCCAAAACTAGAGGGCATAGGTTTAAGGTGAGAGGGGAAATATTTAAAAGGGGCCTGAGGGACAATGTTTTCATGCAGAGGGTGGTGCACGTATGGAATGAGCTGGTTGAAGAAGTGGTGGAGGCTGGTACAATTACAACATTCTGTAGATTTTTAGATTAGATTCCCTACAGTGTGGAAACAGGCCATTTGGCCCGACAAGTCCACACTGACCCTCCAAAGAGTAACCCACCCAGACCCATTTCCTTCTGACTAATGCTCTTAACACAGTGGGTAATTTATCATTTAAAAGACATTTGGACAGGCACATGGGTAGGAAAGGTTTAGAGGGATATAGGCTAGACACAGGCAAATGGGAAGAGTTTAGTTGAGGAAAGCTGATCATCGTGTACAAGATTGCTTCCTTGCTGTATGGATTCTGACTCTATTTGACTAACATTAACTAGTTTGACAAAATTACAGCTATCTGGGGATTGATACAGCCAGGTCTGCTTCCACCAAGACCTTGTGCAAAACTAACTGAATCTCCCCCCAATGTCTGTGTGACAGCATTAGATTGAGTATAGTCTAATGCACCTTCACATTATCTCAACCAGAACCATTACCTCATACAACATCTGATACAGCAGCACTTTAGTTTTGCATTAAAATGTCAGCCAAAGTTGCACATTTAAATCTCTGAATTATAGAATTTTAGAACGCTTATGGTCTAATCTCGCTTTCCAGTATTTGGTCTGAAGCTGTTCAGATCATAGCACTTGAGGTGCATCCCCAGACCCCTTTCAAATTAAATCCACATCCTCACTCACAGTGCCAACTGAACCCTGGCTGATTGTCAGGGAGAGTCACGATTATGTAACGGGGCAGCCAAACATATTTTGCCCCAGATATTTGGTTTTAAACTTCATTCAACAAAATACAGGAAACGTTTTTTGAGTTCCTGTCTGGTTTTACCAGTCGAGAACAGAAACACAGACAAATGTAGTTGCCACTGGATGCAAAGATTGATTCACCACTTGTCAAATGTTTTTCACAGAGCTGACGATGCTAGGAGCATAGCTCTGGTCTGACACAGCTGTGACAAAGGAAGAAGCATTCCTCTTCGTCATGAATTATTTATTGACTGGTTCCTTGCTGGTCACCACATGCACGGTGTGAAAATTGATTACTGCAGTTTGCAGTGAGCACATTCTTTCTTAGATTGACTAGAGACATGAAGGGAAGGCACGTTGTGTGAGAAAGAATGTTTCAGGGAGAGCAGCGAGGTCTTGGAACTCTGTTCTGAAGGCAGAGTTAGATAGATTCTTTGGAAGCAACGGGATGGGTGAGAATGTGGAGTAGTGTGGATCAGCTACAGTTTGTTTGCATGATGGCGCAGACCTCAGAGGACTGATGGGCAATACCTGTTCCTAATATGCATGCAGCACAGATCATTTCAAACCTCCTCCTGCTCTATTTCTGTAAGTGGGGGAGTGCTGCACAGTTGGAGATTGCAGATACAGTTATAATGATGTACTGGATCGAAGCAGACCCTTCAGTCCAACTGGTCCATGCCGACCAGATATCCTAAATTAATCTAATCCCATTTGCCAGCTTTTGGCTCATATCCCTCCAAACCCTGTGTATCCATGTACCCGTCCAGATGCCTTTTAAATGTTGTAATTGTGCTAGTCTCCATCACTTCAGCTGGCAGCTCATTCCATACACGCACCACTCTCTATGAAAAAGTTGCCTCTTAAGTCCCTTTTAACTCTTTCCCCTCTCACTTTAAACCAATGCCCTCTAGCTTTGGGCTCCCCAATTCTGAGGAAAAAAACCTTGACTATCCACCCTATCCATACCCCTCATGATTTTATAAATCTCTATAAGGTCACCTCCTCAGACTCCAATGCTCCAGGGAAAACAGCCCCAGCCTATTAAGCCTCTCCCTATAGCTCAAATCCTCCAACCCTGGCAACATCCTTGTAAATCTTTTCTGAACCCCTTCAAGTTTCACAACATCCACCAGAATTGCACACAGTATCCCAAAAATGGCCTAATCAATGTCCTGTATGGCTGCAACATGACCTCCCAACTCCCAAACTCAATGCATTGACCAATAAAGGCTAGCATATGACACCCCTTCTGCATTAAACTATATTAAATCGACACACCGAGTCTGCTGTAAAAGATCCCATTTCAGTCCCCTGAAGACTAGTACTGAAATTCATCCTGGTGTCCTGACCAATTGTTGCCACTTGACCAACATCACACTTTAAGTTTGTTTTATTAACTCATGGGACATGGGTGTTGCTGGCTGGCCGGCCTGTATTGCCCGTCCCTAGCTGCCCTTGAGCTGAGGGTAATCGAGAGTCGACCACATTACTGTGGACCTGGAGTCACCCAGACCAGGTGAGGGTGACAGATCCCCTTCCCGGAAGGGTATTAGTCAACCAGGTGTTTTTTTTTTCCTGACAACCTTCAATGGTTTCAAGGCCCGGTAATAGATTCGTAACTCCAGATGTTATTTTTTTAATTGAATTTAAATTCCACCAACTGCTGTGACAAGATTCAAACCCAGATCCCCAGAACATTAGCTGAGACTCTGACTTAATAGTCCAGCAATAATGCCACTAGGCCATCGCTTCCACCCAAATTATTTGTCATTGTCTCATTGTGGTGTGTGGGAGATTGGCAACCATCCTTCCTACATTTCAACACTTCAAAAAAGGCTTCATTTGCCGGAAAGTGTTTGGGATGTCCAGAGGTCATGAAAAATACCAGATAGATGCACATACATTTGTTTCAAATATTGGACAATGAGACTAACAATAAATATTATGCAAACCAATCTTGGGGGTTGAGATATTGACCAGTAAGATTTGAAACTCTTTGTAACTACAGGTATGAGAGGAACAGGGTGAAATGTACCTGCTGGCATTTCAAGTGGCAGCTGTGAATATGTTGAAAATGATCTATGAAGAAAGTATTGCTAGACTGTAATCCAACTAAAGCCAGCCTGAAGATCCGAAAGTCCAATCACCAGAATATACAAAGGATTTAAACTGTCCCCTTCAGGGGAACTTCAAACCTTGTTTTCTTTGTCATATTTTACCTTCTATTGGCTCAATTTTTCAAATGTAAGATTGCCTTCCTGCTGTGACTTAATCATATATTTTATGGGTTCTGAGTGGAGAAACTGACAAACTGCAGGACAATCAAGGTAGCTGAGCACTGATTGCTAAGAAAAAGGCTTGAGGCAAATTAATCATTCTTGCAAAGAAATTTATACCGCGCACCCGAACCCTTGTAACCTCTTTTACTTTGCAGCTAACTTTCTAGTGTATTGTGGCTCTCTCAGTTGTTAAATAGCCTCATGTTGCTGCATGTTATATGCACTCCTTCTGTCCATCTTTATTGCACTGAGATGAACCCAATGAAGAGGATGCTGACTCAAATATTGCCATCAATGATCCTTAATCAAAACTGAGAGTATTCATCTCATTTCTGGTTCTGAATGGAAGGTCCTGGGATCTCTTCATCTCTTCATTTGCAGAAAGGACCATGTCAGGAAGAAATAATGAAATACTTTGGTTTGTGTCCCCTTTGTTAAAACCCCACGAGTGCATTACATCCACATATTCCTCATGAAGGGCTTATGCCCGAAACATTGATTCTCCTGCTCTCCAGATGATGCATGCGTGACCTGCTATACTTTTCCATCACCACACATTTTGACTCTGATCTCTAGCACTTGCAGTCCTCACTTTCTCCCGATCCACTTACTCTCCATTCCCATGTCCATCAATTAAGAGAAAGCAGTATTTTTCATTGGTTGTGAAAAAGAAACAAACGCGTGCCTCATTGAAAGGGGAGAAGACCTTTTCAGAGTCGCAAATGGTCATTGAAGGGATTAATGTTGTAAAGCTGGGACGTGTGAGAGGCAGACTTTATCTGTATGGTTTGCGATTTTGTTGAGCACAGGAACCAGTCCGGATAAGGACTATTTGACTGTGCAGCAGTCAGCACAATGACAGCACTCTCCTCTCGGAACCTCTGGGAAGTTGAATCCACCTTTATGTCTGCCCCATTTTGTAGGCTTGTTTATACATTCATTAACTTCCAAACTGATAGAACCATGCCAGAGCCAAAAACATTTTGGAAAATTAGGTCTACTCTATTTCAGCAGCCATTTCTTTTAAGAAATTCCTGATGAAGAACTTATGCCAGAAACATCGACTCTCCTGCTCCTCGGATGCTGCCTGACCTGCAGCACCACACTTCTCTAGCATCTGCAGTGCTCACTTTCTCCATTTCTTTAAAGACTCTAGGGAAAAGTGCAAAAGGATCTCAGGACTTGGAAGCTCCTCGTTCTCATACTTTTCTCAGCACCTTTATCCTGATAGAGTTATAGAGATGTACAGCGCAGGAACAAATCCTTCAGTCCAACTCATCCATGCTGACCAGATATCCTGAATTGAACTAGTCCCACATGCCAGCATTTAACCCATATCCCCCTTCCTACTCACATACCCATCCAGATGCCTTTTAAATGTAATTACACCCATCTCCAACACCTCCTCTGACAGTTCATTCCACCCACTGCGTGCAAAAGTGTGTCCCTCAGGTCCCTTTTAAATCTTTCCCCTCTCACCTTAAACCTATGACCTCTAGTTTTAGACTCCCCAATCTTTGGGAAAAGTTTCTTGATTACTACAGTTGTATATTTCTTCCTTCCTTTCATCTCTTAAATCACTACTATATCTGGGAAGTTATTTGTGCCATTTATAGTGAGGATGAAGGTAAAATAACTTTTCAACACTTTTGCCATATCTTTATTTTCCATTAGTAATTCCCCACACTGTGACTACACTTCATTTACTACACTCCTTTTTAAATAAAAGTAACTCTCACACTATATTTTTATATTTCTGGCTGGTTTTCTCTCAAACTCCAATTTTGTCTTCCTTTATTTAAATTATTCTTTGCTGTTTTTATATTCTGCCTAAGTTTCTGACCTGCCACCTGTGAGGTTGAGAAGGCCTCAGTTTAATGCCTCACCTGAGGAATGATATCTCACATTGCAGCAGTCACTCGATCCTGGACTGGCCCATCAGCACAGAACTTGTGCTTGAGCTTCTCGAGTGGGACTTGAATGTGGTCTTCTGACACAGGGCAGACAGTGTTAGCAAGTACAATGGCTGCAAGAGCAGGTCAGAGACTAGGAATACTGTGGCACATGACTCATCTCCTGACTCACCAAAGCCTATCCACCATCCACAAGGCACAAATCAGGGGTGTGATGGAATACTCCCCACTTGACTAGATGGGGGCAGCTCCAACAGCACTCAAGAAGGTTGACATCTTCCAGGACAAAGCACTTGATGGGTATCCCAACCATAGAGTCATAGAGTCATAGAGATGTACAGCACGGAAACATACCCTTCAGTCCAACCCGTCCATGCCGACCAGATATCCCAACCCAATCTAGTCCCACCTGCCAGCACCCGGCCCATATCCCTCCAAACCCTTCCTATTCATATACCCATCCAAATGCCTTCACTCTCCCTACTACTGAGGCTCAGGAAAGTGTCACTGAGTCAACATCCAGGAACTCCTTCCCTAAGGGCATTGAAGGTCTACCTTCAGCACATGGACTGCAGCAGTACAAGAAAGTAGCTCACCACCACACTCTCAAGGGCAGACAAGGATAGTCAATAAATGGTAGCCCAGACAGTGGGCTCCTGATCCACTCTGTCCAATGTTTGTGATCTAGCCCAATCAAGATTTGCAAAGCGCTCCCTCCAGTCTGTGCACCCAGGTGATGGTGAGCACACTCATGGACTATGTCTGCAGCTGCACTCTCAAGCTCAAGCCACTGATCTTCAGTGACAGAGAAACCTGGCCAAACAGGAAATGGTAGGATTCAGGTGTACCTGTTCCACGAGGTGAGCCCTCAACCGGCTGACAGAGGTCCAACATTAGAAGATGGTTAATGTGGGCGTAGATCCCAAGAGGAAGGTCTTAAACTTTGTTGAAAGGACACTAGATATTGAAGCCTTTCACCTTGCACACATCAGAACTAGGACACAATGAGCAAATCTGAATGAAGAGACACCATTTTATTCAGCAGGAGAAGAGGGTGCTGATTGGTTGAGCTGAAAAATGTGTTGCTGGAAAAGCGCAGCAGGTCAGACAGCATCCAAGGAGCAGGAGAATTGACGTTTCGGGCATAAGCCCTTCTTCAGGAATCAGGGCTGAAGAAGGGCTTATGCCCAAAATGTCGATTCTCCTGTTCCTTGGATGCTGCCTGACCTGCTGCGCTTTTCCAGCAACACATTTTTCAGCTCTGATCTCCAGCATCTGCAATCCTCACTTTCTCCTTGCTGATTGGTTGAGCCACCATAGAGTTGGAGATGCAGCAATAAAAATTAGCAGCCAATTAATGGGTCGGGTAATGGTTTTAGTGGCAGTATCGCTGATCTAGTGACCCAGAGCTCCAGTCCTATGTCCTGGATTCAAAAGATCCAAGTGGCAGATGGTGAAGTCTGAACTTAATTTTAAAAAAAGGAAAAATCTGGAAAAATAGCCTGGCCCAACAATAACTATATAACCATCGTTCATTGTCATTTTTAAACAACACCCCTGCTTCACTAGTGGCCTGTTGGGAAAGAAATTCTTCATCCTTATCTGATCTGGCCTACATGTGACTCCAGCCCCACAGCCTAACTCCTAAGTGCTCTCTGGGGAATGCTGATTTAGATAATGGTAGTGATACCTACATCACATGTATCCTTTCAAGGAAAACCTCTCAGACTGATTCTGATAGGTCAGATGTTGCCATGGGGATGCAGCAGAGTTTGGTTGACTCTGTAAAGCCCTCTCCTTTTGTTTAAAAAGGTGGACACATTCTTTTTGCCTTCAACCTTGTTGTATGATGTCCCAACCAATCAGCAGCCTTTCCTCTTGCTGGAGAAAATGGTATCCCTTTTCTCAAGTCTGTTTTTTTTTGTTCTGATCAGGAAAAGAAGAAAAGGTTTATTTTCTAATCTCCTCAAGGAAGGTCTCTTTGACTGCAGTATCTTAGGAAAATAGGTTTTCAGTTCAGAAAGAGTTTCTCCAAAGATGATGATTTCTTTGAATGCGGCCTTGATCAATACCTCAGAACCCACAGACAGACACCGATCGAAACATGATTCAGACAATCCCTGCTCACCAATTTTCTCTTGAAAAGCTCTTCTGACTGCATTGCAAGCTTTTAAAATATTAATGTGGATACATATCAAATCTTAAAACACACAAAACTGTGTTCAGTCTAATTTTGAACCAGTGATACCTTGCAAAGAAGTGCCTCTCCAGTTTAATATTTGATGTGATATTAAACACGATGGACACAGTGACATTTTTGTGCAGGAGAAGGTCTCTATTCTGTTCGGATTGAGTGGAATGCACTTATTGTAAAATCAATGGGATGGAAGTCAAGCTTTTAGTACTCCCCTGCTCAAGTGTGCCTCCTAGTGATATATCCAAACCCCAAAACTGTGATATCTATGAAGCAACTGTGGGATCTTCTGATAATCATTCTTTTACATTTCCCAAAGGAGGTCAAATGGAATTGAGGAAAAGCGATGAGGTAATGTGAGAAAGTTGTTAAAATATAGGGTCCCTCTATGTTTACAGGAAGAGATGTAGAAAAACTAAACTACAAAGAAAAAGCTTTCTGAACAGGAGAGGGAAGGAAGAACACAGGAGCACTGCAGCTGAATAAGTGTCGTGTGTTGTTCCAACAATTTACACATTCCTTTTGGCTACAGCCGTATTTTACACGAATGATGATCTAATTAATCAGCATGTTGTATAAACCAGTGTCTTTTTATTAAACACTGGCAAAATGATTTCTGGTCAATGTAACTTCATTGTTTCTTTAACATCTCCTTTTGTTCTCCATGGAGTTTTCTCCTTTGGAAATTCAGAGTTGGATCCGGTTTCACAGGTTCCAGGCAAACCCAAGTATATGCTGCCAAGTGACCAAGTGAATGTTGACAGGCTCTTCATTCCTGAAGAAGGGCTCATGCCCGAAACATCGACTCTCCTGCTCCTTGGATGCTGCCTGACCTGCTGCGCCTTTCCAGCAACACATTTTCAGCTCTGATCTCCGGCATCTGCAGTCCTCACTCTCTCCTAGGTTCTTCATTCATACAAAGGGAGGAAATAGGAGCATTCAGGCTTTCAAACTGCTCTGCCATGGCTGATCGTCCAACTCAATAGCCTGTTCCTACCTTCTGCCTATACCCTTTGATCCATTTAGCCCGAAGAATGGTATCAACCTCCCTCTTCAAAACATTAAATGTTTTAGCCTCAACCACTTCCTGTGGCAGAGGGTTCCACAGGCTCCCCACTGTCTGGGAGAAGAAATTTCTCCTCATCTCTGTCCTTAATGGCATGCCCTCTATCTTTCGACTGTGATCCCTGTTTCAGAACTCCCTGGTAATTAGGAACATGATGAGCAGGACTGATGTTTGAGGAGAAACTGAATCGTTTAGGACTATATTCTCTGGAGTTTTGTGGGGGATTCGCATAGAAGCTACTTGCTGACATTGCATTCCTGCATTCTGAATGTTGGAGCAGGATGGAGTCAGGGAAGCTGCCTTCTAATGCAGGCTGAGTAGGAGCGAAGGGAGGTGGATGATGAAGTTGGCAAAGTAGAAGGTCTCAAGTAAAATGAAGAATTGCTTTCTATCCACTTGATAAAGTACTCAAATGTATTGGTCAACTTAATGGTTATTACCTTTTAAGGACAGAGGCCTAAAAGTAAGCACGATATTAGTGGGCGGCATGGTGGCACAGTGGTTAGCACTGCTGCCTCACAGCGCCTGAGACCCGGGTTCAATTCCCGACTCAGGCGACTGACTGTGTGGAGTTTGCACATTCTCCCCGTGTCTGCATGGGTTTCCTCCGGGTGCTCCGGTTTCCTCCCACAGTCCAAAGATGTGCGGGTCAGGTGAATTGGCCATACTAAATTGCCCGTAGTGTTAGGTAAGGGGTAAATGTAGGGGTATGGGTGGGTTGCGCTTTGGCGGGTCGGTGTGGACTTGTTGGGCTGAAGGGCCTGATTCCACACTGTAAGTAATCTAATTAAAACATACTTAAAATATCAAAGAATGTTAATCTATAATGTTTGAAGTTGACAAGATTGTCTGTCAATTTTTTTGACAAATTTGCCTGTCAAAAATCTCTGGACTCCATAACAGCTTCACCCAATGATCACAAGCTGACATTTTGCACATGGTCTTCGAAAACATACCCATCTTTATGTAAATGTCAATCTCTGGAAAACTCACACTTATGGTGAACCTAACATTCTGTTATGAAGGTGTAAGGAGGACTATATCTTTAAGAGAGTTAAACACTATAGAACTACCTGACACAACACCACGTGTTCTGAACAAGATATAATGTAACCTTTTGGTCCAGCAGCCCAGGTAGCTGGGGACAAAAACAAATTTGAATTTGGCCAATCAGTTTAGATTACATCCCCCAAAAAAACCAAACTCTAATCAAGTTTGAATTGAGTATATTGACAATATTAAAAAGCAATGAAACAATCCAATGTTTTGTGGGTATATAAGTGGGAAAAATTGAATTGTTTGGGGAGAATTACCAAGCCACCAACATGTACAGACTCACCCAAAAAAGTAGATCTATCGATCAGTGACCTGTGAAACAGAAATTTCTAAAAAGAAAAGAAGATAGAGGAAGATGTAAAGAGAAGATTTGACAGCTGACTGGTTTTGAATTCTGGTAGATTTTAACCAAGGGTTTTATCAGACTAGTATTATAGAATAGAAAGTGAAATATGGGCTAGAGGCAGGAGTTGTAAATAGTTGTTAGCTAATCATTCACTGTTATACTTTAAGAAATAAAGTTGTTAATTTTTACTTTAAATAGTTCTTGTCCTCTCAAATTTTCACAGATTACTGCAAGGGATAAATCTTTTCGGTGTTGCTGATTTAAAATAAACAGAGGGGGTTGACCCTGTGTCATAACAATTCCTTTGAGTAAATGTTCATGTTCAGTATGGTAACTGGCAGAAATCAGGTGGGAAATTTGAAGTCAAGCTTCCTTCCATCTCCCTTTCTGCCTTCCTGCTACAGGTTTGCCCAGCATCAGGGCAACATAATCGGCCCCACTGAATTAGTAAACAAGGTGAAAGAAAAGGGTGGTTTAATATAACCGTTTGCTGGTTTATAGGTAACGTTACTCTGATAAAATAATTATTGATGTTAGAGTGCACCATTTCAACAGAAAGTACATGGTTACTATTGTCTCAATTGCAAACAGACATTAAGATGTTTGCTTGGTAGTACAGAATTTGATTATTGAAGAGAGAACATGCCAGTGAACATTTTCGTTTCACGCTGAACAGGACAATTGTAAGAATGCCAGATTCCAATTTATCACCTGAGGAGTAACAGGATGCTAATTGGTTGGCAAGTTGACTTTGATTGGTCAAGTCATTGCCATGGAGAAAACAATAAGAAACCATTGGTTCCTCATGCTTCCTAATAATTATAAAAAAGGAAAAAGTTTAAACATATCCTTTTTCTCTACAGAGAATGGCTTATTCTCAGGCAAAGACCATAAACCATGGAGAATGGTCAAAGCCAAAACCTGAGGCACTACAAAGAGAAAAATGTTCAACCTCTACTCTAAATCGCAAATGGAAGACTGGGGAGGAGAGATTGCCATGTAGGCTGATATGGCAAGGAACTGAAAAGTTATTGCCTTTTTTAGGACTTGGCTCTGAGATAGGAAGTCCACCTTTTTGTGTCAGTGTTGTGACAGCAGAGCAAGGGAAATCTCAGTGGAATTCCCTGTGATGTCAGTACAGGAGTTAGAATCCCTTGGGTGCAACACTTAAGGGAAGAATCTAAGAAGAAATATATTTGATATTATATGCATTTGTTAAATTCTTTGAGCTGCATATCCTGTGCATGGACATAAAAAGTTTCTTGCAGCTCTCTCTAAAGCTAATACACAGTTGTCTTATTGCATCCCAGTGTACTGATCTATAGCTGTCAAGTTGAAAAATGATCGATTTGTCACAGAACCAAAAATTGATGATCCTATCAAGTGTAGGAAAATACCATTAATAATGAATTCATTAAACCACTGCTTCCCAGGATAAAGTCAGTGACAATTTTTAAGCAACATATCCTATGATCCTCCTTAAATGAGTATCTATGCTTCTCTGAGTGTCCATTTGTAATCTGCCTGATTATAGAATCATTAAATACTCAACCTTTCAGTTCGATACTAACTTGAAATCTTAATTTGGTTTCTCTTGGCAGCTGCTGTCAAACCTGTTAAGTATTTCCAGTATTTTCTGTTCCAGGATCAGATTTGCGGAATCCACAGAAATTTACCTCTGGGGCAATTGTTAATGGAGCTGAGATTCAATTTCTAATACTTCACCAACGCAAATGGCAAGGCAATATTGTTGCATCCCTTCCATCTCTCATTAGTGGAAAGGCCGAACTGAAATACCAGACCTATGAGCATTTTAAACTCATCCCAAATCATAGAATTAAACTGCCTTGTTTGTTTCACCATATTAAAATAAAGTTTCAATATCTATAAATGTTTAAATTATCTTGTATTGGACATATGTATCCTGTCCACAGACCTTACTTTCTGATGAGTTTTGGCCACGTTCCTCTGTCATTGTAAAGGTCAATATTAGCCATACAATATTGTTATATTAACTATGCCACAGAATGGTTACTGGCTATGCTCATCAAGTGGTTATTTGGGGAGAATTTTGGAAATGTACCTTTTAATTTCATCATCACCTTGCATCTACAAAATAATATATGAGTCAACAAAGCATGTGCCGCAAGACAGGCCATTTACAATATAAAAATAATAATGTGGATCGGTTGTCCACTTTTGGCAATTTTCTGCTACTTTGGGTTCCCTAGCTGATCTCCTGTGAGCGTTAGCTACTGCACGCACTTAATTCTCCTGTCTGACTCTATCAATCACATGGTTACCTCAATGCCATTCTTTAACAATGGTCTGCTAATGTCTTCTCTCTATAAAACAATAAGAAGTAGGAACAGAAGTAGGTCTGTCAGTGCCTCAAGCTTGTTCTATCATTCAACAGGATCATGCTTCATCCAACTTTTCTCATATCTATTTTCCTGACCTTTCTCTGTAACCCTTGATTCCCTGACTGATTGAGAGTTATCTATGTCAATCTT
The DNA here is from genome assembly GCF_020745735.1 of Hemiscyllium ocellatum. Classification (NCBI taxonomy): domain Eukaryota; kingdom Metazoa; phylum Chordata; class Chondrichthyes; order Orectolobiformes; family Hemiscylliidae; genus Hemiscyllium; species Hemiscyllium ocellatum. The sequence continues at coordinate 51,261,888 of NC_083425.1, forward strand.
GAATATACACAATGACTCTGCTCCCACAGCTCTCTGCAGCAAGGAGTTCCAAAGATTCACAGTCTTCTGAGAGAGAAAAAAATCCTCCTCATCTCAGCCTTAAATTGGCACCCCTTTATTCTGAGCCTATGCCCTCTGGTCCTAGACCCTCCCATGGTTGGAAGCATACTCTCAGCAATAAGCCCCTAAAGAATCCTATATATTTCAATGCGATCACCACCCTTTGCTGTATACTTCAGTGAGTAGACTCCTAACCTGTTAAACGTTTGCACACAAGACAATCCCTCCACACCGGGGATCATTCTAGTGAATCTTCGCTGAACCGTCTCCAGAGAAAATATATGTTCCCTTAAACGAGGGAACCCAAAATTGCTCACAGTGCTCCAGATGTGGTCTCACCAGCACCTTATACAGTTGCAGTAAGACATCCCTCTTGTTATACGCCATCCCCCTTGAAATAAGGACCAACATTCTATTAGCCTTCCTGATTACCTGCTGCCCCTTGTGCTAACTTTCCTTGTTATGTGCACAACTACCCCTAAGTCCCTTTGTATTGCAACTTCCTGCAGTTTTTCTCCATTTCAATAATACCCTACTCTTTTGCTCTCCATTCCAAAATGAACAATTTCATATTTTCCCACATTATACTCCATTTGCAAAGATTTTGCCCACTTATTTAACCTATCAAAATCTCTGTGTCGACTCTTGCACAATTTGTCTTTCCACCATGCAGAATTCAATATACGTGATAAGGAGGCAAACATTCTCCTTTGAGGTCAAGTTTTCCCCTTTTGAGGTTTGACCCAATCAGAGTGCCAGAGGTGGATTCCCATCTTAGCCATCGAAACAGCTGTTCCATTAAGTGAGTTGTTGCATTTTATTGAACTCTCCCAATTGTCCAATAAGAAGGGAAAGAGAAAAGTGAAAACCAGTGAGAGGGCTCTTAAAATGCAGTGATATTGTCCCTACCTCTGTCAGGAGGCCCAGGTTGAACTCCATCCTGCTTCAGAAGTGCGTAAATAGGCTAATTAGAAAGTGTGTTCTTAAACAAACCAACAAAACAAGCAAGATTCAATTAAGGACTTGCTATCAATCCTGCAGACATTGTGACTGAAGTGATGAAAGTAAAGATTTAACCCTAGGTAATCTCAATGACGTTTCCACATTGTTAGATAAATCTACCTTAAAGAAATGAGTGCGCCTTTCACTGAACAACATTAATGATGGATCAAAGAAACTATATATATGCAATTGTAAAAATACACACCATAAGGCAGCATGCACTGGCAGAAGGTGTATTAAATTATCTCTAGAACTTCAACAAGTAAATATATGATTACAAAAGTAATCTAGAACAGAAAGCAGCAGAATGGAATGTAATTTCTGTTAGCTTCTGAAGAAGCATCTTCAAAAAGAAGAATATTTTCACTTTGCATGTTCGTGCTAAAATTAGCGAAGATCTTATTTGCATTAGAGATTTAGCTAAGTCGTGCTAATGGGAGAGTACTGTCAGAGATGCCTATTACTCTGTGATAATAGCTGTCATTTCGAAAACCTAGATATTGCTGCTTTGAAATCTGAGACCTGCCTTGAGCAATGTTAAGCAAAGCTAACATTGCTACATCTTTGGGCTGTTAACCCAACACTCAGAAACAGCAAATATTGAAGAAGTGACTGTTGAGAAACTGATTACCATTGAGCTCATTAAGACTGCTCCCCTCTTTTAATTAGATTGTGACTGATCAAATATCTTGACACCAATATTCTACATTAGCTCCATATCCCAAGATGTCATTAATATCTGAAGTATATTGTTTTCTGTTTTGATCACGCTCAATGATTGACGTTCCACAGCACACGGGAGGAGAGAATTCCAAAGATTTATTATCCCCGAATGAAGAAATTCTTCCTCATCTTTGTCCTAAATGATTTATCTTTTATTTTGAGATGACATCGCCCGGTCCTGGACTCAGTAGGCAGAAGAAGCTATATCCATCTTGTTATGCCCTGAAGAAAGTTTTGTACGTTTCAATGAGATCAGCTTCATTCTTCAATACTCCAGAGAATGTTAGCCAAACGTTCTTGATTCTGTCCTCCAATGACAGTCCGACCATCCCAGGGGTGAACCTTTACTGCACTCACATCCTACAAAAAAAGAGACTGAAGAACATAATACTCCAACTGTTGTCTTGCCATCGCACTACGATATTGGAGCAAGATGTCTTTACTCTTAAAGTCAAAACCTCTTGCAATGAAGGCCAAAATACGATTTACCTTCCGAAGAGATTGCTGCACCTATGTGTTAGCTTGTAGCAATAAAGACACCACATGCTCTTTGGATTCCTGCGCTTATCAACCTCTCACCTCTTAGGAAATACTCTGATGTTTCTATTTTTTATCTATCAAAATGAATAACTTCACACTTATTCACATCTTGTCCAATTCAATTAACCTCCCCAAACCCCTTTGAGGCATTCTGAAATCTTACATTCCCAACTAGTTTTGTGTCGTTGGAAAACTTGAAAATTTTGGAGATTCTGCTTTTGGACAACATTTGCTGAACAATCCTGAATGTGCGAGGAGTTACATTGTCAACCAGTTTAAGATTTTCAGTCGGTCTCACATTATGGTACATTTGCCTGCACTGGAATTGGGAGCGATATATATTTATACGCAGGATTCTTTTCTTTGCAGACAGAAAGAACTGCACGCGCTCAACTCAGCAATATAGCTGACAGCTCATTTCTCAGGCCCTGAACAATCAGTCAACTTACCGGATTCAATACCTAAATAAAACCTGGCAGTTAATAGTCAATCATCATTATCTGCTACGTTCTCCATGGCAATGCCTCTACTAATCGGAGACCACATTGCTAAATAATCAGCACTCTCATTTCATGCAGTATAAATGTTAGCTTTCCCCTTTATTAGTATTCTTGTGAATTGTCCTGATGAGCACTATATGCAAATCTTTGACAAAATGTGTCTATTTACAGCAATACTCAGATTTGGAAAGGTCACATTGATTTTACCACATTCTGCAGTGGTTGCTCAACACTGATCCTCACAATATCCCGCTGGTAACAGGCTGCTATTCTTAGAATGACCTGTTCATTTTACTTCATTTTCTGTCTGTTAACCAATTCTCAATCCTTAACAGTATATTATTTTCAATCCCAGTCTAATTATTCTTCTAACTATCAGAAGTCTTATGAAAATTCAAATACACCACATCCATTTTTTTCCCTTTATCTGTGTTACTTGTAACACCTTCAAAGAACTCCACATTTTATCAAACACAATTTTGCTCTCTTAAATATATGTTAATGCTTCCTATATCCTTTATAACTGATTTTAACATTGTCTAACATTCCTGCTAATGTCTGTCTGACAGATGCATGATTCCCCATTTTCACTCTCCCTCCATTTTTAGATTATGTGGTTATATTTCCTACTGTCTAGTCTGCAGGGAGTTAAACAGAATCTATTGAATTTTGAAAAAAAAACCACAGATGCATCCACAATCTTTATTGCCAGCCCCTTCAACAAATCTGGTCCAGGGTATTTATCAACCAAAAAATCCAAATTTATGAATCCAAAGATATGCAAGTTAGGTGGATTGGCCATCCTAATTTGTCCACAGTGTCCCAGGATAGCAGGCTAGGTGGATGATCATGGGAAATGCAGAGTTACAGGGTAGATGGTGGTTCTTGGTAGGATGATCTTCAGAGGTTTGGTATGGACTCAATGGGCCAAATGGCCTGCTTCCACACTTTAGGGATTCTATGATTCTGTAATCTACCTTTTTCTTTCACTGCACACATTTATTAATACTAATTGCTTTAAAATCAGTTCCTCATTTTCACAAGTTCCCTAGTATTTCTGGGAGATTTTCCATACTTTCCTCCATGAAGGTAAAAATATAATTGTTTATGTTCTCCACCATTTCTCTATTCTCCATTATAAATACTCCATCTCCATGTAAAATCGACCCACATTTGTCCTTGTTAATACTTTCATTGTCACATACCTAAAGAAGCTTTTACATTTTGGTTAAAAATCACACAACACCAGGTTATAGTCCAACAGGGTTTATTGGAAGCACTAGCTTTCAGAGCACCGCTCCTTCATCATTACGGCTATATAAAAGCTCTTGTTAGTGTGGCAGATAAATCTGTGTCCAGGTATTTCAAAAAGAATTGTCATCGCTTGTAAAAATTCTCAGTTTTGTGGTGTACCATATTTGTGAGAAAATCCAGGGGAATATGCTCCATAACAATCTTCCGCCAACCCGACAAGCCTGAGGGCTTTTCGGATATTCAACCTAGCAAGATATTCTTCCTTGCACAGGATGTAAGAATATTGAAAAGTTTTTTCTTATGCACATCTGCAGGAAATACAATGGGGAGGCCCAAAAGGAGAGAAATAGGGTCCTTCTCCACCCCTACACCTAAAATCCTCTCCATTGCACCCCCACAGTGCTCCAAAATGTTTGAAGCCTGTCACAAGACCAAAGACAATGGGTAAGAGTACCCGTACAGGCCTTGCTCTTGGGTCATGCTGAAGATACCCCTGGTTTAAATTTTAATAAACGGTCTGGGGCTAAGTGGACCCTGTGGAGAATCTTCAACTGTAAAGCATGGGTCCTATTGTAAATTGATATCTTCCTTGCATTCTCCCAAATATACTCCCATGCCTCTGAAGAAACTTCAACACCCAGCTCTCTTTCCCACATCTTGCAGAGTCGATCAGACTCATCTGAGATGGCACCCCCCAATTGGTGATATAGAGTACTGACAGAGAATGTACTCTTAGCCCTTAGTACCCCTCTTTCTATGTCAGATTTGTAGGGATCAGTCAAAAGTGTGTTTTTTTTTAATAAAATCCCTAACTTGAAAAAAACGAAAGAGGTCTCTATGAGGTAACTCGTACTTCCGTACTAACTGATCGAAGGACATCATTACATCTCCCTCAAATAAATCACCCATGCAAGATATACCCCTAGCTGCCCAACGTTTAAATCCTGAATCTATCATACCCGGTTGAAAACTCGGCATACCCACTAAAGGTGTAAACAAAGATGTTTTGCCAATATCACCTTCCCTCTGCCGAATTGCCCTCCAAGCTTTAACAGTATTGATGACTATTGGGTTATGGCAATATTCCCTGACTCTCCTCACCTTGTCCAAAAACAGCAAACTGGTAAGGGGGCACCTTGCCTGGGATGCTTCGATATGTAACCATATTGAAAGAGGGTCCCCACAAACCCAATCACTTACGTAGGTCAAAAGCGAGCTTAACTGGTCATGTTTAATGTCCGGAAGGTCTACTCCCCCCAATCTGTGATGCAACTGCAGTTTGGCTAATTTAATGAGGGGCCGTTTACGGTGCCAGATAAAGGAGCTGAACCAACCGTTCAGTCTCCTGAGTGTTTGTTTATTGAAAATCAGGGGGAGCATCCGTATAGGGTATAGCAAATGAGGGGGAATATTCATCTTAATAAGTGCTATCCGAACCAACCATGAGACTGGAAGTGCCTCCCATCTTTGGAGATCTTGTTTAAATTTTTCAAATAATTGAGTAAAATTGGCTTTGAACAGCCAAGGAGAAAGTGAGGACTGCAGATGCTGGAGATCAGAGCTGAAAATGTGTTGCTGGAAAAGCGCAGCAGGTCAGGCAGCATCCAAGGAGCAGGAGAGTCGACGTTTCGGGCATGAGCCCTTCTTCAGGAAACGTTGACTCTCCCGCTCCTTGGATGCTGCCTGACCTGCTGCGCTTTGAACAGCCAATCCAGAACTGGAGTCATGAATATGCCCAAATACACAAAACCCCCCTGTGACCACCTAAATGGGAATCTATAGTCACTCTCAAAAGCCAAATCTTTCGTAAGACCACCCATAGGCATAGCCTCTGATTTAGCAAAATTAATCTAATACCCTGAAAAAGCGCCAAATGCGTGAATGCATTGTATCAGGCAAGGCACTGAGACTGCTGGATTTGTCAAGAAAATTAGAACATCGTCTGCATACAGTGAGATCTTATATAATTTTGACCTACTTCTGGAGCTGATATATTGAGATCCCCATGAATGGCCTCTGCCACAGTTCAATCACCAACGTAAAAAGTAATAGGGAAAGGGGACAGCCCCTAGAAATATTAAAATTGCTTGATCATACCCCGTTAGTAATGACCGCCGCAAGAGAACCTTTACCCATCTTATGAAAACTTCGCCCAGACCAAACCGGTCTAGAGTATAGAAAAGGTACGGCCACTCAACTTGGTCAAATGCCTTCTCTGCTTCTAAAGAAATCACCAATCCCTGTACTGACTGCGGTTGCCATGCTTGAACTACGTTAAGCAGCCTCCTAATGTTATTGGAGGATCTGCGAACCTTTATGAAGCCCGTCTGATCCTCTTTAATAATTGAGGGTAACACAGTCTCCAACCTTAATGCAAGAGCCTTAGAGGGGATTTTAAAGTCCACATTTAAGAGCGAGATGGGCCTGTATGAAGCACAGTCTTCCGGATCCTTCCATTTTTTAAGGATAAGTGAAATATTGGTCTCTCTCAGAGATGGTGGGAGACAAACATGACTGTATGAATCATTAAACATATTCAGCATCGGGCCAGACAGTATACTTATAAATTCCTTACAGAATTCACTGGGAAGTCCATCAGGACCGGGCACCTTTCCACTCTGAAGCTGCCTCACAGCTTCCTACACTTCTTGCTCTGATAATGGGGCATTGAGAAAGGTCTGTTGTTTGGGAGTCACACCCGGGAGCTTCAGATCTCTAAAAAAGGATTCCATTTTGGCCTGCCCCTCCTCACAATCCTCAGACTGATATAACTTAGAGTAGAATCTCTGGAACGCCACATTAATCTTTTTAGAATCACATGTTAGGTTCCAGACCCTTCCCTAATCGCTGTAATGGTTTGTGGGCACTTCTCTTTCTGGCAAGGTATGCTAAGTATTTGCCTGGCTTGTCACCATGCTCATTTAACCGTTGCTTTGCAAAAGCCAGTTCCTTATTTGCCGTCTGCGTGAGCACTGAATTTAGGGTAGACTGCAGTGCCGTAATCCTCTGTAGTTTGACCAACGAGGGTCTGTCACAATAGGCCTTCTCGGCTGCCTTCAACCGTGCTTCAAGGAGACGTTGCTGCTCACCCTTCTGTCACTTCCTACTGATGGAATATGAAATAACTAACCCTCTGGCATAAGCTTTGGCAATTTCCCAAGAGAACAGATGAGCTATCAACCGAGCCTATGTTGATGTCTAGGAATGCCCGAAATTCCCTAGAGAAATACTCCACAAACTTGCTGTCCATGAGAATAAAGGGGTCCATTCACCAGTACCTTGAATCCACTGTAACATCCTTAATTTTAACCATGAGGTACACTGGAGCATGATCAGAGATGGCAATGTTACCAATCGTACAGGATGCCACCAGATCCAGGGGTACCGCAGGGGTCATAAATAAAAATCAATCCTTGTGTGACATCTATGCGGATTGGAGAAAACCGTGAAATCCCTACCTGTACGGTGGAGACACCTCCAGACATCCACCAATCCTAATTCTCCACACAAACCCAATAACTGTTTAGTTTGTGCAGAGGATATCGAGAGACCGTTAGGCAACCTGTCTACTGTGGGGTTCATGAGGCAGTTAAAATCTCCCTCTATAATGATATGCCAAGACTTGAGACTTATCAGTTTAGAAAAAGCATCTACCAAGAATTTAAGAGGATGAGCTGGGAGACAATAAACATTTAAAATGCCATATTCTTCCCCATTTATCAAGGCTTTAAGAATTAGAAACCTCCTGTATGTGTCTTTAACACATTCCAACAATTTAAATGAGAGATTTTTCCTAACCAATATAGCCACTCCCCTACTTCTGGTATTAAATGATGAAAAATAAACTCGGTCAAAGCAATTCTGCTGTAATTTCAGATGCTCCTTGTCATCCAAATGTGTCTCCTGTAAAAAAAAATCCACCTTCTCCTTTCTAAGACTCAAGAGTACCTTCTTCCTCTTAATTGGTGAGTGACCTCCCTTGATATTCCAGGTACACCATTTTATCAAATCATTAGCCATAATCTTCTGCAATTACATTTAAATTCCAGAGAGGAGGAACCTGAACGACAAATTGCTGAGCCTTAGTGTCGCATGGTCCACCAATACAAAAACTACATAAACTAAAACCACTACATTTAACAAACATACAAAATTATTAAAAATAAAAAACAACAAAAACCAGAAAACAATCCAACATATAAAGCACCAATAGCACTGAGTTGGGGAACTCACCCCCTGCCTGGAGAGGGCAACTACCCATCCCGAACTGCCCATAAATAGGCATCTAACCATCTCAACCACCTTCACTTCTCCCAGCTAGAGTCGCATCGCAAACACAAGCTAAAAAGAATAAACACCCCATAGAATATCAATATGAATAAAAAAAATTCTTTTATAAAAAAATGGGGAATAAATATCCCACACATCCTTTGGTATGTCCTAACTTAGAAATTTAAAATGTACATCTTAACCACCGCCAGACATAGTTTCAATCAAATTATTATCAATAGAGGGAAAAAAGGGGGTAAAAACAAAGCTCCAATCGGATTTCCTCCATTTCTTTTACAGAATGATAAACGCATACCCAAGCAACAATATTTATACATGCTACAATTGTTTAAATTAGGTTAGTTTGTCCACAAAGTCTCTTGCCTTCTCCGATGTGTCAAAGAGATGCATGGATCCATCTAATATTCACCTTAGATGGACTGCCGGATATCTCAGGGAGTACTGAATCCCAAGCTCCTTCAGTCTTCTCTTGACACCATCATACGATTTTTGCTTCTGGATCACTGCCACTGAAAAGTCCTGAAAAAAACATGATCTTAGACCCCTTGTAAACTAGGGCCTTTGGATCCTTCCACTGGAGTCTGGATGCCTCCATGACTCTCTCCTTATCTCGGTAATGATGGAACCGTACCAGGAAAGGACGAGGGCGTTGACCTAGACCTGACCTCGGTGAGCCCTCTCTATCTTCAATCCTCTCGTGCCGGTCTCCAAGTCAAGGAATTTCAGAAGCCAATCTTTAACAAATTCCACAGGCCGCCCACCTTCCTTACCCTCAGGCAGACCGATGATCTGAATGTTTTTTCTCCTGCCCCTGTTTTCAAGATCATCCACTTGGCCATGCAAATTACGAACCTGCGTCTTCAGGGCTTGGATCTCATCATTGGATGAACTGGCATCAGCTTCCACCACTGTGACCCTGTGCTCCACCTCATCCATCCTCTTCTCCAGGTCTCCCAGCGACTGCTCATGCTTCTGCAGCATGAGAGAGACTGGAACCAGCTTCTCTTCAATCTGTTTCTCCAACATTTCACAATATTTTGAGAGCTGGTTCACCAGGGCCTGGAGAGTCATCGGCTCCGAAGCTGCTGCAGGCCCGGCCTCAGATGCTCCTCCTCCCTTTTTAGGCATTTCTGGACAGCTGAAAATACAGGTAAGAAAATTTTTGAATGCTTCTTGGGACTCCACAATCTTTCCAACACCCCAAGAAATCCTGATGACCTGGGTTGGGTGGGTTAAAGGACCGTCCTGCTCCTGCTGCGATGCGAAGCTCTGCAGTGTGATCTTCTCAGATCGCCGCCATCTTAGATCCCGTTCTGTGACTTTTAACTTTGTACACCCCAGTCCAATACTGGCATCTCCAAATCATGTGTACATTTTGCCTTTGTTTCTGGCTAGCTCATATTAATTCTCCTTATCTTTTATTTACCTGCTGCTTGGTCATCCTTTGGTGAATTCAAATTACTCCCAATCTTCAGGTTTAACACCTTTTCTAGTAACCTTACAGCACACTTCTTTTGATCTAATGAAATCCTTAACTTACTTGGTTAGCCATGGTTAATTTACCTTTCCTATTAGGCTTTTGTGTTAAAGTGAAATGTATGATGATTTGAATTCATGATTGAAAGTAGTCATAAATAGTGAACTTGTTTTTTCGCTTGTGCAACGTAATGATTTGGGTGGTTTTGTTGTAGGGCAAGAGTTATTTATGGAAATGGTTATCATTTAATGTTTTAAGTGTTCTGAAATTTCATTCAACACAGAGAAGATTGATGAAACTAACTTCGGCAGCTATCACATAACCTGTTATCATTCATTGATAAGGAATATAGACTGATAAGAATAATCCATCTGTGGCTTATTCAACAAGTTACAGACATATTAGATGAAGGGAAGAAGTTTATAATGTTGCAAGACATAAAGAGAAAGTTGAAGATTGACTTTAGAAGTACTTTGAAAGTACCTTAGAAGCCAGCAAAGGACTGGCAATAAATTACTTGAAAGGAAAAAAAAATGTAAATATGTTAGCTATGAATATAAAAACAGATTGTAATAGTTTTTACCGAAATATAAAATGCATGCAAGTAGTTAAGGTAATGTTGGCCCCCAAGGTATTAAGGCAGGAGAAATAATGATGAGAAAAATGGAAACGGCAAAGATATTGAACAAATTTTTCATATCAGTCTTCAATATAGTAACCTAGTCGCTCATGCCTCTAAGGAAATTAAAGAAATTAGTATTGTAGAGTCATAGAGGTGTACAGCACGGAAACAGACCCTTCGGTCCAACTTGTCCATGCTGACCAGATATTCCAACCCAATCTCATCCCATTTGCCAGCACTTGGGCCATATCCCACCAAACCCTTCCTATTCATATACCCATCCAGGTGCCTTTTAAATGTTGTAATTGTACCAGCCTCCACCACTTCCTCTGGCAGCTCATTCCATACACGTAGCACCCTCTGTGTGAAAAGTTCCCCTTAAGTCTCTTTTACATCTTTCCCCTCTCACCCTAAACCTATGCCCTTTAGTTCTGGACTCTCCAACCCCAGGAAAAAGACCTTGTCTGTTTACCCTATCTGTGCCCCTTATGATTTTATAAACCCCTATAAGGTCACCCCTCAGCCTCTGGTGCTCCAGGGAAAGCAGCCCCAGCCTATTTAGCCTCCCCCTATAGCTCAAACCTTCCAACCCCGCAAGAAGTGAAAAAGAGCTGGACCGTGTGGAGTTTGCACATTCTCCCCGTGTTTGCGTGGGTTTCCTCCAGGTGCTCCGGTTTCCTCCCACAGTCCAAAGATGTGCGGGTCAGGTGAATTGGCCACGCTAAATTGCCCGTAGTGTTAGGTAAGGGGTAAATGTAGGGGTATGGGTGGGTTGTGCTTCGGCAGGTCGGTGTGGACTTGTTGGGCCGAAGGGCCTGTTTCCACACTGTAAGTAATCTAATCTAATTGTAAGTAATCTTATCTAATTGAAATTAAGGTGTAAAATTCAACATCCCAACACCCCCATGACCTAATGGTTCACATCTTACATCGGTTCAAGAGAGCTGCAGTGATAATGAGTGTAGTGATTATGATTTTACAAATTTCAGTGTATCTGGAATAGCAGCAGGAGATTGGAGATGAGCAAATGTAACACTATTATTGGAGAAAGATGGGAGAGAGCAAATAGAGAACAGACCAATTTGTCCAATGCTAGTCATTGGGAAAATGCTTGAATTGATTATTAAGAAAGTATCAATGCATTTAAAAACCATAAAATGATCGGAAGAAGTTAACCTGGTCTTGGTATTTTTTTTGAAAATTCTTATATTCCCCCAGATGCTTATATTTTAAAAAGGTATTTGCATTTCCAATGACCAACTTGAAAGAATATTGTACAAAATTTAGTGTTTTCAAACTTTCAATGTAACAAACTAAAAGCGATAACAAATAAATATTACTTAGTAAGCAATTAATATGATTTGTACTAAACTAGTGAGAATTCGGAGAAGGCATATTGTCTCTAGATTCATAAAGCATGAATCTATCATCAAAATATACAAGTGGAACATGAGTTAGGGAAAGAAATCTACTGGCCTTCATGATCTGGCCCTCACTTGACTCCAAACCCACAGTAAAGTGTTTGACTCTTAGCTGCTCTCTGATATGGCTGAGAAAGTCAGTCAGTTGTGTCAAATTGCTCAAAGTTTGCGAAAAGAGATGAAACAGATTGGACCACTCTGTAAGACACTGGAAATGACACAGGCACACACAAACCTGTTGATTCTCCTTAATAACAACTGGGGATTTATGCCAAAATTGGGAGAGTTGTCCCATAGAGTAGTAAAGCAACAGCCTGATTCTCACGGAATCATAACTTCCAATGTCGCAGACATCACTGTTCCTCTGCCACAAATGCAACAGACTCATAGAGGTGGCAGCACGCTGATAAACAGTCAGCGAGAGCTGCTGTGGGAGTCCTCAACATTGGCCACTGGCCATGAAAAGTTGTGAGATCATGTCAAACATGGGCAAAGAAACCTCTTACTACTCAATACTTATTGCAGCCTCGCAGCTGATGAATCAGTCATAACTCCTCCAATATAACCACTTATGGGAAGTACAGAGAGTGACAAGGGTACAAAATACACTCTGTCACTTGGTGACATTAATGGCCATTACCAAGAATATTTCCATAGCACCACTCAGAGCCTTTCTCCTGAAAACTGCATGCCATCCACCTGATTCCCGATTGGAACAAGAATGAGGGGTCCTCTGTCAGTGGCTTTCAGTTTCAGTGTCACAAGCTACTGAGAGCATTAACCTCACCCTCTCCTTTCTTGATGCTCATTTTGTCAACCCTACAGGCTTCACACCTGTCCAGCTCATCACTCAATCCATGATCATGCCCCTACACCTGCCTACCTACCCCCCTCACTTTTCCCTCATCCCTCCTTCCCCCTGCATTTCTGTAAATAGAGCTGATGGTATGACCATAGTTTAACCCTCCATCCCTGAATCGCCTGACTCGCTAGTATCAGTCCTCTCCTGCCCAGGCCTTGGTTGGTGGTCAAGTATCGCTTCAATGGCATCAAACTTACCTTTGGACTAGCCCAACTGGAAACAAAGGATTGATGATGACCCACTCCCTGGAGCATAGGGACATGGAGCCAGTGTGCAAACCCACCACGACCAGATGCCTAAGCTTGGCTGAAGCCCAGGGCTGCTATGGGAGGCTGCTTTTGACTAACTGTTCTGGGCCCTTCTGACTGACAGGTGCTCTCCGAACTTCGATGTGGACTATTGTGGATTGTAAAACATGTTCCACTGACTACTACAGATCATTTGTGTGTTGGCTTGAATGCTGCTGCCAGTTGATACAGGTACTAGATCCGACATGGCACACTGATGTACAAGATTGACTAAGCACTGCTGCACAGCATGGTCAGCTGCTGACTATACCATTGCAAGCCATATCAAGTCATGCCAGGCTATGGTACACTGATTGGCACTTGGTGAGTGGGCACTCAAAGAGCAGGGATGCAGCCCTGGTAGGTAGTCTTGTCCATGCCATGGACTGATGGTGGTGTTGGGGGAGGGGAATGTGCGAGGTGTGCTGGGTGTCCCCTTGCCTGTGTGATACCTGCATTTGACACAACTATACATTGCTGGCACTTCATAGACCAGTCTGCTCTTGCAGTACATTGGAGGATGCCAGCCATCCCTCCCTGAAAGTGGAGTGCAAATGTCCGTGGTGGAGGGGTATGCGCAACTGGTGTTCATGTATGTGTGCTGTTCTGTGGTCCGGTCATGAGCAAGATGGAAGTCATTTGGAGGAGGCAGTGAGTTAAAACCATCAAGAACCCTGAACATAAAATCCCTACTGTGTTAAAGCAGACCATTTGGCCCAACAAGTCCACACCGACTCTCCGAAGAGCATCTCACCCAGACAACAATCCTGTACCTCCTATGGCCCATGCACCAAACCTACACATCCCTGGACACTATAGGCAATTTAGCACAGCCAATCCACCTAACCTGCACATCTTTGGGCTGTGGGAAGAAACTGGAGCACTCAGAGGGGAACCCACGCAAATATGGGAGAACTCCATGTAAGTAGTCACTTAAGGGTGGAATCAAACCCAGGTCCCTGGCACTGTGAGGCAACAGTGCTAACCACTGAGCCACTGTACCGCCCCAGAGACAGTCTTTGATTTCCATGTTGAGTTTCCTGACCATTAATTTGCATGGCACATTCAGCAGGACAGCAAGTTGGGTTGTTAACATGAATTTAATGAGCAATACAGAACACCAACTAGGAATAGGTTGTTCCCTTGAGACAATCTTGCCACACCACTTGAGAAATGTGAATAAAATGTGGTAAGATGGACCTTGCCCTAAACCACACCATCAGGAATCTGATAAGATTCACCTATTGGCTCCTTGTAATAAAGACCAACAAACTGTGCAGTTTCCTAAAGGTTTGCTACAACTGCATAGGAACTTTCAGTGCTCATTTTTCCAGCGACTGCCCTCTTTCAGAACATCAAATTTTACATTCTATTAAGAGAAATGGAGTTTCCATCAAAGTGAGTTAGCTGGCAGTCCCCTACACCATCCATCACCTTGTTTCCCATTCAGTGAGCCCCTCTGTATCTCTTTGCTGCCTCCTGTCAGCTTGTCTTTCTGCCTTGGGGCATCCAGGACAGGACCTGTAAACTGTAGGAGTTCAGCAATGCAGCTGCTGACTTGCAGAAAGACATTGACAGCAAGATCCACCACGTGAGACGAGATGGGGCAGTTGCGGAGTTCGGTACCTGGGAAGGATTCTGAAGCCAGGAATAAAAACCAGGTTCCACATAAGTTAGACATGTTCCAAAGGGTAGTGGTCAAAGGCAAGGTGACAATGGTTGGTCACCTCGACTTGGTTAGTTGATTTGTCGCACAGAAATGGGATGTTTCATTTGATGCCAGAACATCTTACGCTTTGACATTACATCAGGATGTGCAGGGTAGCTGGGTTAGCCATGGTAAATGCAAGGGTACAGGGATAGGGTGGGTTTGGATGGGATACTCGTTGGATGATTGGTGTGGATTCGATGGGCCAAATTGCCTGCTTCCAAATTGTCGGGATCCTGCGATAATAGACACATTCCTGATCTCATGATTATTCTTTGCTGTGAACGAGCGAGGAGAATCATATTGAGATAAAAATAATTAGTTTACAGCACTGCCACAGGGGAGCAAAAAACACCCCTAATCAGCAGTTCTCTACTTTTCTTGTCATGCCAATCTCGCTCAGATTTGTTTTTTCACAATAAAATAATTCATAATGCTACTCATACATTATTAATCAGTAAAGGTCTGGATGGTCCTGAACTGTTCCTGGATGTCTATAAATCACATGGAGTTGGGGAAGCAGTGGGCGTGATGACAGTTATTGTAGATAGAATGATACTATATAGTGGGAGGTCACTTGGCCCATCATATGGGTGCTGCCTCGAACTGTCCAACTACTCCCCCACATCCTCGCTCCCTCGCTGTGTCCCACATTTTATTTCAATAACCAATTCCCTTTTCAGAGTTCATGCTGATTCCAATGTTTCAGTTCCTATTGTGTTCAGAGTCTCCTGCATTAGAAAAGAAAACTGAGGGTCATAGAGATGTACAGCACAGAAACAGACCCTCTCATCCAACTCGTCCATGCTGACCAGATATCCGAAATCAATCAGGTCCCATTTGCCAGCATTTGGCCCATATCCTGCTAAATCCTTCCTGTACTCGCCTCCACCACTTCCTTTGGCAGCTCGTTCCATACACGCACCACCCTCTGTGTAAAAAAGTTGCCCCTTTAGTTCCTTTTAAATCTTCCCCCTTTCACCTTAAACCTATGCCATCTTGTTTTGGACTCCTCTGTCCGAGGGAAGAGATGTTAGCCATTCACCCTATCCATGCCCCTTATGATTTTATAAACCTCTATGAAGTCACCCCTCAGCCTCCAACACTCCAGGGAAAACAGCCCCAGTGTATTCAGCCTCTCCCTGTCGCTCAAACCCTCCAACCTTGGCAGCATTCTTGAAAGTCTTGTCTGAACCCTTTCAAGTTTAACAACATCTTTCTGATAGCATGGAAATCAGAGTTGTACACAATATTCCAAAAGTGGCCTAACCAATGTCCTGTACAGCCGCAACATGACCTCCCAACTCCTGTACTCAATGTACTGACCAATAAAAGAAAGCATACCAAACGCCTTCTTCTCTAGCCTGTCTGCCTGTGGCTCCACTTTCAAAGAAGTATAATCGTACACTCCAAGGTTTCTTTGTTCAGCAACACTCTCCAGGACCCTACCATTGAGTGTGTAAGTCCTGCCCTGAGATGCCCTACCAAAATGCAACACCTCACATTGATCTAAATTAAACTTCATCTGCTACCCCTCGACTTATGTGACTAGTATAGTGTTCATTGTTTCAAATTTATGCCCTGGTTGCTTCAGACACAGTTTCGATTATTTCTGAATAAATGTATGGTATAGATTACAGGACACTGGCAACAGCTTATAATTATGGAGCATCTTTAACATCACAAAAAGGCCTCATCAGAGTGTTCTCAAATAAACTTTAATACCAAACTACACAAAGATATATTAGGGCAACAGATGGGAAGGAAAGGCAAGTTTCAATAAGTATCTCAAAGCAGAATGGAGATTTAGTCATGGAATGATAGAGTTTAGACTCCGCAGAACTAAACATTAAGCAACTGTGACAATATTGCCCATTCAATAAGGTCCTTTGTCCTTGGTTTATTTCAAGGGGGGTTGTGGGGGTTGTAAAGGCAGAGGTGCTGATACGCCTGGAAGTGGCTACTTTAAAGAATGGCAGAGGAATGGTCAGTTCGCCCAGTTTGGTTTTTTTTCTAGTTTGTTATTTTTTTTAGCAGGCAGTCAGAAACTGTAGGTAGCAGAGAAGCTGTTACCGTGAAAAAAGGTTCCATGATTCTTCGTCTGTCTCTTCTCTCTGCAACCTCTCCTGCCTATAAGAACCGGAATTTGAATTTACCATTTGCCAAGGGGTGTGGTTTCGGAATGTTGCAGATGTTGGAACAGCTCCTTCATTAAGTTGCGATTTTGAGTTGGTTAGGTTTCAATTTATTCTAAATTCCATTTTCTTTTGTTCATGTTTCAACTGTAGTGTGTGAATAAATTCTGTTTTGCTTAAAGCCGAGTGGTTTGACCAGCTGCATCACTCCTGGAATATCCACTTCACATCTGCCTTTAAAATAAGAAAAGGTTAGGGTCTAGGCTACCTTCTTACAGTGTTTTGAGGAGGTCTGGTCTGGTCCACAACACAACACAGAGGGATACGGTTAAAATTGTGCTTGAACTGGAATTCAAAGATCGGAGAGCTTTTAGGAATTGTGTAAACACAGGAGGTTACTGAGATAGGGAAGAATGAGGCCCTCAGAGAATTTGAACGCAAGGTTGAAAATGTAAAACTTGGGGTGTTTCCAGCAGGAAAGTGGAAAGTGTTTAAATGAAAGATCTTGAATTGATCTTTCTCATAGTTAACTTCAGGAATTGAAAACCATCTCCCAATGTAAAGCAATGGGGGACAAGCGAGAAGTGTTTCTTTCTGTGCAGAACTCTGAGCAAACAAACAGATCGGAATGATCTGCAGATAAATATAGCTGTCGGTAATGAATCTACATGGGACACTGTGAGTCACTCCTGTTGGGACCATCAGTAAAATACCTGAACTCAACGTGAATTGATGTGTTCATACTTACACCATCCTGGAATGAGTGGGTGTCACGTATTGGAATTTTCCGGAAACATTTCACCATTGCTTGGAAAGGTAATAAACCTAGAGCTGATTTCTGTGTACATTAATTGTGTTGGCGAGCCAAGGTGCTTTTTCTCATTCCAAACTTCCTCAGCTGTCTCCACACAGCAACAACCACAAGAGATAAAACCCAGAACAGCTAACTGTAATAAAACAAAATTGGAAAAAGGGCTGTTTAACTTGATGGTTTAACTTAGCTATTTGTCTTTCATTCAGATATCACAGGAGTGTTACCCTATACTGCCAAAGCTCAAATTAGAATCCTTACAGTGTGGAAACAGGCCCTTCAGCCCAAAGAATCCACACTGACCCTCTGAAGAGTAACACATTCCCTATCCTATATTTATCCCTGACTAATGCTCCTAACACATTCCTGAACACTATGGGCAATTTAGCATGGCCAATCCACCTAACCTGCACAGCGTTGGATTGGGGGAGGAAACCCATGCAGATACGGGGCAAGCATACAAACTCCAGATAGTCACCTGAGGCTGGAATTGAACATAGGTCCTTGATGCTATAAGGTAGCAGTGCTAACCACTGAGCCACAATGCTGCTGGTTAGCACTGCTGCCTCACAGCGCTAGGGACCCATGTTCGATACCAGCTTCAGGTGACTGTCTGTCTGGAGTTTGCACATTCTCCCCATTTCTGCATTGGTGTGCTCCGGTTTCCTCCTGCGTTTCAAAAATGTGCAGGTTAGGTGAATTGGTTATGCTAGATTGCCCACAGTATCCAGGGATATGCAGGCTAGGTGGGTTAACCATGGGGAATGCAAGGTTACAGGAATAGGATAGGGAGTGAGTATGGGTGGGATGCTCTTCAGAGTGTTGGTGTGGGCTCGACGGGCTGAATGGCCTGTGTCCACACTGTAAGGATTCTATAGTTCAAAAACCTAATATCTGCTGAATGCCGAGGATCATTCAGAAAGTTAACGCAATAATTCAGAGAATGTGAGTTCAAATCTCACTGTGGCTTTGTGAGAATTTGAATTTGGTTTTGAAAATCTGGAGGAAAGGAGTAGCCCCCAATTTCTGCACAGTTGCCGGATGTTCCTGACACCCCAAGCAGGTCTTTGTCTGAAGGAGCTGTGAGTTCTTACCCAGTTTGGCCTATATTTAAATCCAGTCTCTCACTGAGTTGGTTGACTCTTCACTCAATTCCATCAAACAGTGGATGGAAAATGAAACAAAAAAGCCTTGCTAGTGACAGCCACATCCCGACAGTCAGAAACAAACCAGACGCTGTCCTTTTCCACTACTGTCTAGCAAAGGTGTAGCTGATGAGTTAACGTCAAGTTTCCTCTACTCTGTCCCAAAATGAGCCTCAGTGCTAAACTTCAAAATGCACCCTCCTCTGCACCTTTCAGATTTTTTTTTCAAGAAAACCTGACCTCCACTGAGTGTTACAGACTGGCATCTCCCTGGTTCAAGACTTTGTGCTGAAGGATGGACTGAAGCTCAGGACAACTGCTGCCAAGGTACAGTGGGGAAAGGCCACTGTCTAAGATTGTTCTGCTGAAGTTAAATGGGGGTCTGTTCAATTACTGGACCCCACCCGAGTGCCTCAAATATTTGTAAATGTAAACTTGTACGAGTCAGAAATGCCTTTCATTTGTTTGTTGGATCAAGTCAAGCTCCAATGTTTATTCGTTTCTTCATATGCTCCTGTACAGAACTGTACAAGTTCAGTGACTGTGTAAAGATATTTTTATAAATGAAGTATACTGATGAAATTTTTAAAAATTGGATTTTTCAAAATTCTTTTCTGGGATGGAGTGTCACTGGCAAGGCCAGGATTTGGTGCTGTTCCCTTGCTAGACTATGTTAGAGAGTATTTAAGAGTGAGCTACATTGTTGTGGGTCTGGGGTCACATGGGAACCTGAGCTCCCCACCCCTCCCCCTCATCCCACATTTCTCAGAGACAGAAATATGGTGGGAATTACATTGCTGTGTTGCTGACTGGGAGTAGTTTGATTAACCCTTGGAGACTGATAGCTATAAAACACGAACTTTATTGCAACATGTTAACAGTTATGAGAACACCCCACCACCCCCCCTCCCCACCACCCCCCTTCCACCCTGGCTTCTTTCCAGGCTCATGCTCCTTACTGCTCCAAACACACAAATGGACTCGTCACTCCCTTTGACGACTCCACAGAATCTTCTAGGTGACTCTTTATGGGACTTAGTCTAACATATTTCACTCTCTGACATCTGTCTGGAGATCTCTGTGCCGACTCCAAGGTTCATTAATGTCCCTGGAACCCCACTTCATCTTTCTCCCAGTTACTCTGAAAATTTTCAGTGTTCTGTAGTCCCAAAGGAATTGTCGCCTCTTTTCACTCTCTTAGGCAAGTGTATTTTTTAGTTCTCTCTCCACGTTCTCAGCGTGTTCTCTCTTTCCCCCTTTTGCTGTGTATTTTATTGATATTTTCACATTCTCTTACAAGAATAAGCATTGTGGCGTCTTTACTTGTCTGCTGAACCCCAGTTTCCTCGTGTTTGTGAGGAATAAGACATTTTCATTGTGCTGTCGACTCCCCTGTATTGTGTTGAACAGAATTCAGACTAATACAGACTGTGGGATCACCTGCTTCAGTATTTTCTGTCATTTCTGGTGATTGTCTCCTCCCCCAGCCTGTGATTTCTCATCCTGTCTCTCAATTGCAATCAAAGCTTTTCTACTTACTGTACCCTGTTCCACCTGATCGATATAAAATCTCAAGTATGGTGATCTTTCCAGCATTTCTCTGAACTGAACCTATTCTTCCCGTTGAAGGTCTGATAATGTTCATGCTTTGTGACGGCTTTTGCAATGTTTCATCTGCCAACTTTTCCACAGTCCCTCGCTTTCTTGTACTTTCTCTAAGTTTGTGTCTTTGAATTGCAGTGTAAGTGCACGGGGCGTGGTAAGAATCTGAGTTCACAACCTTCCAGTTGCTTCTTTATTTCTCTAAGTTCTTTTGGGAAGAAATTGTGCTGAAGAATCTATACCAAGTTACTTCTGTACCTAAGATGGCACTGTGAGTAGTCACTTGTAAACGTGTCCCTGTACTCACTTAAGTACGTGTGACAATAAAGCGAATTCAATTCCTTCCAAGAGTAACTCACATGGAGCTAATGTGAGGATGAGGTTTTGTAATTGAAGCACACTAGTTACAAACTCTCAATCTTTTTAATTACAGCCTTCTCGTTCAGATCCAGCTCTCCCATCAGTCTGAGAAAACCTCAGTGAACTTACAGACACTACTCAAAGGGACTACATGCTGGGATGAAAAATTACATCTCCGTAAAACATCAAAACAACTCATATTGATTTTTCTTTTCAAAGAAAGGGGAAAACACTTCCAATGCAGTTATATTCCTTTGGATCACCTTCTCCTTTAAAGCAGTGACTGTATAGTTCATGCAGCTTATCACTCTTGGTTCTTTCCTCTGCCTTTCCCACCCTATCCAATCTGTCATTTAAACTGCTGTATCACTACATGCTTCAGAGTTTGACAAAGTGGGGTGTGGTGGTGCAGTGGTTAGCACTGCTGCCTCTCAGTGCTAAGGACCTGGGTTCATGTCCAGCCTCAATGTCCTCTTAAATTCACCAAGGTGGCTTTTTTTCAAATCTATAATTTTTACTATCTAGGTGGATAAGGGCAGCAGGTGCATGGGAACACCAACACTTGGAGGTTCCCCTCAAAGCCAGTCACCATCCTAACTTGGAAATATATCACCATTCATTCACTGTTACTGAGTCAAAATCATAAAAATCCCGCTGGAATTGCATTGTGGGTCTACCTACAGCGCATGGGCTGCAGTGATTTGGGGCGGTATGGTGGCTCAGTGGTTAGCACTGCCACCTCACAGCGCCAGGGACCTGGATTCGATTCCAACCTTGAGGACTGCCTGTTTGCAGTTTGCACATTCTCCTTGTGTCTGCATGGGTTTCGTCTGGGTGCTCCAGTTTCCTCCCACTGTCCAAATATGTGCAGGTTAGGTGGATTGACCATGCTAAATTGCCCATAGTGTTCAGGGATGTGTAGGCTTAGGTGTGTTAGTCAGGGGACACTTGGGGGGAAATGGGTCTGGGTGGGTTACTCTTCAGAGGGTCACTGTTGGGTCAAATAGCTTGTTTCCACACTGTAGGAATTCTGTGAATGATTAACTGTGTTTCCCTCCATAAATGCATCCTTACCTATTGAGCATTTCTAGGAATTTCTGGTTTTGTTAGAAATATAAGCCTTTGTTTGTAGTTAACCTTTTGGTAAACTGTTTGTAGTAACAAATCATACCTAAGCAGCCTTCACTACCTACAGAATAACACTGAATAATCAAAACAAACTGTAAATATCTTTTCTTTCTTATCTAAATGACCTGGTGTTACCCAGAAGCTGTGAGTAATAGGAATCACATTCTGGAAATAATTCAGAAACATTGCAAGTCCGAAAACAAACACCCATTCAGATGCATCCCAGTTGGATGTTCTGAGTACTTTCTGTACCCAGATGTCTGGAGGTCCAGGCTACTTGGTTTTGTGAACCATGGATTTATTACTTGGACTGGATTGGGGCTGATGGTCATCACAAGCAATCTTGTGTCAAAACTGGGTGAAACTACACTTACAGTGCTGTCCACAGTTTTGATCTTCATAGAATCCCAATAGCATGGAAGCAGGACATTCGGCCCATCAATTCCACACTGACTCTCTGAAAAACATCTCACCCATACCCTTCCTACATGGAGAAAAGTGTGGAAAATTTCCCAGAAATACTAGGGAATTTGTGAAAATGAGGTACTGAAAGCAATTTGTACAGTGAAAGGAAGATGGATTATAGAATCTCTAAAGAGTGGAAGCAGGCCATTTGGCCTATTGAGTCCACTCCACCCCTCTGAAGAGCATCTCACCAAGAACCACCACCTACCCTGTAACCATGCATTTCCTATGCCTAATCCACTCAGCCTGTGCATCCCTGAACACTCTGGGCAACGTAGCATGGCCAATCCACCTAACTTGCACATCTTTGGATCATGGAAGGAAATTAGAGCTCCCAGAGCAAACCCGTGCAGACTCAAGGAGAGTGTGAAAACTCCAGATAGACAGTTACCTGAAGCTGGAATCAAACCCAGGTCCCAGGTACTGTGAGGCAGGAGTGCTAACCACTGAGCCACCGTGCCACCTCATATTGTGCAGGAGACATAGAAGTACAAGAGATGACAGAGAAAATGAGAGGCTATACTTGAGAGGAAAGGCTGAACATGATGGGAAAAGATCAGGATGAACATTAAAAAATTAACAGTTAAACTTCATATCATGGAACAATAGATTTCCTGACTGAAACAGAATGATTCTGAAGTGTCATAAGATAAAAGCACAGCTTGATTTCTAACATGAAACACCCTTATGTCAGGAACTAATTGAGCATAATAATATCAGCCAGGACAGATTAAGGTACACTTTAGATGCTGGTGTACTGAACATAGTACCTATGTGATAAGTAGTGAGCTATCATCAGTTATAATACCCTTATTATTTGTTCTTGGGCAATAGGCAATGCTGATAGACCTGAATTTGTTCTCCATTCCTAACTGCCCTTGAAACTAAATGGTTTGCCAGGACATTTCAGAAGTAAACAGGTAGGAGGCTGGAAGAACACAGCAAGCGAGGCAGCGTCAGAAGGTGCAGAAGCTGACATTTTGGGTGTAACCCATAGAACATAGAACACAGAACATTACAGCGCAGTACAGGTCCTTCTGCCCTCGATATTGCACCAACCTGTGAAATTAATCTGACGGCCCATCTAACCTACACTGTTCCATTTTTACCCGTATGTATGTCCAGTGCGCATTTAAATACCCTTAATGTCGGCGAGTCTGGTACTGTTGCAGGCAGGCCGTTCCACACCCCTACTAATCTCAGAGTAAAGAAACTACCCCTGATATCTGTCCTATATCAATCACCCCTCAATTTAAATCTATGTCCCCTCGTGTTACCCTTCACCATCTGAGGAAAAAGGTTCTCACTGTCCACACTAGCCAACCCTCTGATTATCTTATACGCCTTGATTAAGTTATCTCCTCAACTTTCTTCTCTGCAATAAAAAACAGCCTCAGTTCCCTCAGCCTTTCCTCATAAGACCTTCCCTCCATACCAGGCAACAGCCTGGTAAATCTCTTCTGAGCCCTTTCCAAAGCTTCCACATCCTTCCTGTAATGCGGTGACCAGAACTGCACACAATACGCCAGGTGCTGCCTTACCAGAGTCTTGTACAGCTGAAGCATGACCTTGTGGCTCCGGAATTCAATCTCCCTAATAATAAATGCCAACACACCATATGCCTTTTAACAACCCTATCAACCTGGGTTATAACTTCCAGGGACTAATGCACCTGGACACCAAGATCTCTCTGTTCACCCACACTGCCAAGAATTGTACCATTAGCCCAGTACTCTGCATTCCTGTTACTTCTGAAGTGAACTACCTCACACTTTTCTGCATTAAACTCCTCTCACTTTGCCACCTCTCAGCCCAGCTCTGCATCTTGTCTAAGTCTCTCTGTAACCCACAGCATTCTTCATCACTATCCACAACTCTACCTTAGTGTCATCCACAAATTTACTAACCCATCCTTCTATGCCCACATCCAGATCATTTACAAAAATGACAAACAGCAGTGGCCCCAAAACAGATCCTTGTGGCACACCACTGGTAACTGAGCTCCTGGATGACCATTTCCCATCAACCACCACTCTCTGTCTTCTTTCAGCTAGCCAATTTCTGATTCAACCTGCAAAATCACCTTCAATCCTGAAACTCTATTTTCTGCAGTAGCCTACCATGTGGAACCATATCAAATGTCTTACTGAAATCCATTTACATCACACCATCCACCTGTTTTGTCACCTTCTTGAAGAACTCAATAAGGTTAGTGAGAAGCAACCTACCCTTCCCAAAATCATGTTGACTATCCTTAATCAAATTATTCCTTTCCAGATTATTATAATTCCTATCTCTTATAACTTTTCCAACACCTTACCCACAACTGAAGTAAGGCTCACTGGCCTATAATCACCAGGGATGTCCTGACTCCCCTTCTTAAACAAAGGAACAACATTTGCTTATCCTCCAATCTTCTAGCACTATTCCTGTCGACAATGATGACATAAAGACCAAAGCCAAAGACTTTGCAATCTCCTCCCTGGCTTCCCTGAGAATCTGAAGACAAATCCTACCCAGCCTTATCTATTTTCAGATTTCCAAAATTGCTAAAACCTCCTCTTTGCCAACCTCAATCCCATCTAATCTTGTAACCCGTATCTCCATATTCTCACTAACACTACACTTTGCCAATGTGAATATTGACAAAAAGTATTCATTAAGCACTTCCCTTATATCCTCAAGATTCCACACACAACTTTCCACCACTATCTTCAATTGGTCCTAATTTTACTCTCGTCATTCTTTCATTCCTGATATACCTATAGAAGGTCTTAGGGTTTTCCTTGATCCTATCCGCCAGCAACTTCTCATGTCCCCTCCTGGATCTTCTTAGCCCTCTCTTTAGATCATTTCTGGATAACCTATAACTCTCCAGCCCCCTATCTGAGCCTTCATGCCTCATCCTCACATAAGCCTTCTTCTTCCTCTTCACTTCTTTAGTAAACCATGGCTCCTTCTCTCAACAACTAGCTCCCTGCCTGATAGGTATATACTTATCAAGGACCTGCAGTAGCTGTTTCTTGAACGAGCTCCACATCCCAAGTGTGTCCACCCCCTGAGATTCCTTCCCTATCCTGGACATCCTAAATCTTGCCTAATCACATCAGAATTGCCTTTCCCCCAGTTGTGCCTCTTTCCCTGCGGTATATACCTGTCCCTGGCTATTGCTATTGTAAACATAACCAAATTGTGGCCACTATCACCGAAGTGCTCACCTACCTCCAACTCTAACACCTGGCCGGGTTCATTCCCTAGTACCAAATCCAATACGGCATCGTCCCTTGTTGGCCTGTCTAGATATTGTGTCAGAAAATCCTCCTGCACACATTGAACAAAAACTGAGCCATCTAACGACTTGAGCTATAGTATTCCCAGTCAATATTGGGGAAGTTAAAGACCCCATCACAACTACCCTGTTACTCTTGCTGCTATTGAGAATCATCTTTGCTATCCTTTCCTCTACATCTCTGGAACCATTTGGAGGCCTATAGAAAACTCCCAACAGGGTGACCTCTCCTTTCCTGTTTCTAACCTCAGCCCAAACTACCTCAGTGGATGAGTCCTCAAATGTTCTCTCAGCTGCTGTAATACTACCGTTGAATAACAATGCCACCTCCCCACCCCCCCCACCCCGTGCCCGCCCCTCCCCCAAAATTTACCATAATTTCTGTTCTTGCTGAAACATCTCAATCCCAGAATCTGCAACAATCATTCCCGTCTCTCCTCTAGCCATGTCTCTGAAATGGCCACAACATCAAAGTCCCAGGTACCAACCCGTGCTGCAAGTTCACCCACCTTATTCCAGATGCTCCTGGTATTGAAGTACACACATTTCAAACCAACACTCTGTTGCCCTCTTGCGACCTTGTAAACCTATCCCTGAACTCACTACTCATAACCTCCTGTACATTGGAATAGCAATTCAGGTTCCCATCCCCATGCAGCATTAGATTCAATCCACCCAACGAGCATCAGCAAATCGATCCCCCAGAATATTGGTACCCCTCTGATTCAGATGAAGACCATCCTGTTTGTAGAGATCCCATCTTCGCCAGAAAGAGCTCCAACTATCCAAGAATCAATAACCCTCCCTCCTGCACCAACTTTGCAGCCATGTGTTCAGCTCCACTCTCTCCCTGTTCCTCACTTCACTAACACATGGCACGGGCAACAAACCAGAAATAACTACTCTGTTTGTTCTAGCTGTAAGCTTCCATCCTAGCTCTCTGAATTTCTGCCTTAAATCACCATCCCTTTTCCTACCTATGTCATTGGTGTCAATGTGGACCACGACTTGGGGCTGCTCCCCCTCCCCATGAAGGATTACGAGAACACAATTAGAGACATCACGAACCTGGGAGGCAACACAGCAACTGTGAGTCTCTCTCGTTCCCACAAATCTCCTATCTGTCCCCCTAACTATGGAATGCCCAATGACTAATGCTCTGCTCCTCTTCCCCCTCCCCTCTGAGCAGCAGGGACAGACTCTGTGCCAGAGACCTGTGCCCCATTGCTTACCACTGGTAAAGCATTCCCCCCCCACCCCAACAGAATCCAAAGCGGCATACCTGTTGAGGGGAACCACAGTAGATCCCTGCACTGCCTGCCGGTTCCCTTTCCTACCCCTGACGGTAACCCAGCTAACTTCTTCACGTGGCTGTGGAGTAAATATTCCCCTGTAACTCCTCTCAATAACTCCCTCCGCCTCCCGAATGATCCGAAGTTCATCCAGCTTCAGCTCCATATCCCTAACTCAGTTCTCTGGAGCTGGAGTTGGGTGCACTTCCCTCAAATGAAGTCAGCAGGCCATTTCAGATGGCAGTTAAAGTATCGATTGCCAACCCTTGAGCCTCATCTACCATCAGTAAGATGACGGGAACTTCTCCACTTTCCTGTCCTATCGTTACTGAAGCAGAACACTTAGGGAGGTCTAAGAGGAAGAAGGGTTATGTTGATTCATTGAGATGAAAATGAATGGCAGGGAGCGTTTGGGAAGCAGGAATACTGATATTGACCAATTAGAGGTTCACTCTGCAGTGAGTAGGTCCCTGTGACTGAACCAGAACTCCAGAATCGAGTCACACTAAAGGAAGGTGGCCAAACAGGTTACTATCAACCTGCAATTTCTCCCAATACATGCTGATAACAGGGGGGTAAACTGTGAGAGATTCCTGGTCAATCATGTGATGGATAGGAAGGCCAAGCCTCTGCCAGCACTATCCATAGTTCCAGGCTTCAACACGCAATGGAACGGTACATGCCATCACAGAAACCCAAACCTCTCTGATGAAATGCAATGTCATGCTTGGGTAGACCAGTCAGGTGGCTTGTTTCTGCACAGTACACATTGAAAGGCAAAACTTTCATTATCCCAAAAGATTGGAATCAGTTTAATGCAAGATTAACATCTCTTGGTGCAGATACAGTTGTATGCAATGTTGATGAAAGTCAAATCATCATTTGGGCAGCACGGTGGCACAGTGGTTAGCACTGCTGCCTCACAGCACCAGAGACCCGGGTTCAGTTCCCACCTCAGGCAACTGACTGTGTGGAGTTTGCACATTCTCCTCGTGTCTGCGTGGGTTTCCTCTGGGTACTCTGGTTTCCTCCCACAGTCCAAAGATGTGCAGGTCAGGTGAATTGGCCATGCTAAATTGCCGTAGTGTTAGATAAAGGGTAAATGCAGGGGTATGGGTGGGTTGCGCTTCGGTGGGTCGGTGTGGACTTGTTGGGCCAAAGGGCCTGTTTCCACACTGTAAGTAATGTAAGCAAATCTGAATCAGGCAGACATGAACCTGCATGACGGTTACACTAAGTGGTAAAGCTGAGGTATGTAACAAATGTATTCCAGGGATTACAAGTGGGAAAATGGAAGTGGATTTTATAACATCAGATGAAATATAGAAACCTGTGGAACATTAATACTGGGTCAGTGGTGCTGGAAGAGCACAGCAGTTCAGGCAGCATCCGAGGAGCAGGAAAATCGATGTTTCGGGCAAAAGCCCTTCATCAGGAATACAGGCAGAGAGCCTGAAGCGTGGAGAGATAAGCTAGAGGAGGGTGGGGGTGGGGAGAAAGTAGCATAGAGTACAATAGGTGAGTGGGGGAGGGGATGAAGGTGATAGGCCAGGGAGGAGGGTGGAGTGGATAGGTGGAAAAGGAGATAGGCAGGTAGGACAAGTCATGGGGACAGTGCTGAGCTGGAAGTTTAGAACTGGGGTGAGGTGGGGGAAGGGGAAATGAGGAAACTATTGAAGTCCAGATTGATGCCCTGGGGTTGAAGTGTTCCGAGGCGGAAGATGAGGCATTCTTCCTCCAGGCGTCTGGTGGTGAGGGAGCGGCGGTGAAGGAGGCCCAGGACCTCCATGTCCTCGGCAGAGTAGGAGGGAGAGTTGAAATGTTGGGCCACAGGGCGGTGTGGTTGATTGGTGCGGATGTTTCCTAAAGCGCTCTGCTAGGAAGCGTCCAGTCTCCCCAATGTAGAGGAGACCACATCGGCAGCAACGGATACAATAAATGATATTGGTGGATGTGCAGGTAAAACTTTGATGGATGTGGAAGGCTCCTTTAGGGCCTTGGATAGAGGTGAGGGAGGAGGTGTGGGCACAGGTTTTACAGTTCCTGCGGTGGCAGGGGAAGGTGCCAGGATGGGAGGGTGGATTGAAGGGTGATGTGGACCTGGCCAGATAGTCATGGAGGGAATGGTCTTTGTGGAAGGTGGAAAGGGGTGAGGAGGGAAATATATCCCTGGTGGTGGGGTCTGTTTGGAGGTGGCAGAAATGTTGGTGGATGATTTGCTTTATGCGAAGGTTTGTAGGGTGGAAGGTGAGCACCAGGGGCGTTCTGTCCTTGTTACGGTTGGATGGGTGGGGTCTGAGGGCGGAGGTGTGGGATATGGACGAGATGCATTGGAGGGCATTTTTAACCACATGGGAAAGGAAATTGTGGTCTTTAAAAAAGGAGGCTATTTGGTGTGTTCTGTGGTGGAACAGGATCTCCTGGGAGCAGATATGGCGGAGGTGGACGCATTGAGAATACGGGATAGCACTTTTGCAGGAGGTAAGGTGGGAAGAGATGTAATCCAGGTAGCTGTGGGAGTCGGTGGGTTTGTGAAAAATGTCGGTATCACGTCGATCATCATTAATGGTGATGGAGAGGTACAGGAAGGGGAGGGAGGTGTCAGAGATGGTCCAGGTAAATTTAAGGTCAGGGTGGAATATGTTGGTGAAGTTGATGAATTATTCAACCTCCTCGCGGGAGCACGAGTTGGCCCAATGCAGTCATCAATGTAGCGGAGGAAGAGGTGAGGAGTGGTGCCTGTGTAATTACAGATGATCGACTGTTCTACATAGCCAACAAAGAGACAGGCATAGATGGGGCCCATGCGTGTGCCCATGGCTACCCCTTTGGTCTGGAGGAAGTGGGAGGATTCGAAGGAGAAATTGTTAAGGGTGAGGACCAGTTCGACCAAACGAATGAGAGTGTCGGTGGAAGGGTACTGTTGGTGACGTCGGGAGAGGAAGAAACAGAGGGCTTGGAGGCCCTGGTCAAGGTGGATAGAGGTGCAGAAAGATTGGATATCCATGGTGAAGATGAGGCGTTGGGGGCTGGGGAAACGGAACTCTTGGAGGACGTGGAGGGCATGGGTGGTGTCTCGAACGTATGTGGGGAGTTCCTGGACAAGGGGAGATAGGTCAGTGTCAATTAATACTGTGTGACTGAATACAACACTTTGTTAATTTTATTGCACACTTGCATAATTCTCTCAATAAAAGTAACACTTCAGACTGTAGGCAGAATGCCTAGATAACAGATGCTTAAGTTTGATTCTTCCCATTTGAAGCAGATATTAAATTCAAATCGAATCAACGAGCATTCAGAAAACCGAAAACATCAAATGCATTCTCATAAATAGGATCAACTCACCAAAGTTCGGTGATCTAAAGTTAAACCACTCCAACCTTTACTCAATATAGGATATGCAGTGGGTCAGGATCAGGGTGAATCAGACCGGGATCAGTGTGGAACTGATCGGGATCAGGGTGAATCAGACTGGGATCAATGTGGAACTGATTGGGATCAGGGTGAATCAGACTGGGATCAGTGTGGAACTGATCAGGATCAGGGTGAAACAGACTGGGATCAGTGTGGAACTGATTGGGATCAGGGTGACTCAGACTGGGATCAGTGTAGAACTGATCAGGATCAGGGTGAATCAGACTGGGATCAGTGTGGAACTGATCAGGCTCGCTGTCAGGGTATAGAAATGTATTGGGACTTTTGGGAGGTATAGTTTTGGAAATGAGAGATAAAGAATGGGGCCAGTTTAATGGTTCCTCAAGAGTTAGACAATGTATTTTATAATCTAACTTCCCTGAGGAACAATTTACTTGGCTTTGCTGGAGCCCTGAGCTGAAAATGTGTTGCTGGAAAAGTGCAGCAGGTCAGGCAGCATCCAAGGAGTAGGAGAATCGACGTTTCATGCATGAGCCTTTCTTCAGGAAGCCGTCCAAATTTTCTTATTTGAATTGGTATTTTCGGCGGGTTCAAAGCATAAAGGAACTGCCCAACAGAATCTTCAAATCGCTGGCCAATTCTTTTATACACTCTGACAAAGTGAATTCTACAGGGTCTCCACGCTCTATTAACACCTACACTGATCCTGATCAGTTCCACACTGATCCCAATCTGATTCACCCTGATCCCGATCAGTTCCACATTTATCCCAGTCTGAGTCACCCTGATCCCGATCAGCTCCATATTGATCCCAATCTGATTCACCCTGATCCTGATCAGTTCCACACTGATCCCAGTCTGATTCACCCTGATCCCGATCGGTTCCACACTGATCCCAGTCTGATTCATCCTGATCCCGATCGGTTCCACACTGATTCCAGTCTGATTCACCCTGATCCTGATCAGTTCCACACTGATCCCAATCTGATTCACCTGATCCTGATCAGTTCCACACTGATCCCAGTCTGATTCACCCTGATCCCGAACAGTTCCACACTGATCCCAGTCTGAGTCACCCTGATCCCGATCAGTTCCTGGCCATGGGAACATATAGATCGATATTTTGTTTAGATTGGATGACCAGAGTGCACATCCTGATTCGTGTGGGAACACCTAACACCACGGCTTTTGCAGAAAATGTACCAGATGTCTTTTATTGCACTGTGACTGTCATAAGCAGACTGTTTACCTACTGGTTACCTGATATTATGTAATGTGTAAGAGAAGCTGGATTTGATACTTCTGTGAGACAGATATCTTTTGAAAACAATTATTCAAGGCAAAATTAATAGTCATGTGTGCAGTTGGGGGTTACATAAAGGAGGCATGATACGGAAAGGCAAGTCATGTTTAATTAGCTCGCTTGTGTTTTTTGACGAAGTAACAGAGGGATTTGATAAAGTGTTACAGAACACATGTAAATGCAAAAGGAATGGAAAGGACGGTAGCAACATGGATTTGAATGACTGAATGGCAGGAAACAAGAAGTTGTGGTTGAAGAGTAATGTTTGGACTGAGGGAAGCTTTTGTAGTTGAGTTCCGAGCAAGTCTCTTGCTGCTTGTGATATATATATATGTCTTGGAGTACAGGACGCAATTTGAAAGTTCACAGTTGATTTGAAACTTGGAAATGTTGTGAAGATTAAGAAGGGCAGTGCAGCACTTTAGGAGGGCATGGTGGAATGGGTAGATAAGTGACAGTTGAATTTAATGCAGAGATCTGCAGTGTGATCCTGGATGGTAGGGCAACTGGGGTTGGTATGGTGGCTCAGTGGTTAGAACTGGTACCTCACAGCACTAGGGACCTGGGTTTAATTCCCACCTTGGGTGACTATCCATGTAGAGTTTGTATGGTTTCCCCATGTCTGTGTGGGTTTCCTCCATGCGCTCTGCAGCCCATGGTATAGTGCCCAGGAGTATGTGGGTTAGCCATGGGAAATGTAGGGATGCTCTTGGGCTGAATTTTTTTTTCCCTGCACTATAGGGATTCTATTCTATGGAAGGCAGTATGAAATAAAGACTGCGACTCGAATATATTGACATATAAAATCCACAACTCTAAAAGGCATACAAGAGGAGAGGACCTTGCTATGTATGTCTTTAAATCTTTGAAGGTTTTGGGCCATGTTGAGACAGCAGTTAATTAAAGCGAAAAGGGCTCTCAGCTTTATCACTTGGGGCCACGGGGCAGAATTTTATGGTGGCCCACCCAGGGTTTGAAGGCACTGGGGCTAGTGAAATGCTCACCACTGACTAACTGCACTGACCATTCTCTCATTTCACAGGTAATGTCAGGCAGCCGCTGCCTGCTCTAGGGACTGTTCAGGCTTTTAAACGGCCAATAAGTGGCCACCCGAGAACCTAAATCCTGCCCTGCCATCAATCTTACCCACAGCAGGGAGAGCCCTGTATCCTGTGGGTAGCCTGCCAGCTTTTGCAGAGCAAGCGGGCGTAGGGTAAGGCGTAGGGATGTGGAGCCTCCTTCAAGGGGTAACTGCTCCATCAGAGGCTCTCCCAGCCCCTCTTCCTCCTCCCTCACCACAGCCGGCACAGTGGGCAGCACGGTGGCACAGTGGTTAGCACTACTGCCTCACAGCGCCAGAGACCCGGGTTCAATTCCCGCCTCAGGCGACAGACTGTGTGGAGTTTGCACGTTCTCCCCGTGTCTGCGTGGGTCTCCTCCGGGTGCTCTGGTTTCCTCCCACAGTCCAAAGATGTGCGGGTCAGGTGAATTGGCCATGCTAAATTGCTTGTAGTGTTAGGTAAGGGGTAAATGTAGGGGTATGGGTGGGTTGCGCTTCGGCGGGTCGGTGTGGACTTGTTGGGCCGAAGGGCCTGTTTCCACACTGTAAGTAATCTAATCTAGCCCAGACTGAGAAGAAAGAATGTGAAGGATTACGTGGAGAAGGCAGTGGAATGGCACAAGTTGGATTGTTCCTTCTGGTGCCAGAGAAGATGGGCTGAGTGGTCTCCTTCCTTCCTGAAACCAATCTATGGTTCCAAGATTTAACATTTACCTTGAGGAAAGTTTTATTGAATTGAAAGTTAATTGCCCTGATTTAGGACTCTCTAGGGGCTTCCATGGAATTGCTACACTGTTTTTGACATGTTTGTTCCTCCGCTGAGGTTACTGACTCCTGTCCTACAACCCATCCCTGCAGGCTCTCAGATACCACATCCTGACCACCATGTAGGCTGGACAGACATGGGAGGTACACGTATGTCATTGGGCATCATGAGTCCAAGGCAGAATACAGATACTATGGTGCATCTGTGATGGGAAAGTGACCTACACTGTTTGTATCAGAAGACAGTCATACCTCTTAGGATTTTATTTTCGCATTTAATGATAAGAGAGCATGACAGTGAGTGAGGCAGACAAGGGCAGCCAGAGGCAGGGTAATAACCTTTGCAATTGACCCAACTGGTTTGAGGTTTTGTCTGAGATTAAAGCGGCAACTGCAGAGGGGGATAAGTGAACTGACTATGGTACCACCATCCAAGACGGGGGGGAGGGTGGGTTGTTAGGCCTAAAACAGAGATAGTAATGGACAGCATAGTGAGGGGATTGACAGCATTCTCTGCAGCAAACACCATGAGTCCCTTCCTGCATGGTGCCAACGTTTGGACGCCTTGCTAGAAAGGAATTTGCTGTGGAAAGGGATGAATTCAATCATCCCAGAAAGGAGCTAATCATATGTGAAGGCTTTCATACAATCAGACATACATGGTTATATAGGTACCAGCGACCTCGGGAGGACAAGGTAGGAGGTTCTGCAGAGTCCGAATGGAGCTAGGCATTGAATTGAGAAGCAGAACTTCAACAGTCACAATTTGTGCATCATTACCTGAGGCACACAGTGAAACAGATTGGAGAGATGATTCCCTGGTTCAAAGACTGGTTTGAGAGAGGTGTGTTCCTGTTCGTGAGGTGTTGACACCAGAACTGGGGAAGTTAGGATCTGTCCTAATGGGACCGTCTCCACCTGACTTGTGCTCGGACTGGTGTTCTTGATGATTGCATTACTCAGAGCACGGAGAGAATTTGAAACTAAATAATGGGGTTGAGGGATCCAGTTGAGTAAGGTATAGTAAATCAAGGGTCCAGAGAAGTCCAAAAAGAAATGTACGAATATGAAAATGATAAACACTTCATGACAGGAAGGGATGGAGAGTATCAAACTGAGTCAATAAATGGATAAGACTAGAATTTACACAGAAAGTAAAAAAAAACCTAATAGATGTGCACCTGAAAACACACAGCATTCAAAACAAAATGTATGCTATTTTCTTTCTCTGTAAATTGGAAGGAGCAAAATGGCCTTTGGTAGGGTGATCTGCTCTTCTTGTCGGATGTGGGAGTTTCGAGAGAGTTTATGGGTTACTGAGGAAAGGACTGGCAGCATAATGTTCCAGGATACAATTGTTATAAGGAAGGATAAAAAGGGAGGCAAGAGAGGGTGGGGACTGACATTTTTGATAAGGGATAGCATTACAGCTGTGCTGAGGGAGGATATTCCCGGAAATACATCCAGGGAAGTTATTTGGAGGGAACTGAGAAATAAGAAAGGGATGATGACTTTATTGGGATTGTATCATAGACCCCTTAATAGTCAGTGTGAAATTGAAAAACAAATTTGTGATGAGATTTCAGCTGTAAGAATAATAGGATGGTAATGGTAGGGGATTTTAACTTTCCAAACATAGACTGGAACTGCCATAGTGTTAAGGGTATAGATGGAGAGGAATTTGTTAAGAATGTACTAGAAAATTTTCTGATTCAGTATGTGGGTGTACCTACTACAGAAGGTGCAAAACTTACTCTTGGGAAATAAGACAGGGCAGGTGACAGAGGTGTCAGTGGGGGAGTACTTTGGGGCAAGTGAACATAATTCTATTAGTATTAAATTAGTGATGGAAAAGAATAGACCTGATCTAACAGTTGAAGTTCTAAATTGGAGAAAGGCGAATTTTGATGGTATTAGGCAAGAACTTTCAAAAGCTGATTGGGAGCAGATGTTCACAGGTAAAGGGACAGCTGGTAAATGGAAAGCCTTCAGAAATGGTATAACGAATGTCCAGAGACAGTATATTCTTGTTTGGGTGAAAGGAAAGGCTAGTGGGTGTGGGAAATGCTGGATGACTAGAGAAATTGAGGGTTTGCTTAAGAAAAAGAAGGAAGCATGTCAGGTAAAGACAGGATAGATCGAGTGAATCCTTAGAAGAATATCAAGGCAGTCGGAGTATACTTAAGAGGGAAATCAGGAGGGCAAAACGGGGACATGAGATAGCTTTGGCAAATGGGGTTGAGGAGAATCCAAAGGGTTTTTACACATACATTAAGGACAAAAGGGTAATTAGGGAATGAATTAGGGCCCCTCAAAGATCGGCAAGGTGGCCTGTGTGTGGAGCCACAGAAGATAGGGGAGATACTAAATGACTATTTTGCATCGGTGTTTACTGTGGAAAAGGATATGGAAGATATGGAATGTGAGAAAATAGATGGTGACACCTTGAATAATGTCCATATTACAGAGGAGGAAGTATTGGATGACTTGAAACATGTAAAGGTGGATAAACCCCCAGGACCTGATCAGGTGTACCCTAGAACTCTGTGGGAAGCTAGAGACATGATTGCTGGGCCACATGCTGAGATATTTTTATCATCGATAGTCACAGGTGAGGTGCTGGAAGACTGGAGGTTGGCTAATGTGGTGCCACTATTTATGAAAGGTGGTAAGGACAAGCCGGGGAACTATAGACCAGTGAGTCTGACGTCAGTGGTGGGCAAGTTGTTGGAGGGAATCCTGAGGGACAGGATGTACATGTATTTGGAAAGGCAATGACTGATTAGGGATAGTCAACATGGCTTTGTGCGTGGGAAATCAAGACTCATGAACTGGATCAAGTTTTTTGAAAAAGTAACAAAGAGGATTGATCAGGGCAGAGCGGTAGATGTGATCTATATGGACTTCAGTAAGGCATTCAACAAGATTCTCAGTAGGAGACTGGTTAGCAAGATTAGATCTCATAGAATACAGGGAGAACTAGCCATTTGGATAGAGAACTGGCTCAAAGGTAGAAGACAGAGGGTGGTGGTGGAGGGTTGTTTTTCAGACTGGAGGCCTGTGACCAGTGGAGTACCACAAGGATCCCTACTGGGTCCACTACTTTTCATCATTTATATAAACATTAGAGGTATAGTTAATAAGTTTGCAGATGGAGGTGTAGTGTGCAGCGAAGAGGGTTACCTCAGATTACAACAGGATCTGAACCAGACGGGCCAATGGGCCGAGGAGTGGCAAATGGAGCTTAATTCAGATAAATGTGAGGTGCTGCATTTTGGGAAAGCAAATCAAAGCAGGACTTATACACTTAATGGTGAGGTCCTAGGGAGTGTTGCTGAACAAAGAGACCTTGGAGTACAAGTTCATAGCTCCTTGAAAGTAGAGTCGCAGGTGGATAGGATAGTGAAGAAGGCATTTGGTATGCTTTCCTTCATTGGTCAGAGTATTGAGTACAGGAGTTGGGAGGTCATGTTGCAGCTGTACAGGACATTGGCTGGGCCACTTTTGGAATATTGCATGCAATTCTGGTCTCCTTCCCATTGGAAGGATGTTGTGAAACTTGAAAGGGTTCAGAAAAGATTTACAAGGATATTGACAGGGTTGGAGGATTTGAGCTCTAGGGAGAGGTTGAATAGGCTGGGGCTGTTTTCCCTGGAGGGCAGAGGCTGAGGGGTGATCTTCTAGAGGTTTGTAAAATCATGAATGGCATTGATAGGCTAAATAGACAAAGTCTTTTCCCTGGGTTGGGGAGTCCATAACTAAAACGCATAGGTTTAGGGTGAGAGGGAAAAGATATAAAAGGAACCTAAGGGGCAACTTTTTCACACAGGAGGTGGTGCCTGTATGGAATGAGCTGCCAGAGGAAGTGGTGGAGGCTGGTACAGTTACAACATTTAAAAGGCATCTGGATGGGTATATGAATAGGAAGGGTTTAGAGGGATATGGGTCAAGTGCTGACAAATGGGACTAGATTGGGTTGGGATATCTAGTTGGCATGGACTAGTTGGAGTGAAGGGTCAGTTTCTGTGCTGTCTAACTCTACGACTCTATGACTGTACATAAACTGAGACTCCAAAGTCAGGAGTCACATATTATGGTCCAATAGGTTTATTTAAAACCACAAGCTTTCGGAACGCAGCTCCATCATCAGGAGAAATCCCAGTGCTCCAAAAGCTTGTGATTTTAAATAAACCTGTTGGAATATAACCTGGTGTTATGTGACTTCTGACTTTGCCCATTCCAATTCAACACCAGCAACTCCAAATCAAAGAGTTCAAAAAACACTGATTACAATGTGGAAGCTACTGCAGAGACATGGCTAAGGATGTCATGGATGAGGATCGGAATGTTGAAAGGTAGAGATCATTTTGGAATGACAGTTGATTAAGAAAAGTTGGAGGAGGTGGATCCATTAGTGATGGGATTTGCACATTAAAGAGGGAAGTTCTAGTTCAGGAAATCAAGATATGGAAACAATTTTGGTGGAGATAAGAAATTGGTTGAGGTGTACAAGGTAATGAGAGGCATAGAAAGAGTAGACAGCCAGAAACATTTCCCCAGAGCAGAAATGGCTGTCATGAGGAGTCATAAGTTTAAGGTGATTGGAGGAAGGTTTAAGGGAGATGTCAGAGGTAGGTTCTTTACACAGAGAGTAGTGGGTGTGTGGAATGCACTGCCAGCTGTGGTAGCA
Organism: Hemiscyllium ocellatum; assembly: GCF_020745735.1. Taxonomy (NCBI): domain Eukaryota; kingdom Metazoa; phylum Chordata; class Chondrichthyes; order Orectolobiformes; family Hemiscylliidae; genus Hemiscyllium; species Hemiscyllium ocellatum. Next base: position 51,300,057 of record NC_083425.1, read on the forward strand.
CAGTCAGAGACATTAGGGACATTTAAGCAGCTGCTGAACAAGCACATGGACAGTGGTAAATTGAGGGGTGTGTAGGTTCTGTTGACCTTAGATTAAAATCAATGCTCAGCACAATATTGTGGGCCAAAGGGCCTGTACTGTGTTGTACTGTTCTATGTTCCGTGTTCTATAACCAGGGAAAGGCAGAATAGTAGCAGAATCTCCAACAAATATCATTCCATCTGATTCAGCAGTCATTCTTTCCAATGGCATCTTCTGCCTTGGAGTGCAACCGCGGGAGGGGGCATTAAGTTTCACTGAATGTCTCTGCTTATAAAGCCAAGGATCCTAGTTGTTCTTTAGGTTGAAACTGCCTTCTCAATTTGTCTTACCACCCTCTACATCTTGTGTGATTCTTTTCAATTCTTTTCTTGAATGTGAGAATCACTGACAAGGTTGGAATTTATTGGCCATCCTTAACTGCACTTGAATTGAGTGGCTTGCTCAGTGTGTGGCTAAGAGACGATTGCATTTCTGTGGGACTGGAGTCACATGTAGGCCAGAGCAGCTAAGGACAGCTGATCACCTTCTCAAAAGTACACTAATGACACAGAGGAGCTTTTAACAACAACCATTGATAGTTTCATCATTTCATAGTGATAGAAGCAGGATTAGGCCATTTGGCCCATCAAGCCTGCTCTGTCATTCAATAAATTCATGGCCGATCTATCCATCATCTCAGCTCCTCCTACCTGCATTATCCCCATAACCCCTAATTCCCCCTCAATGCAAAAACCCATCCACCTGTGTCTTGAATATATTTAATGAAGCTGCCTCTACTGCTTCCTCAGGCAGAGAATTCCATAGGTTCACCATTCTCTGGGAAAAGTAGTTCCTCCTCATCTCTGTCCTAAATCTACTCCCCCTAATCTTGAGGCCATGTCCCCTAGTCCTAGTCTCACCCACCAGAAGAAGCAACTTGCCTGCCTCTATCTTATCTATTCCTTTCATAAATTTATATGTTTCTATAAGATCTCCTCTCATTCTTCTAAATTCTAGTGAGTACAGTCCCAGGCAGCTCCAACCACTCCTCGTATAGTAACCCCCTCATCTCCGGAATCAGCCTGGTGAACCTCCTCTGCACTGCCTCCAAAGCCAGTGTATCCTTCCTCAAGTAAGGAGACCAGGACTGCGCACAATACTCCAGGTGCAGCCTCACCAACACCTTGTACAATTGCAGCAGAACCTCCCTGCTCTTAAATTCAATCCCTCCAGCAACGAAAGCCAATATTCCATTTGCCTTTATGATTACCTATTGCCCCTGCAAATCAACTTGTAATGATTCTTGTACGAGCACTCCTCAGTCCCTCTGCACAACAGCATGCTGCAATCTTCCACCATTTACATAATACTCGTCATCAAGGCTCGTTTTCAATTCCAGATTTCATTAATTAACTTTAAACTCCTTTAGATGCCGTGATAGGATTTGAATCCCTATCACCTGAATTGTTCACCCAGTGACATTACGGCCATCATTTCGACAGCATCTAGAGTCATCGTGTCATACAGCAAAGAAACAGCCTCTTCGGTCCAATTCATTCAATCCAACCAAGTTTCCCAAACTAAACTAGTCCCATTTGCCTGTGTTGGTCACATATCCCTCCAAAACTTTCTTAACCATGTACCCATCCAAACGTCTTTTTAATGTTGTAATTGTACCTGCCCCTCCCACATCCTCTGGGCAGTTTGTTCCATATACACTCCACCCTCTGAGTGAAAATGTTGCCCCTCAGTTCCCTTTTAAATCTTTCTCCTCTCACCTTAAAAAAACATGCCCCCAGTTTTGAAGTCCTCTACTGTAGGGAGAACACTTTTGCTCTCACCTACTCTATACCCCTCATGATTTAATAAACCTCAATAAGGTCACCCCCTCAATCTCCTACGCTATAACTCAAACATTCCAGTCCTGGTAGATCTGTTCTGCACCCTCTCCAAATTAATAGCATCTTTCCTAAAGTAGGTTGACCAGAACTATACCCTGTACTCCAAAAGTGACCTCACCAACATCCTGTATAACCGTAACATGACATCTCAACTCCCTGACTCAACATTCAGAAGCACACCACCAGGACACTCTGTTCCTGCACCCCTTTTAAAGTTTATACCATGTAGTTTATAATTGCCTCTCCTTATTCTTCCACTCAAAATGCATCACTTCACACCTCTCTGCATTAAATATTCTCTGCCACATGCTTGCCTATTTCACTGATTTACCGATGGTCTTCTGCAGTTCATTTATTTCACTCTTATATAGAGGGAGTGGCTAAATAAGTAAAGCTATAAATTGGTAATGGATATTTAGATTCATAAACGCTAGATGCCAGATTCATGTCAGTGAGCACAATAGCTAATTGTGCTCCGATCAACTCTCCCAACCAGCAAGTGAGGTGAATTGCCAATTTTTTCTGGGCTTTTAGTCTTCAGTAAAGGCTGAAGTTTGGCCAGAGCGTCAGGAGAACTTCTTGTTCTTCACCAACCAGTGCCAAGAGATCTTTACAAGGTGTTACAAAGCAGAGAGTCGTCAGATAAAGAGCAATACCATGGACTTCATCAAAGTGTGAACGGCTGTTACATGCTGACGCTTTCAGGTGAGATTTGGACTTGCAAGCGTTTGACTCAATCAATTTTTGGATGATGAGTGTTGGTAACTGAGCTATGTTTATCAGTGTATAAGTGTTGCAATAAATATACAAAGAACCTCCTTTAGTTTTATTTAAAAAAGCTGAAAACTTTAAGTTGCTGCGGTTCCAAATTGCCGTTGCTCCTAACGTGAGCAGTCACAAATGACCTAAAGGGAGAGTAATTGGATTGGATCCAAAATAATAACATCTAAATTTTAGAATGGAAACATGCGCACTAAGTCCACACCAACCCTGACATGCCTCCACACTCTTGCACCTAACCTATACTTCCTGAACACTATGGGTAATTTAACACAGCCAATTCACCCAACCTGCACACCTTTGGACTATAGGAAGAAACTGTAGCACCCAGAGGAATCCCACGCAGACACGGGGAGAATGTGCAAATTCCACACAGTCTCCCTCTGGTACTGTGAGGCTGCAGTGCTAACCACTGAGCCACCGTGCCGCCCCTTAATTAGGTGGTAGAACAGAAGGTAGCTCCAGGGAACTTTAATCAGGCCAGACATCTGATAATATTAGTTCAGAGTGTTAGTGACAGCAGAAGTTGCCTGGAAAGAACACCCACTGGCACGTGAGGGTAAACAGTACCAGATCCTCACTTTGGGCCAGCACATGATTCAGTAACTCTGGCTGATCAAGACATGGTTAGAACAAACTTGCATCTTTTATATCTCGGTAGATCCCAACATACTTTACAGCCAAATGAGTGTTTTAATGTAACCAAATGTGATATCCCAGATAATCTGTTTTAGATATTTACGAGCATACCGGGAATAAAACCCCTGCTCTTCTTGGCGAAGAGTTAATATCCACCTTAAAGGCAGTCAGGCTATTGATCAACCTACAATAAGGATGGCTCCTCTGACAAGACAGCATTCCCTCAATATTGTACTTGATGATTAACATAGATTATGAGAATAACTTTCAAGAGTGGGACCTGAAGGCACATTTTTCTGAGACAGTATTGCTGCTGTCACATAGCTAATCTAGTTATTTATTCTGCAATAGCACCTTCCATGGAGAAAACCTAAAGGTTTGGTCATACATGGACCACACAGTATTTAACTAATCACTCAGATTATGAGTTAAACTTTTAGAATTGTAATTCCTACTGTGTGGTAGTATCCCAAATTTGATCCTCACTTTCTGCAGACCGTAGTTGTGGTGGCAGAACTACGATTTGCTGCAATATGAACTAGCTGAGCAGACAAAAAGGAAAAAAAAATAGGAACTGTCTAGACTACTGGCCCAGAGGGAATGTACTTATATGAACATTTTGCAGAAAGTCAAGCCTAGGGTTGAAAGTAATGGCCTCCCAAAGGCAACAGATACCTGCAGGTGCATCTTGTAGAACAGGCACTCCAATGAACAACTGCGGGGTGATCAGTATCCATGCTGTGGAATTCCAGCAACTGGGAAACAGTGATAGAAGAAGCTAAATGGGAAGGAACGCAAAACTGTACTGGATCTGTTTGTAAAAGGAACAGTCAGAATTCTCAGGTTCAACTGGCAATGGATCAAGCTCAATAAAAAAGCTAATGACCATCACAGATCATATCTGACTTTGAACCACTGGGACTCAGTGGTTAGCACTGTTACCTCACAGCACCAGGGACCCGGGTTCCTTTCCACCCTCGGGTGACTGTCTGTGTGAAGTTTGAACCTTCCTCCGGGTTTCCTTCGGGTGCTCCAGTTTCCTGCAACAGTCTAAAGATGTGCAGGTTAGGTGGATTGGCCATAATGTCCAAGAATATGTAGGCTAGTGGGTTAACCATAGAAAATACAGGTTGTAGGATAGGGAGAGGTGGGATGTTCTTTAGAGGGTCAGTGTGGACAAGATGGCCTACTTCCACATTGTAGGAGTTTGATCTTTTGAATTACCTCCAAACTCTCAGACAGGCACTATCCTTTTCCACTAGCAGGACAGTTCCATCTTAATGGTAAGAATAGATATTTAACTGAATTTAATCCAATTTGCCTTCAAACAGACTACCCTTAACACAAAAGGCTTTGCTGTTACTCAGAATGTACATCCTAATACAGCACTAGATGGCAGTAAAGAGAGAAACCACTTGGTGGAGGAACTCCCCCTTCCCTTGTCCATTGCTCCTGAACCCAACTATCATGCCTTCACGAAAACAAAATAGTGCAGTAACGTACATGCTCAACTGAGCACTCTCTTCACTTGTTTTGAAACCATGTCCTCAGAATCGTATATACTTTGCTACAAGTTTAGACATAAAAATGTAAATAAGACCAGAATAGGGCAAAATTGCAACAGAGACTTTTTATCTGAATGTACGCCATATTCATGAAAAGACAGATGAATTCAGAGGCCAAACAGACTTATACGATAACAATGACAGGAAAGAATAGAAAAGGAAGTGGAGTGGCTCTGTTAATAAAGGACAAGATCATTGCACACATGAGAAATAGTATTGATTTAAGTGGGATTCATTTACAGGCTCCCCGAGAGAGTTGTTAAACTGTTAGGGCAAAACTAAGCCAAGAAATAATGGATTTTTACCATGGGATATGTAATCTGCATTAAAAAAATTAATAATTCCAATTGGCAAAAGAGTAGTCTCGAAGATGGGTTAATAGAATATACAGCCTAGGTGAAATTCTGAGATGAACACATTCTGGAATTAATCAGGAAGAGGCTATTTTAACAAAAACAGAAGCTATTGGAAAAGCTCAGCAGGTCTGGCAGTATCTGTGGAGAGAAATCAGAGTTAACATTTTGGGTCGAGTCACCCTTCCTACAAGCCATTGGAGCCAAAATGTTAACTCTGATTTCTCTCTACAGATGCTGCCAGATCTGCTGAGCTTTTCCAGCAATTTCTGTTTTTGTTTCGGATTTACAGCATCTGCAGTTCTTTAGGGTTTTTTTATATGTAGAGGCTATTTTAAGCCTGATAATGTGAAATGAAAAAAGATTTATTTATCACGCCATGACATCTTTTTAAAATTTGTTCAGTGGATTTGGACATCGATGTTTAGGTCAGTATTTATTACTCCATTCCAATTACTCTTGAGGAAGTGATAGTAAACTGTTTTCTTGAACCACTGCAGATCATGGCGTGCAGAAATGCCCACTGTGCTTTTAGGAAGAGAGTTCAAAGGCTTTGACCCAGCAAAAGTGAAGGATCATTCAAATTGTTCTATGACAGGATAATATGTTGCTTAGATAGGAACTGATAGGTGGTGGAGCTCCAGTGCATCACAGGAAGTGATCCTTTCAGTAAGAGCAACCATGACATGGAGAAATTCACATTCAATTTGAAGGTGAAAGAATTGGGTCTGAAACTAGTGTTTTAAACTTATATAAAGCTAATTACCAGGATGTGAAAACAATTTTGGCTGAAGTAGGACAGGAAACTAGATGTAATGGCAATACAGTAGATGAGCAGTAGCAAGCATTTATGAAGATAGCTCATATGTCTTAACAAAGGTATATTCCATTGAGGATATCAAAGATGCTATGATATGGATGCACTATTGTGGCAAACTAAGCAAATTAAGGATGGTATCAAATTGAAAGATATTCAATGCTGCAAACATTAGTAGTAACTCAGAAGATTGTGAACATTTTAGAAACCAGTCAAGATTGATTAAAATAATAAAAATGTAAGGAAATTAGATATGATTTTAAAAAAGGAAAGAAATATAAAAATATTGAAAAAGGAAAGATTAGCTGAAGTGAACATTGATCCACTAGGGACTCAGATTGAGGAATTAATTACAACGAAAAAGAAAATGACAAAGACTTTAAAAGGTATTTTTATCAGTACTCACAGGGGAGGCATTGAAAACATGTGAGGAATAAAATGAAGTTGGACATAAAAAGAAAGGAGGATTTAAGACAATCAAAATCACTAGAAGATAAATACTCAGAAAACTCATGGGGATTGAATATTGACCAATCTGCAGGATGTAATAGACTGACAGCAGTCTAGGGTGTTCAAAAGAGTGACCATGGAGATAGTGAATGCTTAAGTTGTAATCTTCCAAAATTCTCTAGATTCAGGAAAAGTCTCAGAAGATTGGAAGAAGTAGCATGCAGATTCAGTTGGCAATTAGGAAGGCAAGTGCAATGCTAACATTCATTTTGAGAGGACTAGAACACAAGAGCAGAGACATACAGCTGAGGCTGTATCAGGCTCTGAGTGAACCACCTTTGGAATATTATAAATAGTTTTAGGCCCCATACATAAGGAAGGATCTGCTAGATTGGAAGAGGGGGTTCTCAAGAATGATCCCAGGATTGAAGGGCTTGTCATATGAGGGGACTCTTGGTCTGTACTCAGTGGAGTTTAGAAGGATGATGGGTGGAATTCATTGAAATTTAAGGAATACTGAGAGGTCTGGATAGAGTGGATGTGAAGGAGACGTTTTCACCAGTGGATGAGACAAGAACCCGAGGGCACGGCCTCAAAATGAAGGCATGATTGTTTAGAACGGTGATGAGGAGAGATTACTTCAGACACAGGATGATGAATCTGTGGAACTCATCGCCCCAGAGCGCTATGAAGGCCAAGTCATTGAGTTTCTTTAAGACAGAGATAGACAGGTTCTTGATTGGTAAGGGAGTAAGGCTTCTGGGGAGAAGACAGGGGAATGAGGTTGAGGAACGTATCAACCATGATCGAATGGCACAGCAGATCTGATGGGCTGAATGGCCTAATCTTGCTCTTATAACGTATGGTTAAGATAACACCTCTATTCAAGAAAGGAGGCAGAACTCTATAGGCCAGTGAACCAAATGTCTGCCACTGGGAAAATGCTAGAATAGAAAGTAAAAGAACATAAAGTCTTGTGGTACATCCTCGCTTCGAAGCCAAAAGTCTGTAGTCAAGTCTCACTCCAGGGTGGCCAAGGAACATCCTTCCATAACATAGCCAGACAGGCTGAGTATCAACTTAGCCTGAGAGTCTTCTGATTAGCCACTCGATGGAAAGAAAGTGCAGCCTCTCCTGTCACTAGCCATTGTTCCAGGTTACAACACAGATGTAGTTCTCACAGCAAATTGGGGGGGGTTCTTCTGAGGTGAGGGGGTTCCGGTTGGTTCAGATTGCTGGATAGCCACCGTGGATCAGATTGGTGCTTGCAGCACACTGCCTGATCCCCGATCTGGTTGAGGTGAATTCAGTACCCTCTTTGTGGGCGGCACGGTGGCACAGTGGTTAGCACTGCTGCCTCACAGCGCCTGAGACCCGGGTTCAATTCCCGACTCAGGCGACTGACTGTGTGGAGTTTGCACGTTCTCCCCGTGTCTGCGTGGGTTTCCTCCGGGTGTTCCAGTTTCCTCCCACAGTCCAAAGATGTGCGGGTCAGATGAATTGGCCATGCTAAATTGCCCGTAGTGTTAGGTAAGGGGTAAATGTAGGGGTATGGGTGCTTTGCACTTCAGCGGGTCGGTGTGGACTTGTTGGGCCGAAGGGCCTGTTTCCACACTGTAAGTAATCTAATCTAATCTTTGCCCTACCCTTGGTGAGGCGGTGGGTCAGATCTACCTCTGGACAGAGAACAAGAGAAGAAATGGCAGGACTTTTTTTAGAAAATTATAAAATGATCAAGCCAAGCAGAGACACCATGGTTTTGTGAAAAGTGAGTCATGTCTGACAACGTTATTCCAGTTCATTAAGGGTAGCACCACAGGGGTGGTTCACAGTAGCTTTAGTGATTGCAGATTTCCAAAAGACATTTGGCATAATACCATCCAAAAAGTTATCCATCCAAGAGCTTGCAGTGTTGGCAGGAATATATGAGCACAGGTAGAGGTTTGGCAAACTGACCGGAAACTGAGAATCAAAGAACCCAGGTTGTCTTCAAGTTTGCAAATGGTAGCTAGGGACTGCCACAAGGATTGATATTGGGGCCTCAACAATGCCATCCAGATACTTTGCAAGCTTTGTCAGTGACATACATGAAGGGACCAAATAATCTGATGATACAAAGACAGATGGAAAACAAGTTGTGAAGAGGGCAAAAAAAAAGTGTACAAAGGGATATCCCTACAGTGCTGAAACAGGCCATTCAGCCCATCTAGTCTGCATTGACTCTTCAAAGAGCATCCCGCCCACACCCATCCCCTCGCCTTCTCCGTGCAACCATGCATTTCCCCTGGCTATTCCCCCGAACCTGCACGTCCCTGGCCAATCCACCAGACCTGCACATCTTTGGTCAGTGGGAGGAGACCAGAGCACCTGGAGGAAACCCACGCAGACACAGGGAGAATGTGCAAACTCCACACAGACAGACAGTCATCTGAGGGTAGAATCAAACCTAGGTCTTTGGCGCTGTGAGGCAGTAGTGCTAACCACTGAACCACCTTACCATCCTACATAGCGTAAGTGATTGTGTAAAAAAAATTGGTTGATGGCATACAAAGAGAGAAAATAGGAGGTTGTCCATGGTGGCAGAAAGATGAGAAAAATGGAGGGAGACAGTGGGACCAGTTCTGGGGGAGGTGGAACCATTACAAATTGGACGGTCTACAAAAGTAGATCTGACCCACCGCCTCACAACCTCTCACCAAGGGTAGGGCAAATGTCTACACAATGTCCTTGGGGAGTGCTTTTGTTAACGCTGTTGGGAAGGGTTTAAACTAATGTAACAGGGGAATGGAACCAAATGAAGAGGTTAGTGGACAGTAAGGAGGTAGTAACTAAAGTCTGTAAGGAACTAGATATTGAAGTCAGCGTGACTAAGGGGAATAGCAGGCAGGGAGTAGATGAACGCAAAGGGACTGGTGGTCTGAGGTGCATTTGTTTTAATGTGAGAAGTGTAGCAGGTAAGGCAGATGAACTTAGGGTTTGGATTAGTATCTGGAAAGCATGATGTCATTGCTATTACTGAGACTTGGTTGAGGGAAGGGCATGACTGTCAACTAAATATCCCAGGATATCGATGCTTCAGGCTGGATAGAGAGGGAGGTAAAAGGGGTGGAGGAGTTGCATTACTGGTCAGAGAGGGTATCACAGCTGTGCTGAAGGAGGGCACCATGGAGGACTCAAGTAATGAGGTAATATGGGCAGAGCTCAGAAATAGGAAGGGTGCTGTAGCAATGTTGTGGCTGTACTACAGCCCTCCCAACAGCGAGTGTGAGATAGAGGTATAAATATGTAACCAGATGATGGAAAGATGTAGGAGCAACAGGATAGTGGTGGTGATAGGAGACTTTAATTTTCCCAACATTGACTGGGATTCACTTAGTGTTCAAGCTCTAGACGGAGCAGTTTGTAAGGAGCATCCAGGAGGGTATTCTAGAGCAGTATGTAAATAGTTCAACTCAGGAAGGGGCCAGACTGGACCTGGTGTTGGGGAGTGAGCCCGGCCAGGTAATTAAAGTTTCAGTAGGGGATTACTGTGGGAATAGTGATCACGATTCCGTAAGTTTTAGAATACTCATGGACACCGTGGGCGGCACGGTGGCACAGTGGTTAGCACTGCTGCCTCACAGCGCCTGAGACCCGGGTTCAATTCCCGACTCAGGCGACTGACTGTGTGGAGTTTGCACGTTCTCCCCGTGTCTGCATGGGTTTCCTCCGGGTGCTCCGGTTTCCTCCCACAGTCCAAAGATGTGCGGGTCAGGTGAATTGGCCATGCTAAATTGCCCGTAGTGTTAGGTAAGGGGTAAATGTAGGGGTACGGGTGGGTTGCGCTTCGGCAGGTCGGTGTGGACTTGTTGGGCCGAAGGGCCTGTTTCCACACTGTAAGTAATCTAAAAAAAAAGATGAAAGCGGTCCTAAAGGAAGCGTGCTAAACTGGGGGAAGGCCAACGAGAGCAAAATTCAGTAGGAGCTGGGAAATAGCAAGATTAAGGAACCATGGATGACAGTTGAAATTGTGAGTCTAGCTAAGAGGAGAAAAGAAACATATATTAAGTCTAGCTGACTAAAAACAGATGAAGCTTTGTAAGAGTTTCAGGAATGTATGACCAATCTGAAATGAGGAATTAAGAGGGCTCAAAGAGAACATGAAATATTTTTAACAGACAGGGTTAAGGAAAATCCCAAAGCCTTTTATTTATATATAAGGAGCAAGAAAGTAACTAGAGAAAGGATTAGTGGTGCTGGAAAAGCACAGAAATCAGGTAGCATCCAAGGAGCAGTAAAATCGACGTCTCGGGCAAAAGCCCTCCATCAGGAATAAAGGCAGAGAGCCTGAAGGGTGGAGAGATAAATGAGAGGAGGGTGGGGGTGGGGAGAAAGTAGCATAGAGTACAATAGGTGAGTGGGGGAGGGGATGAAGGTGATAGGTCGGGGGTGGGGGGAGGGTGTAGTGGATAGGTGGAAAAGAAGATAGGCAGATAAGACAAGTCATGGGGACAGTGCTGAGCTGGAAGTTTGGAACTGGGGTGAGGTGGGGGAAGGGGAAATGAGGAAACTGTTGAAGTCCACATTGATGCCCTGAGGTTAAAGTGTTCCGAGGTGGAAGATGAGGCGTTCTTCCTCCCTCTAGGTGGTGAGGGAGGGAGTGAAGGAGGCCCAGGACCTCCATGTCCTCGGCAGAGTGAGAGGGGGAGTTGAAATGTTGGGCCACAGGACGGTGTGGTTGACTGGTGGGGTGTCCTGGAGATGTTCCCTAAAGTGCTCTGCTAGGAGGCGTCCAGTCTCCCCAATGTAGAGGAGACCGCATCGGGAGCAATGGATACAATAAATGAGAACCGTTGCTGGTGTTTTTGAATCTGTAGTCTGTACTGTTTGTCCTGTTCAGTTCCGAACTCTGCTGGTTTAACGGTGGTCCAGAGTCTGTGTGGGGTGAGTTGGTTACGGAGGCAGGCACTGAGGAAGCAAATGTAGCTGTGGTAGCGAGTTTGTTTCAGGACATGTTTTTACCTAATTGATTTTAACCCTACCTCACCCTAGTTCCAAACTTCCAGCTCAGCACTGTCCCCATGACTTGTCTTACCTGCCTATCTTCCTTTCCACCTATCCACTCCACCTCCTCCCTGACTTATCATATTCATCTCCTCCCCCACTCACCTATTGTACTCTATGCTACTCTCTCCCCACCCCCATCCTCATCTCATTTATCTCTCCACCCTTCAGGCTCTCTGCCTTTATTCCTGATGAAGGGCTTTTGCCGAAACGTCGATTTTCCTGCTCCTCGGATGCTGCCTGAACTGCTGTGCTCTTCCAGCACCACTAATCCAGAATCTGGTTTCCAGCATCTGCAGTCATTGTTTTTACCTAACTAGAGAAAGGGTTAGCCCACTCAAGGACAAAGGAGGAAAGTTATGCATGGAGTCAGAGAAAATGGATGAGATTCTTAATGAGTACTTTGCATCTGTATTCACTGAGAGAGGGACATGATGTTGAGGTTAGGGATAGATGTTGATTATTCTAGGTCAAATCGGCATAAGGAAGGAGGAAGTGTTGGGTATTCTAAAAGGAATTAAGTGGACAAGTTCCCAGGTCCGGATGGGATCTATCCCAGGTTACTGAGGGAAGTGAGAGAGGAAATAGGTGGGGCCTTAACAGATATTTTTGCAGCATCCTTGAACATGGGTGAGGTCCCAGAAGACTGGAGAATTGCTAGAGTAGTCCCCTTGTTTAAGAAGGGTTGCAGGGATAATCCAAGTAATTATAGACCGGTGAGCCTGCCGTTAGTGGTAGGGAAGCTACTGGAGAAGATACTGAGAGATAGGATCTGTATTCATTTAGAAGAAAATGTGCTTATCAGTGATAGGCAACTTGGTTTTGTGCAGTGAAGGTCACATCCTACCAACTTAATAGAATTCTTTGAGGAAGTGACAATGATGGGGGAAGGACTGTAGATGCTATATACATGGAATTCAGTAAGGCGTTTGATAAAGTTCCCCATGGTAGGCTGATGGAGAAGATAAAGTTGCATGGGGTCCAGGTTCTATTAGCTAGATGGATAGAGAACTGGCTGGGCAACAGGAGACAGAGAGTAGAAGTGGAAGGGAGTTTCTCAAAATGGAAAACTATGACCAGCGATGTTGAACAGGGATCCGTGTTGGGATATACATAAGTTATTTGGAGGAAGGTGGAGGTGATCTGATTAGCAAATTTGTAGATGACACTAAGATTGTTAGAGTAGCAGATAGTCAAGGGGACTGTCAGAGAATACAGCAGAATATAGATAGATTGGAGAGTTGGGCAGAGAAATGGCAGATGGAGTTCAATCTCGGCAAATGCGAAGTGATGCATTTTGGAAGATCCAATTCAAGCATGAATTATACATAAATGGAAAAGTCCTTGGGAAAATTGATGTACAGAGAGATCTGGGTGTTCAGGTTCATTGTTCCCTGAAGTTGGCAAACGCAGATCAGTAGAATGGTCAAGGAGGCATATGGCATGCTTTCTGTCATCAGATGGGATATTGAGTACAAGAGTTGGCAGGTCATGTTACAGTTGTATAGGACTTTGGTTCAGCCACATTTGGAATATTGCGTACACTTCTGGTTGCCACATTACCAAAAGGATGTAATTGCTTTGGAGAGGGTTCAGACGAGGTTCGCTAGGATATTGCCTGCTATGGAGGGCACTAGTTAGGAGGAGAGGTTGAGTAGATTAGGATTATTTTCATTAGAAAGACAAAGGTTGAGGGGGAACCTGATTGAGGTCTACAAAATCATGTGAGGTATAGACAGGGTGGATAGCAAGAAGCTTTTTCCCCAGAGTGGAGGACTCAATTACTAGTGGTCACAAGTACAAAGTGAGAGGGGAAAAGTTTAAGGGAGATATGCGTGGAAAGTTCTTTACACAGAGGGTGGTGGGTGCCTGGAATGGATTGGCAATGGAGGTGGTAGATGCAGGTATGATAGCATCATTTAAGATGTATCTAGGCAGATACATGAATGGGCAGGGAGCAAAGGGATACAGATCCTTAGAAAATAGGCGACAGGTTCATATAAAGGATCTGAATCAGTGCAGTCTTGGAGGGCCGAAGGGCCTGTTACTGTGCTGTAATGTTCTTTGTTCTTTGATAATACTCTCATAAATGGTGAAGAGAAGGCCCTGAAAGCTAGTTCATCTGGTACAGAAATTCCAACTGAGCTAAATGGTGCGAACAGTGACTATCCTTCAACATATATTTACTTGTATGAAAATAAAACTTGTAAATGTCCTGAGGCGGTGCAGGATTCTAATTAAATGCACTTCTTTATTGATCTGCATGCTTTGGAAAATCATGTTTTATTTAGCTTCTACAATATTAGGCACCATTGGCAAAGAAAAGCCAGAAAATATTCACTGAATATTATTCATTGGTTTCAATGATTTCATCTGGATGCTTCACAGCTTGGTTTGGCAACTGCTCTGCCCAAGAAATATCAGACAGTTGTGAACATAGCCCAGTCAGTCATGCAATCCAGCCTTCCATCCATTGATTCCATCTACACTTCTTGCTGCCTCAGGAAGGCAGCCAACATCATCAAAGACAACTTCCCCCCGGGAATGCTCTCTTCCACCTTCTTCCACCAGACAGAAGATAGAAAAGTTTGAAACCACATACCAATAAATTCACTAGCCTCAGAGAGAAGGGATTCCTCTTCATCTCTATTTTAAAGGTATGACCCCTTATTCTGAGATGATGCTGTCTGGTCTTATTCTCTCCCATGAGGAGAAACAACCTTTCCATATCTATCCTGTCAAGTCCCCTCAGAATCTTACACGTTTCCTGCTGTTGTCAGGCTTATGAATGACCTCTCGTGCATGAGAGTTGATCTTTCTCTGCACCTTCTCTGTAGCCGTAACACTTTATTCTGCATTCTGTTCAATTACCCTGATGCGATTATATAAGGTATAAATTTTCTGGTTAGCACGCAAAACAATACTTTTTGTCGTATATCTGTATACGTGACAATACTATATCAAATCAAATGATATTTATGAACAGACAAATTAGGAACAGGAAGAGGCTATGTGGCGCCTCACCCCCGCTTCACCATTCAAGTCAGATCATGGTTGTTCTGATCGTGGCCTTATCTCCACTTTTCTCCATAGTCCTCGTTCCCTTATTAATCAAGACTCTATCTACCTCCAAGCTGAAAATATTCAATGGCTCTGCCTTCATCAATCTCTGTGAAAGAGAGTTCCAAACCCCATGGCGCTCTGAGAGAGAAAATATTCTTCTCATCTTCAACTTAAATGAGGACTTGTTATTTTAAACTGTGTTCTCACATCCTCCAGGAGAAAGTGAGGTCTGCAGATGCTGGAGATCAGAGCTGAAAATGTGTTGCTGGAAAAGCGCAGCAGGTCAGGCAGCATCCAAGGAGCAGGAAATTCGACGTTTCGGGCATAAGCCCTTCATCAGGAATTTCCTGTTCCTTGGATGCTGCCTGACCTGCTGCGCTTTTCCAGCAACACATTTTCAGCTCTCACATCCTCCACAAGACCATACAACATATGAGCAAACACTGCCCATTCAGCCCATTGAGTCTGCTCCACCATCCAGTGTTGATCTGACAGTCCTCAACTCCACTTTCTTATCTTTCCCCCATAACCATTGATTCCTTTACTGATTAATAATCTGTCTATCTCAGGTTGAATGTATTTCATGACTCAGTCTTGACAGCCCTCAGTGTTAAAGAATTCCACAGATTCACTAGCCTCAGAGAGAAGAAATTCCTCTTCATCTCTATTTTAAAGGCATGACCCCTTATTCTGAGATGATGCTGTCTGGTCTTATTCTCTCCCATGAGGAGAAACAACCTTTCCATATCTGTCCTGTCAAGTCCCCTCAGAATCATACATGTTTCATTAAGGTTACCTCTCGTTCTTCTAAACACCGATGCGTATAGGCCAAACGAGCTTCACCTCTCCCCGCCCTCCCATACCTGATATCAGTGAGTCTGTTCTGGACTGCCTCCAATGATCATGTATTCTTCTTTAGATAAGGGGCTCAAAGCTATTCACAGTATTCTAGCTGTGGTCTAACTGGTGCCTCATATGGTTTTAGCAAAATTTCTCTATTTCTATTCTCAATTCCCTTTGAAAGAAAGGGCTATATTCTGTTTCCATTCTATTTTACCTTCTGAACTTGGATGCTAGCTTTTTTATGATTCGTGGACAAAGACATCTTCTGATCTGCAGCTTTCTGCAGTGTCTCTCCTTTTAAACAAATCCAAGGGTCCCACAGTTCGAAGATGTGCAGATTGGGTGGATTGGCCTTGGAAGGTGGGATGCTCTTCGGAGTGTTAGTGTAGTCTTGAAGGGCTGAATGGTCTGCCTCCATAGGGATTCTATGATTTTATGAATATTCTGTTCCTCTATTCTTCTTGCCAAGATGCATAACCTCATGTTACCCACATTATTTTCCATCTGCCAGTTTTTGCACATCCACTTCACCTGTCTTCATGTCATCCTCACCTCTAGCCTTCCCACTTGTTTTTCCCATCATCACAAACGTGTAATTTTGCTTTAAAATGGACAGGCAGTAAGAAGTGGAGAAAGTTGCTGTTTCCAAGATGGTTCACGAAGGTCAGTTAGGGGGGTAAGCTAAAGGAAGTGATATAGAGTGAAGGAAGGTGGTCAGAGCTGAGATGGCAGTCAGCAATAAGGCACCTGAATGACCTATCAGATTGAACTGTTAGCACCCAGTTCCTAACATTCCCACTAGAAATGAGGAAACAGACTCTGAGGATGTGCAGCTGGGATGGGACCAGCAGATCAAAGATAAGTTACTTTGAGTTATAAATTATTAAAAAATGAGATTGAGGGTGGACCTGATTGAGGTCTACAGAGTCAAGAAGGGTATAGACAGGGTGGATAGAGATAAACTTTTTTCCAGGGTGAGGGATTCAATAACGAGAGGTCACGCGTTCAAGGTGAAAATGAAAAGTTTAAGGGGGATACACGTGGAAAGTACTTTACACAGAGGGTGGTAGGTGCCTGGAACACGTTGCCAGCAGAGGTAGTAGAGGCAGGCACGGTAGATTCAATTAAGGTGTGTCTGGACAGATGCATGAGTAGGTGTGGAGCAAAGGGATATAGATGCTTAGGAATTGGGCAATAGGTTTAGACATTGGATTTGGATCAGCACAGGCTTGGAGGGCCGAAGGGCCTGTTCCTGGGTTGTAAATTTCCTTTGTTCTTTGCTTTTGTACTCCTTTGTATAGATTAATTATGTGAAGAAATATAAAGGATTGCATGGTTATAAGATAGTACTGCTGTATGAAGGTGCCGTTCATAGTATGGGGGGAAGATGAAGGTCATTTTTGTCTGTATAAAATTAAGGGACTTAGCTATGTGTCAAGCCTATGATTAATGGAATGTACAGTCATTACAAACCAAGAGAGTGAGCTCAATGTAATTTACAATGCAAATTTAAAAAACATTGCTGAGAAGGGAAACAAGTTATTTGTTCATGCTTTATATTAGGAGTATTGTCCATTTTTTAGTGTAACGACACATCACAATTTATAACCTGTGTTCTGATGCCAACCTCTGTCATAGTCCTCCTGGTTAAATGGTGCCAATAAGACAGTTGAAAGGGGGCCAGTTCCTGTTATGTGTCTACAGCATCTGTTTCTATTTAATTGACTGCCCTAGAAATGGTGCCTGAAGACCAATGTCGTAAATAATTGAAAGGCACATATTTAGACTGCGAGAGAATGTGGCTTCAGTAATACTCTTCATGTCTTTCCCAGACTTGAGTACAAGTCTTGAGTGCAAGGTTTGATTTAATTTATTAATTTCACATGTACTGAGAGACAGTATTGTTATGCATGTCAAACAGAGAAATCATACCTTACATAAAGTACATCAGGGTGTTAGGACAGAATGCAGAATATAGTGTTGCAGCTACAGAGAAGATGCAGGGAAAGCTCAGCTCTAATACATGAGAGGTTCATTCATAAGTCTGAAAGCAGCAGGGAAGAAGCTGTCCTTGATTCTGTTGGTGCATGTTTCCAAATGTTTGCATCGTCTGCCTGACGGAACGGAGGAAGATTGCGGAAAGCTACAGATCAGAGACCGTATAACTGAGGTGGGAGGGGACGGTGATTGTGTTGGCTGCTTTCCTGAGGCAGCCTGCTTAAATGAAATCTTAATGCCTTTTCTTCAACAAAGCTGGGTGGACCCCAGCAGACTAACCAGCAGACTGCAAATCGCTCAAGGTAGTAGAACATAGAACATTCCAGTGCAATACAGGCCCTTCAGCCCTTGACGTTGCGCCAACATAGGGAACCAATCTGAAGTCTATCTATTCTACACTATTCCATTTTCATCCATACGTTTATCCAATGACCATTTCAATGTCCTTAAGGTTGATGAGTCTACTACAATTGCAGGCAGTGCGTTCCGCGCCCCGACTACTCTCTGAGGAAAGAAACAACCATGATATCTGTCCTATATCTGTCACCTCTCAATTTAATACTATGCCCCCTCGTGCTAGCCATCATCATCTGAGGAAAAAAGGCTCTCACTGTCCACCCTATCTGACCCTCTGATTATCTTATATGTCTCAATTAAGTCACCTCTCAACCTTCCTCTCTCTAACAAAAACAGCCTCAAGTCCCTCAGCCTTTCCTCGTAAGACCTTCCCTCCATACCAAGCAACATCCGAGTAAATTTCCTCTGCACCCTTTCCAAAGCTTCCATATCCTTCCTATAATGTGCTGGCCAGAACTATACGCAATACTCCAAGTGCGAGACCGCACCAGAGTTTTGTACAGCTGCAGCGTGACCTCATGGTTCCGAAACTCAATCCCTCTATCAATAAAAGCTCACACACCATAAGCCTCTTAACAATCCTATTGACCTGGGTGGCAACTTTCAGGGATCTATGTACACGGGCACCGAGATCTCTCTGCTCATCTACACTACCAAAAATCTTACCATTAGCCCAATACTCTTTATTCCTGTTGCTCCTTCCAAAGTGAATCACCTCACACTTTTCCACATTAAACTCCATTTGCCACCTGTCAGCCCAGCTCTACAGCTCGTCTATGTCCTACTGTAATCTGCAATATCCTTCAGCACTATCCGCAACTCCACCAGCATTAGTGTCATCCATAAATTTGCTAACCCATCCTTCTACATTCTCATCCAGGTCATTTATAAAAATGACAAACTGCAGTGGCCCCAAAACAGAATAGCACTGAACAAAATGTCACTGAACAAAACACAAAACAATGATAAAGGGTAACAACACCTTGGGATTTTTATGCCGTTTATTTGTCAAGGGACATTTTCCACTGGTGCCCCATGAACAAATTGGAAGTGAATTTAATTGTGATAGCAAATGTTTGGCCTGGTATGAAACTAGATGTTAAATGCCCTGAAGGAAGATCCATGTTTGACTGCTGCTTGATTTGAGGTGAGCTGCACTCAGTTAGCATTCTGACGGATGCAGGGTGTGGACATTCAGTCCTGGACTCTGCTCCCTCATTTTTATTATCCATGGCAACTCCACTTGTAAATTCCAATCTTCTGTCTTCATATCATTTAATCATCATTAGCATTCACTTGCTAACGAGTGTGATTGTCCGCCTAAGAAATTCCATGTCACTGGTCATGGGTTCTGTGTGTTCTTGTGTGACTGATGAGCCTGATCCTAGAGCCACATGTTTGGCAGGTGTTTCCGGGAAGTGGAATTGTTCCTTGGCCAGAGATTGCTGGTATTCCTTTCTCCGGGTCCTTTTCTGTACCTCCTCTTGCTGATAGGTGTTCTCGAAGAACTGTGCCCCTACAATGTGTTGACATCTATGTGGTATTTCTCGTGGGAAGCCTTCAGGGAGTCTTTGAAATGGTTCCTTTGTCCTCCACCACAACAGTGGTTTTACTTCTTGGGGAGAGACAGTTAGCACATTCCTCTGTGATGACTAAGGCTTGGTGCAGAATAGATGCAATTTCCACATTGTGGTAGTTCATGAAGGCCCTGCCTGATTCAGGCTTATGGAGTGGTTACCCTCAAGCCATGCAAATCCATTGTTTTTCTCTCACTCTCTCTCCCTCTCTCTCTAATGGAAAGACTTGCCTGTGCTCTTTTGTGAAGTATGGCTCTTTACTTGACCAGGTCATGACTGACCCTCTAAAACTGCAAGTCTTTCTTTCCTTTTAAATCTGTGGATAATTATAGGTGATTAGATTCCTTGGGGGAACCAACATGTACCAGCAGATTCCCTGGACTTAAACCCCTGTCAATGCAAGCACACAACATCCCATGATTCATCACCAGAACATGAGCAAAGCTGCTTAGACACAAGCCACAGAACTGAGCCTTGGACTCGAAGGCCTTGTGTGATCCAGAAAAGCTGGAGAATACTTGGGGCTCATCACTGAGATCCCAGCAGAATCTTTAAATAAGTAGATGCAGAATACAACTTCTAACTGATGTTGGATAGCAGGACAGAGACACATTTGCAAAAAAAGACAAATATAGGACTGATGGCAGGACATTGGTCTTGGTGTTTAGATGATCAACACGGAATGGGCTTCTAAATGGAACAGCAGTAGCAAAATTTGGAAGCAGGCATCAGTGAGCAGGAGATCTAAAGTGATGTGAACCATCTCCCTCATCTATCTGGGCCTCAGACCAATGCATGCATCAATGCATTCATTAATGTACAATCATTCATGATTTATGAATCATACTGTCTCATCAGTATTGCTCATCTTGTTTCAGTTTACCAGAAAAAGATAAGCAGGAAAGCAAGTTTAAAACCAATGATTAGTCAGATCTGAGTGTATTCAGGTTCTAAACAGTCTCATGCTTGACGCAATGCAGAAAAATTGACAAATTATCTTTTCACTTTCAGGAAACCAATGAACTCATTGCTGAATGATCTACTATTAAGAATAGTTGTGAGATCTCCACTTTTCCTCATTGGTCATCATAACAGCGTATTCCCTGTTCATGAGAAAATATAATGAGAATTCACAAGAATATCAATATGAATTCAACACTTTAGAAAGATGTGTTTGCAATGCATACTTGTCATCAATAGGTCTTTTGCTTTGATTTTCAATTTACAAATATCCACTTGCAGAATGTTCAACATTGCGGAAAGCCAAGCATGCGATAAATTTCTCAGTTTTTTTTTAATGAAGCCCATTTGGGAGCTCCCATCCCTTCATTTTCTCTTCAAACCCTGAAGTCTAGGCTGACAATTCAAACTTGTCAGGCGACAACAAGCTAATTCATGCACGAGCAGTAAAGAGAAAGCAAAATTTCAGGGAACAAAGGAAAAGTCCGACTTTGATACTTTCGATTGCAGACAACCAGAAAAGAAATGACAGCTGATTTTGTCGGATTCCTTGAGAGATTTTTTTTTTGTTTTGCTATGATGAGGAATGAATAAATTCATGAACAGGAAGTCCCTTTCCTTGCGCACTTTGAACTCTGTCCATTTTGTAGGCTGCGCTCATCTTCTGTGGGAACACCTCTAATAAATATTGTCTTGGTGACAGGAAGGCAACAAAGCTTGCATTTGAAAATAGGATATTACTGGGAAGACGGTCAAAATGGACTAGTTTCCCCAGATTACAGAGCAAAGAATTCAAGGTTCTGACAATGTGCTTTCTCTGCACTTATTCCAATGCATGTTTCAAACAGTATTAGCTAAGTTGTTTTGATATAGATATACTGTTTAAACAGCATTTATTTCAACCTCCATATTGCTTGAGGGGATGATGCCAAAACTGGCAAATGGGACTTAATTCAATTGCCAGGCAGAGCTGCTGAAGCAGATGGGAAGTTAGCAATGTTTTGTGTTACCCATTGCCTCCTATTAGTTGGAGGATGAACCACCACCTTGCTGAAAGGAGATCACAATCAATTACTCAGTAAATATGAAAGAAGAAGTAACAGCTCATACTTACAAAATGTCTTTTATGACCTCACAATATTCCAGAGCAGTAAAAAAATCAATGAAGTATTTGTGAAATGTGACCACTGTTATAAATGTCAAAGTTGCAGTAGCAACAATACACACAGGAACCTCTAAAAATAGCAGCGATGACAACTGTGTAACTGTGGGTTAGACACTGCCCAGGACACCGGGAGGAACATTCCAGTGTTTCTTTTCAAACAGCACAATAAAATATTTGATATCCACTTTAGAGGCCACACTTGATTTCATTGCAGGTCGAAAGTCGTTGGGGTTACCATTGACCAGAAACTCAACTGTACTAGCAGTCTAAATGCAATGGCTACAAGAGCAGGTTAGAGACTAGGAATCCTGCAGTGAACAACTCACCCCCTGGATCCCCAAAGCTTGTTGATCATTGATAAGGCACAAGTCAGGAGTGTGATGGAATACTCTCCACTTGCCAGGACGACTGCAAGTTCAACAACACTCAAGATGCTTGACACATCCAAGACAAAACAGCTGTTTCATTGCCACTACACCCACAAACATTCAGTCATTTGACCATCAATGCAGGGTAGCACAGTGTGTGCCATGCCATGCACAAGATGCATTGGGGTAACTCGCCAAGGTTCCTTAGACAGCATCTTCCAAATCTGCGATTACTCTCAACTAGAAAGATAGGGAAGTGTGGGACACCAGCCCCTGCAAGTTCCACTCCAAGCTATTCACCATCCTAACTTCAAAATATATCACCTTTCCTCACTGCCATTGGGTCAAAATCCTGGAACTCTCTCCCTCAAGAGGCAGCTCACCCCCGCTTTCTCAAGGGCAACTGGGAACAGACAGTAAATGCTGGGCCCAGCCAGTGACACCCACATCCCATGAGTGAATGAGGCAGGGCTCAGACATATAATCTTCTGATTCAGAGACAAGAGTATTCTCATTGTATCATGCCTCCCATTCAAATGGAAGCATCAGTTGAACTGCTCCATATCTCTGCAAATCTCTATAACTTTAGCTCATATGTAATATATTCACTTTAATTAAGTGTGGAAAGCATGTATCCAGATGGTATGTAGCTCCCCTTTGAGCTACACATCACCTTGACTAGAAACTGTAGCATCATTCCTTCAATGTCACTGGGTCAACATCTTGGGGCTCAAAGCACTGTTGCCTTACCCAACTACATTGGGCTGCAATTTTTTAATAAGGCAACTCACCTCCAACCTTTGAAGGGCAACTAGGGATTTTCAATAAATACCATTTCAGCCAGCAACACCCATACCCTGTGAACAAATAAATGAAAGAAAGAAACAGATAAAAGAATACTGAAATAAATACACTTAATTCTTTAAATGTTGTGCAACTGGAATGATTCAAATGGTTAAATTAAAAGCTTGGAATTTTGTTCCATCCTCATATACCTCCTTGTCACTGGTTCTATTATCTCCATTCAGACTCCACTCCCAGCTGGTAAAGCCTATCTGCTGTTAGCCTCAATCTTTGATTAAGACATTTCAGATCATTAAACGAACTTAATCTGTGTTGTTAGCTATAGAATGTGAACTCTAGTGACATAGACTTCCCTTTCAGAATTTTCAAACTGGCAAAATGATCGCAGATAGAATATGGAGAAAGTGAGGACTACAGATGCTGGAGATCAGAGCTGAAAAATGTGTTGCTGGAAAAGCGCAGCAGGTCAGGCAGCATCCAAGGAGCAGGAGAATCGATGTGAAACGTCGATTCTCCTGCTCCTTGGATGCTGCCTGACCTGCTGCACTTTTCCAGCAACACATTTTTCAGCACAGATAGAATATACCCAGAGGTATTATTGCAAGTCATGCATGTTAATTAAATATCAATACTTAGAATCCTAATATATGAATTGTAAGACATTGCTGTCTGTGGGTTTTTGAGGAAGTATAAAAATTGCATTTTTTTATTACTTAGAAAACAATACAAGTAACAATTTTTTTCCTTTTTTTTCTTTTACAATACAAGCATCAATTCTGGATTATGTTAATGAGTATTAAGTCACGCCATATATTGTTGATTAAAGATAATTCTAACACAACAATCTTCCTTTAAATATACCCAATCTTCAAATCCACCTGATAGTCAAGCAAATATGTCAAGATGATTATACTGGCAAGCCAGTTAAATTTCATAGCCAGACAAAGTGTCTTTGTTTCAACTTTTCTTCAGGGTAGAGGACGTCTTTCGCAGACTTGAAATTCATGTGTGGTCAAAATACAACTGCTCTGCTTAGACACTGCTAATCCACAAATTCTTTAAATAAATTTCTGATTGCAGTCTGTGGATCTGGAAAACAGCCACTAGTTTTCATAGTTACATAGGATGGCATGGGGGCTCAGTGGTTAGCGCTGCTGCCTCACAGGGACTGGGGTTCAATTCCAGTCTTGGGTGACTGTCTTGTGGGGTTTGCACATTTTCCCCGTGTCTGCATGGGTTTCCTCCCACAATCCAAAGATGTGCAGGTCAGGTGAATTGGCCATGCTAAATTGCTCATAGCGTTGGGTGCATTAGTCAGGAGGAATGGGTCTGGGTGGGTTATTTGAAAGGCCTGTTTGCATACTGTAAGAAATCTGATCTAGTCTTGTGGAAGACAGAATTCTCAATGGATCATAATAATCCCTTTTGAAAATAAAGTTTAGTTCATAGAAAACAAACTACCAGTTGCCAAGGTCACACACACCTGCTGAAATAACTACACAGAGGCTAATGCCCCATTACCAAGTTACCCTTTATTTACTTCTGCACAGTCTAACGGGGAGCTGTGGCCAGTCAGCTCAGAGTCAATCCTCACCTGAGGAGATTCTAATCTCCTGTTTTTTTGTGTGTGTCTGACACTCCCATTCTTTTTTTAACAATCTCTGACTCTCCTGTTTTTTTTCATTTCTTTACCATCTCCTGGTTATCCTGGTCAGCCAGAGCTTTCCTGATTGGCCCAGGTTAACAGCCCCAATCAAGGATCTCATACTCAATAAGATCCACCTGGTCCCAGTCGCTACACCTGCCTAACTATCTACAACATCAGCTTGGGACGCTTTCCTGGCACCATTTCAGATTTTCACTTGTTAGGCCTTACATTTAAATACCTCAATTCCTGGATTCATTTGGTGACTTTCTTTAAATCCCGAACAGGACTGATTTGTATGGGGAAGGTCTGTTGCCATTTCACTGGTCTCGGACATTGAATTATCCACGGGAGCGAGGATGTCAGGGGTAGAAATTGCACCCCTTTTTTTAACGCTGGTCAGTCAAAAGCCAATGGCTCTCTATTGTTGGCACTGCCCCCAGTAATGATCCAAGGCCCAGTGAGGTCCTTCACTGTCACCCAGGACACCAGCGACTGAGCAGGATAGTAGAGCGGTTGTGGGGTAGGGAGCGACTGGATAGGGGAGGTCAGGGGGATACAGGGCCAAAGGTGTGACTTTCAGCAGCTCTCCCCCAGCTTGGTTCTACAATTATCAATGAGAACCCCAACACTGCCCCACCTCGCCCCCAGCAGCAGCAGGCAATCCTGATAGGGTTGGCTGGGCAGTGTCCAAAGGAGAACAGGATAACAAGTCAAGTCCTGTTTGATCCATTAAAACGCCATGAATTCAAGTGGTTTATTAATTAACCTAACTGACACTCCACATCCTGTGGGGAGGATTCACGAGAGAAGCCTTTCCCACTGCCAGGTTAATTAGAGGCAGTTTTCTTGATTGCAGGAATCCGATGCATGCTCTCCCACCCAATTGTATGGACTCCCCCACACCCAATACTATGCCTAGGACAGGGGTCTCAATGAAATTCCACCCCTAGTTTGTTTCAGAATTATTAAATTGGCCAGTCTCACAGGACTCTTTATGAAGGGGTTTCTCCTGTCGTCTATTTGAAATCTCTTATAGTTAAACTTGCACTTATGGCCCTTCTACCCAGACCCAAAGTCTGCAGCTGATGTCCCTTGATCTACCCCATTTCATTCTTTCATCATTGGAACTCCTGTTACATTACTCTAACAAAATAAGATTCAATTTCTAGGTCTCGTGCTTTATGCCATAGTCAGCATTTTGCCCCCTTTTATATATCAAAATGCAGTCTGAGGTCTTGTATAAATTCATCATTATCCTCGGGACATGTCACTGTTGACATTCAGGTGAGATGATAGTCCAACCATTGCATATGTGTCTGAACAAGCTCAGTATGAGTCAATTCCATTCCTGAAGAAGGGCTCATGCCTGAAACGTCGATTCTCCTGCTCTTTGGATGCTGCCTGACCTGCTGCACTTTTCCAGCAACACATTTTTCAGTGTGAGTCAATCTCCATAAGATCATGGGGGAATCAAGACCAATTTAAACAAAATGTTTAATTTTTGTCTGGTATTCAGAAAAAAAAGTATCTTAGTTATATTTTGACCATAAGACTAAGATAAAGGAGCAACATTAGGTCATTCAGCCCATCAGGTGTACTCTACCATTCAATCATGGCTGATATGTTTCTCAACTGCTATCTCCAGCCTTCTCCCCATAACTCTTCATCTCCTTATCAATCATGAGCCTCTCTATCTCTGTCTTAAGTACACTTTATGATTTAACCTCCACGGCCTACTGTGACAATGAGTTCCACAGATTCACTCCCCTCTGGCTGATTAGATGAGAACTGACATTGAAGTTCTTAAAAACATTTAATGCAGCAACGCATTCAAAGATATAAAAAGTGATTTTCAGGTTATTTCGTATGAATGAATCTCACAAAAGATCTCACTTGGTGTACTGACAACTGGGAACCAAGTTTGTAATGGACAGCAAGAGGAATTTGAGGCTTGCTGGAAAGAGACTCTGTATTAATACAAAATAGACTTGCACATGATGGAATAACATGCGAAAGAAGCTTGGCAAAATATCATCTATGAAGACACTTTCAACAATGAGATCCATCACATTGCTTAAGGTCAACTTAGAAAGTCAAGAGCATGATCCCAAATCTGATAAACCTGGGCTTCATCGTCCCATCTGTCGGAGTTCATTTCCAACTTAGTTAATATTCCAAAGTGGGGTCGGTACTTTGTTTGCATCATTTTGACTCACAATTATCTTCAAGTGTTTAGTTCAAAAGGGCATCATTCCCAAACTTTGGTTGTTCACTACTTCACTTTACAGTCTTGTTTATTTCAGTGAAACATCATGAATTCTCTGCCTGAGACTAAACACGGGCATGCTTGGTCCACCTTCCTTTCTCTCACGAAGAACCAGCAGAATAATAGACAACTTGATCATGGTAATGACTGAAACTGATATGACTATGTCTCTTCACACACTCTATTTCATCATCGGAAAAACCTTTTCAGCCATTTCTTCTCTAAAGCAATGTCCGAATAGACCACAGTAAACCTTATCAATCATCACTGATCTCCCCTATTGAGAGGACTCATGATCTTTTCATTATTTGTTCACTGGAAGTGGGCATCTGGATAGACCAATATTTATTACCCATCCATACTTAGAACATAGAACATAGAACAATACAGCACAGAACAGGCCCTTCGGCCCACGATGTTGTGCCGAACATCTATCCTAGATTAAGCACCCAACCATGTACCTACCCAATTGCCGCTTAAAGGTCGCCAATGATTCTGACTCTACCACTCCCACGGGCAGTGTATTCCATGCCCCCACCACTCTCTGGGTAAAGAACCCACCCCTGACATCTCCCCTATACCTTCCACCCTTCACCTTAAATTTATGTCCCCTTGTAACACTCTGTTGTACCTGGGGAAAAAGTTTCTGACTGTCTACTCTATCTATTCCTTTGATCATCTTATAAACCTCTATCAAGTCACCCCTCATCCTTCGCTGTTCCAACGAGAAAAAGCCGTGAACTCTCAACCTATCCTCATACGACTTATTCTCCATTCCAGGCAACAGCCTGGTAAATCTCCTCTGCACCCTCTCCAAAGCTTCCACATCTTTCTTAAAATGAGGCGACCAGAACTGCACACAGTACTCCAAATGTGGCCTAACCAAAGACCTGTACAGCTGCAACATCACTTCACGACTCTTGAATTCAATCCCTCTGCTAATGAACGCTAATACACCATAGGCCTTCTTACAAGCTCTATCCACCTGAATGGCAACTTTCAAAGATCTATGTACATAGACCCCAAGATCCCTCTGTTCCTCCACCTGACTAAGAACCCTACCATTAAACCTGTATTCCGCATTCTTATTTGTTCTTCCAAAATGGACAACCTCACACTTGGCAGGGTTGAATTCCATCTGCCACTCCTCAGCCCAGCTCTGCATCATATCTAAGTCCCTTTGCAGCCGACAACAGCCCTCCTCACTGTCTACAACTCCACCAATCTTCGTATCATCTGCAAATTTGCTGACCCACCCTTCGACTCCCTCATCCATGTCATTAATAAAAATTACAAACAGCAGAGGACCCAGAACTGATCCCTGCGGAACTCCACTTGTAACTGGGCTCCAGGCTGAATATTTACCATCTACCACCACTCTCTGACTTCGGCCGGTTAGCCAGTTTTCTATCCAATTGGCCAAATTTCCCTTTATCCCATGCCTCTTGACTTTCCACATAAGCCTACCATGGGGAACCTATCAAATTCCTTACTAAAATCCATGTATACTACATCCACTGCTCTACCCTCATCCACATGCTTGGTCACCTCCTCAAAGAATTCAATAAGACTTGTAAGGCAAGACCTACCCTTCACAAATCCGTGCTGGCTGTCCCTAATCAAGCGGTGTCTTTCCAGATACTCATAAATCCTATCCCTCAGTACCCTTTCCATTACTTTGCCTACCACAGAAGTAAGACAAACTGGCCTGTAATTCCCGGGGTTATCCCTATTCCCTTTTTTGAACAGGGGCACAACATTCGCTACCCTCCAGTCCCCTGGTACCACCCCCGTTGACAGTGAAGACGAAAAGATCATTGCCAACGGTACTGCAATTTCCTCTCTTGCTTCCCACATAATCCTGTCAGGCCCGGGGGACTTGTCTATCCTCAAGTTGTTTAAAATGTCCAACACATCTTCCTTCCTAACAAGTATCTCTTCTAGCTTACCAGTCCGTTTCACACTCTCCTCTTTAACAATACGGTCCCTCTCGTTCGTAAATACTGAAGAAAAGTACTCATTCAAGACCTCTCCTATCTCTTCCGACTCAATACACAATCTCCCACTACTGTCCTTGATCGGACCTACCCTCGTTCTCGTCATTCTCATGTTTCTCACATACGCATAAAATGTTCTTGTTCTTCTAAGGCCACCTTCTTGACCCGCTGCAGTTCATGTGTTGAAGGGACACTCATAATACTGACAGGAAGGGAGTTCTAGGATTTTGACCCAGGCAACAGTGAATGAACAGAGTGATATATTTCCAAATCAGGATGGTGAGGGGTTTAGTGGGGAAAACGCAAGGGGTGGTGTTTCCATGTACCTGCTGCCCTTGTCTTTTCTAGATGGTAGTGGTCATGGGTTTGGAAGGTGTTGTCAAAAAAGGCTCTATGAGTTGTAAATGGCACACAATTCTGCCCCTGTGCATCAGTGCTGTCAGGAATGGATGTTCAATGTGGTGGATGGGATGCCAAAAAGAAGCTTCTTTGTCCAGCAGGAAAATAATAGGAACATCTTCACCCTAAGTGCTTAAGTTGTATTTTTGACAGCTGTAAGCTTTATACTTGCTGAGGACAAAATTCCATTAGTGGCGTTCTGTGGTCAGTTTAGTTCAATGTTACTTCAGTCAGAAGGCTATCTGTTTAAGATGCCCAGGTTGATAACATTGAGGGCATGCTGCATCATCTTAGTTCCGTGTTTTTCTGAATGATATGTTCAACTAAGACTTCATCGCTATTTCAGATGGACATAAACAGTCCTTGGCAAGTTGGGGAAGAAGACTCTGAAACTAGCCCAGCAGGTTTCATTGCCTCAAAGAGATTTAATTTGTCAATCACCTCAGTTTAGTTAGTGGGACTACAATGTGTGTAATATGTTGTTGGGTTCATCAACAAATCAGCATTCGGTATAGATCGGATGTAATACACTTGGGATTGGCAGTGAATGTGTGAGTTGCCTAATTGTTCCATTTCCCCAATCATTGCACATATACAAACTGCTTATACTTCTCAAAGTACTACTGAGGCTATCAACCAGTATCTATGTTGAAAGTTTAGTCCTGTCGTTGTGGAAACGGAGTCTTTATAGAGAACTCATTCAACAAGTGAAAACATTTTATTTCAGCTACCAGCTGCAAGGTAGCAGGGTTATGCAAGTTATATTATTGAGGAAGAGAATGTACTGTACAAAGCAATTTTCTTGAGCAAATCATTTTGTTTCAATTTCCATTGTGTCCAACCACATAATTGGAATGCACAGCGTGGTATTAATGCTGAGCAGTCCTGTGAAGCTGCTTGTTAGTAGAGGAGATGGAACATATTACATTATTCATGTAATCTAGGATTTGCAAAGAGTCCAATAGCCCCTTTCTAAACAACTCTGCCTCTCTATCTAAAACAGTTTTTAAATTATATCATTGCAATCATCGTTGCCAAATAAAGACTTCAGGACATTGGAACAGCCTTGCAATAGTCACAGAGCTGTACCTCCCTGAGCATAAATACACAAGGTGGGTAGAGATAGACTACACTAGAAGGAACTCTCTGTAAAACACATAGGAGTGAGTTTCTGGAAGAAATATAGACAGCGCATGGGCATAGACACATACTCAATGATGGGCAGTCCTTATCTAATGTAACTATAGTGTATCTATAGTATATCTGGTTTATCTATGATCACCATGTATAGCAGTATTTAGTGTTAATGTATAATAAATAGTGTCACTGAAGACATTTATATTCTCCATGACCGTTCTGTGTTTTTAACGTAAACTCATAAAGCCTCATCAAACCATACAATGAAATAATCTTCACTCTTGTCTCTGCTCTGGCATCCTTTCATATTTTAAGGATTGGGTGATTCGTTGGTCTGTGATTAAATCATGATTATTGTATAATTGTACAGAGGCTCAAGAATACATAATAGTATTTTGTTGGAGCACATTTTCTTTCAGAAATCCTATTTATGGCCGATCCTTCTCTGTGGATTGAATAATTTCCTGATAATGCAGTGGAATTGAATGTTCCTGTAGTTTATTGTCCCTGTATATGTGTGTGCTGCAGTTATTAACAAAGGTTAAATGGTTTGCTCCTAGTTGTTAAGGTGATAAATGATCATAATTTCATTGCTGAATTTGTGAACTTGTTTTGTTTGTTTGAGTTGAAAGTTAGAGTGAGTAGCCTGAACCAGACTGCAAAACATTACCTCAGCGAGATGGAGTAGCAAAGATAAGGTAAGTCACAAAGTAGTGGGGAAATGACACCAAACTTCAGTTTCAAAAACCTGTAGATAATAGGTCAAAAGGAAGATGGTAGGAGGAGGAATTGCATTGTTTTGAGGTCATGGCATGGAATTCCTTGGTGATAGAACAAATAGTTTAATTTCTGTAACTGATGTCTTGGGGAGGGAGCCTATGTGTGAGAATGGAAGGCTACATGTGAAAGGGGGAATTATAGAGTGTGCATGCATGCATGTGTGCCTGTATCTGTGTATGTGTATGTGATGTAGAGTCTGTGTCACATGAAAAATGAGTGTCTCTGCATGTGTGAGGGGAGAGTCATAGTGTGCATGTGATGTAGTGTGTGTCACATGGAAGGTGAATGTGTGAGGGGGGGGAGAGACATTGAGAGAGAGAGAGAGAGAGAGTGTGTGTGTGTGTGTGTGTGTGTGTGTGTGTGTGCGCGCATGGTGGGGACTGGTTGTGGTGGTGAATGTACCCTCTAATTGTAGTTCTTCCTGGGCAAATGGCAAATGTAAAGTTCTGTGCCTGGTATATTTGAATCGGGGGAAAGTGATATGGCAGAGGTAATGAAGTGTATGTGGCATTTTTCAGCTGTTGTGCAGATTGTCCCAAATATTGGTGTGTGTATATATTAATATGTTGCGTGTGTGTATATCTGTGCTTTGTGTGAATAGGTGTCTTCTGTGTGTGTGTTTGTGTGCGTGAGACAGAGAGAGGGAGAGAGCGAGATGTGGGGAGGGGGTTGTGTGTGTGTGTGTGTGTGTGTGTGTGTGTGTGTGTGTGTGTGTGTGTGTGTGTGTGTGTGTGTGTGAGACAGAGAGAAAGAGAGAGAATCAAGTCCGAAATATGTTAAAATCAGGCTACTTTAATGAGGATTTCAGAATTATTTAAAGTTTACAACACATGAACTACTTTTTTGAGCTTTCTGAAGGTCACCGCTGAAATGGAAAAAAGGTTAGACATCAATTTCCAGGATTAATCAAACAGGCAAGCACAGGGACAACTGTAAGCTCTTCGCACTCACTGGTAGTTTCTCAAATCCCATTAGGCTATAGGCTGCTCATTGTGAAAGGCTTATCTATAGTCTTTGCAGATATGGACAGACACAGCTTTGGGATGGGGGACACTGAAGCCGATTTTAATTGGACCAGCGGATGAGAACTAAAATGATGCCCAACAATACCAATAACCTGGGGTGAGGAGACCAGCAGAGAGTCAGCAGAAAGCAGGGCAACAGAGAGGGGAGCGACAGAATGGGTGAGGATGCAGGGGGCAACCACATGTACAAACCATTCATACATTGCAAACTGCAGACATGACTAGGAGGTGCAATCCCTACAGTGTGGAAGCAGGCCATTTGGCCCAATGAGTCCACATCAACCTTCTGAAGACCATCCCAACCAGACTCAGCCCCCTACACTATCCCTGGAACCCTGCTTTTCCCATAACCAATCCACCTAACCTACACATTTTTGGCATTATGGAGGAAACCGGAACACCCGGAGGAAATCAATGCAGACATGGGGAGAACATGGAACCTCCACATAGACAGACAGTCACCCAAGGGTGGAGTGAAACCTGGCTCCATGGCACTGTGAGGCAGCAGTGCTCAGCACTGAGCCACTGTGCTGCCATTAAATTGCCACAGTATTCACCAATTATCTTAGCGAGCAGGTTGTCATGGTTTCCCTATCCGAAAGTGCTGGGGCAGGGGCGGGGGAGGGGGGGCGAAGAACTGTTGCTTGTGTTTAGGGAGGTGGCTTGTTGAGGGCTCTAACGTGACCATTAATTGACCACTAAAGGACCTTAACAGTTGACGAGTGGAGGAAGACAACCATGGACCTTTTGCACCAGGACACACTTGCGGAGGTGGTGAGATGTGGTGAGAAACTCCCAGGGGACAACTCTCCCAATTATTTCCCTTTCGTGCCACCTCCAGGGCAAAGAAATTGTGCCCTTGTTTTTATTTAGACTGGAATTGTTGATGTTACGACCATTGCAATTATAGAGTCATAGAGTCATAGAGAAGTACATTGCAGAACCAGACCCTTCGGTCCAACTAGTCCATGCCGACCAGATATCCCAACCCAATCTAGTCCCACCTACCAGCACCCAGCACATATCCCTTCAAACCCCTCTTATTCATATACCCATCCAGATGCCTTTTAAATGTTGCAATTGTACCAGCCTCCATCACTTCCTCTGGCAGCTCATTCCATACATGTACCACCCTCTGTGTGAAAAAGTTGCCCCATAAGTCTCTTTTATATCTTTCCTCTCTCACCCTAAACTTTGGCCCTAAAGTTCTGGACTCCTCACCCCCAAGGAAAAGACTTTGTCTATTTACCCTATCCATGCCACTCATGATTTGTAAACCTCTATAAGTCACCACTCAGCCTCCAACACTCCAGGGAAAACAGCCCTAGCCTATTCAATCTCTCCCTATAGCTCAAATCCTCCAACCCTGGGACATGCTTGTAAATCCTTTCTGAACCCTTTCAAGTTTCACAACATCCTTCCAATAGGAAGGAGACCAGAACTGCACGCAATATTCCAACAGTGGCCTAATCAATGTCCTGTACAGCCGCAACATGACCTCCCAAATCTTGTACTCACTACCCTGACCAATAAAGGAAAGCATACCAAACACCTTCTTCACTATCCTATCTATCTGCGACTCCACTTTCAAGGAGCTAAGAACCTGCACTCCAAGTTCTCTTTGTTCAGCAACACTCCTTAGGACCTTACCATTAAGTGTATAAGTCCTGTTAAGATTTGCTTTCTAATAATGCAGCACTTCGCATTTATCTAAATTAAACTCCATCTGCCACTTCTCAGTCCATTGGCCCATCTGATCAAGATCCCATTGTAATCTGAGATAACCTTCTTTGCTGAACTCTACACCTCCAATTGTGATTTCATCTGCAAAGCTAACAACTATAGTTCTTATACACACAGCCAAATCATTAATATTATTGATGAAAAGTAGAGGACCCAGCACCGATCATTGTGGCACTCCACTGGTCACAGGTCTCCAGTCTGAAAAACAACCCTCCATCGCCACCCTTTATCTTCTACCTTTGAGCCAGTTCTGCATTCAAATGGCTAGTTCTCCCTGAATTTCATAACATCTAACTTTGCTAACCAGTGTCTCATGGGGAACCTTGTTGAATGACTTACTGAAGTCCATATAGATGACGTCAACCATTCTGCCTTCATCAATCCTCTTTGTTACTGCTTCAAAAAACTCAATCAGGTTTGTGAGATATGATTTCCCACACTCAAAGCCATGTTGACTATCCCTAATCAGTCCTTTGCCTTTCCAAATACATGTACATCCTGTCCCTCAGGATTCCCTCCAACAACTTGCCCACTACCAATGTCAGGCTATTGTTCCCTGGCTTTTCCTTACCACCCTTCTTAAACAGTGGCACCACGTTAGCCAACCTCCAGTCTTCCAGCACCTCACCTATGACTATCAATGGTACAACTTTCTCAGCATGGGGCCCAGCAATCACTTCCCTAGCTTATCACACAGTTTGAGGATACACCTGATCAGGTCCTGGAGATTTATCTACTTTTATGCATTTTAAAACATCCAGCACTTCCTCCTCTGTACTATGGACATTTTTCAAGATGTCACCATCTATTTCCCTACATTCTATATCTTCCATGTCCTTTTCCACAGTAAATACTGATGCAAAATACTCATTTAGTACCTCCCCCATCACTTGCGGCTCCACACAAAGGCCGCCTTGCTGATCTTTCAGGGGCCCTATTCTCTCCCTAGTTACCCTTCTTAGATTAGATTACATTACTTACAGTGTGGAAACAGGCCCTTTGGCCCAACAAGTCCACACCGACCCGCTGAAACGCAACCCACCCAGATCCATTCCCCTACATTTACCCCTTCAACTAACACTACAGGCAATTTAGCATGGCCAATTCACTGCACATTTTGGATTGTAGGAGGAAACCGGAGCACCCGGAGGAAACCCACACAGACACGGAGAGAATGTGCAAACTCCATACAGCGAGTCATTTGTAAAAACCCTTTGGATTCTCCTTAATTCTATTGCCAAAGCTATCTCATGTCCGCTTTTTGCCCTCCTGATTTCCCTCTAAAGTATACTCCTACTGCCTTTATACTCTTCTAAGGATTCACTCGATCTAATCTGTCTATACCTTACATATGCTTCCTTCTTTTTCTTAACCAAACCCTCAATTTCTTTAGTCATCCAGCATTCCCTATACCTACCAGCCTTCCCTTTCACCCTGACAGGAATATACTTTCTCTGGACTCTTGAGGTCTCATTTCTGAAGGCTTCCCATTTACCAGCCATCCCTTCACCTGCGAACATCTGCCCCCAATCAGCTTATGAAAATTCTTGCCTAATACCGTCAAAATTGGCCTTCATCCAAATTAGAACTTTAACTTTTAGATCTGGTCTATCCTTTTCCATCACTATTTTAAAACTAATAGAATTAGTCCCAAAATGCTCTCCCACTGACACCTCAGTCACCTGCCCTACCTTATTTCCCAAGAGTAAGTTAATTTTTGCACCTTCTCTCGTAGGTACATCCACATACTGAATCAGAAAATTTTCTTGTACACACTTGACTAATTCCTCTCCATTTAAACCCTTAACACTATGGCAGTCTCAGTCTATGTTTGGAAAGTTAAAATCCCCTACCATAACCATCCTATTATTCCTACAGATAACTGAGACCTCCTTACACATTTATTTCTCAATTTCTCTCTGACTATTAGGGGATCCTTAATACAATCCCAGTAAGGTGTTCATCCCATTCATATTTCTCAGTTCCACACAAATAACTTCCCTAGATGTATTTCCAGGAATATCCTCCCTCAGTACAGCTGAAATGCTATCCCTTACCAAAAACACCACTCCCCCTCCTCTCTTGCCTCCCTTTCT
The DNA here is from genome assembly GCF_020745735.1 of Hemiscyllium ocellatum. Lineage (NCBI taxonomy): Eukaryota > Metazoa > Chordata > Chondrichthyes > Orectolobiformes > Hemiscylliidae > Hemiscyllium > Hemiscyllium ocellatum. The sequence continues at coordinate 51,335,852 of NC_083425.1, forward strand.
ATCCTTCCTGTAGCATTTGTATCCTGTAACATTAAGCTGCCGTCCTGCCCATCCCTGAGCCATGATTCTGTAATTGCTATGCTATCCCAGTCCCAGGTCCCTAACCATGCTCTGAGTTCATTTGCTTTCCCTGTTATACCTCTTGCATTGAAACAAATGCAGGTTAATTGATCAGTCCTACCTTGTTCTCTGCTTTGTCCCTGCCTGCCATGAATGTTTGACTCGCCTTTGTTCTCAACTGTACCAGTCTCAGATTGAGTTCTTTCCTCACTATCTCCCTGGGTCCCACCCCACCATCTTATTAGTTTAAATCCTCCCGAGCAGTTCTAGCAAATTTCCCTGCCAGTATATTAGTCCCTTTCCAATTTAGGTGCAATCCGTCCTTCTGGTACAGGTCACTTCTACCCCAAAAGAGATTCCAATGATCCAAAAATGTGAATCCTTCTCCCAAACACCAGCTCCTCAGCCATGCATTCATCTGCTCTATCCTCCTATTCCTGCCCTCACTAGCTCGTAGCACCGGGAGTAATCCAGATATTACTACTCTGGAGGACCTCCTTTTTAAATTCCTGCCTAACTCTCTATAATCACCCTTCAAAATCTCAACCTTTTCCCTTCCTATGTCATTAGTTCCAATGTGTACAAAGACCTCCTGCTGGCCCCTCTTCCCCTTGAGAACATTCTGCACCCTCTCTGAGACATCCTTGATCCTAGCACCACAGAGGCAACACACCATTTTGATTTTTCGCTGATGGCCACAGAAACGTGTGTCTGCACCTCAGACTAGAGAGTCCCCTAACACAATTGATCTCTTGGAAACCGAAGTACCTCTCAGTACATTAGAGCCACTCTCAATACCAGAAACTTTGCTTTTCGTGCTACGTTCCCCTGAGAATCCATCACCCCCTCCATTTTCCAAAACAGCATACTTGTTTGAAATGGGGGTAGTCACCAGGATCTCCTGCACCTCCTGCCTACCTCTCTTATCCTTCCTGGAGTTAACCCATCTATGTGACCGTATCTGAGACTTTCCCCCCTTCCTTTAACTACCATCCATCACATCCCCTTGCTCTTGTAAATTTCTCATTGTCTCTAACCGTCTTGGCTAACTGTCGTGTTGTAACTTCACTGAAGTAAATCTTCATCACTGGCTAGGATTACAGCAGAGTGGATCACCCACACTTTGTAAACTCTATCCAATCTTCAATCAGCCAGCAAGTAGCTATTTCACAGATGTGTTTGAGTTAGGCTCAGATATTGCCAAACACTAACTAGCCTGAGGTACACAGCATGACTCCAACAGCATTTATCCAGTATCAGCCCTATAGTTTTGGAACAATCAATAAACATAGCTGTGAAACTTTAAGGCTGAATCTTTTAGAGATTAATCTTTAGCTACACTAAGGTGCAGTTAACGTATACCTGTGGAGGTTTAGTATGTATTGAAGTGTGTATACATTTACCAGATCAACAGAAATTGGAAGTTTAACAAAGCAACTTTATTTGTTTCACATTAAGCAGAATATGACAAATAAACTGTTAGCGCCAGTCAAAAAAACCTTGCCCCTGCCACCTCATATCAAAAAATAATTGATGGAAGTATTCGACTTGTGAAGAATAGGATATCAGCATTAACATCCATTTCTCTCACCCTCCAGCCACAAGCACAATGCATTATTGCTGCTCCATCTTGTAAATCACAGAGCTGTTAATGTTTGGTGCTGCTACTTACCAATGGCTGATGTCTGTGTCATGTGGATGTTAACTCTGGCTCAGTGATAAGGTAAGGTCACCATTGACCCACAGGACCATTGGGCCACTGTTTTGTTAAAAAGAAACAACTGGTGGTCACTTAAACTGAGGGTCACTGTGCCCTGGGTGAAGGGAAAGGTTGAGCAGGAGAATTATTCTTGGTAACCTCAGCTAGTAGGGGAATTGAACGCATGTTGTTGGCATCACTCACCATCTATCCAGCCAACTGAGCTGACCACCCCGCCCCTGCTCAGTGGTAGCCTTTGAGTCAAATGACCATGAATTCAAGCCACATACTGGAGACCTGAGCATGAAATCTTGGCTGACACTTGCAGAGCAATGTTCCAGCCATGCTGCACTGCCACCCCTCTCAGGTGGCAGAGGGTAAAACCAATGCTACCTGCACTGGACCACCATTTTGTGTACACCGTACCAGTCAGAGCAGTATGTGCAGTTTGCTAGTTCAACTGGAATTTCCTTCCAGGTGGGAAAAGGCTATTCATTATTTGAAAAGGAAGAGGGGAGAACGTGCAAACTCCACACAGACAGTCACCCAAAGATTGAATCAAACCCAGGTCCCTGGCATTGTGAGGCAGCAGTACTAACCACTGAGCCATCCATGCTGCCCCAAGGATGTTGGCCAAGACTGAGCGAGTTATGAAATAGCTCCACAGAGGCCAGTATCCCATCACCAAATCACCCTTTAGTTAGACGTGCATAGTCAGAGTGAACACAACCTCTGACATTCCCGTTATGTCTGTCAGCCAGGGCTCCCTGATTGGATCAGATTAACAGCCCCAATCAGGGAACCCATATTCTATAAGGTTTACCTGGCTGACATCATTAAAATCACTACAAGTTAAAAATAAAACAACTTTGCGAAAGGAGGATGGCTTCACCAGTTTTTTTTTCCCTGGTTGCAGCTCGAGAGGTTATCTCCAGAATGTTCCATTCTCTCACAAGCCCATTCGGATGTTTAGAAGCCACAACCACATTGAGCAGAAGCTTTACTATTTATATTTAATGAAAGCTTTCATCTGTGTAAGATTTTTCCTTTCCAAAAGGGGCCTTAGACAGCAAGAAGATGTCGTTTTTATTGTTGATAAAGTAATTCTAAGTTGTGCATGAACTTAAAGCTAATGCTGATTTTCCTGGTTCTTACATCGATAATTGTTTTCATTACATGGGCATGGACTCTGCCCAAATGGTTTTTAAGCTAAAGACAATAAATACTAGCATTTATGTAGCATTTTTGATGACCACCAGATGTACTAAAGCACTTTATAGCCAGGACATACGAATGAAGTGTAGCCACTGTTTTAATGTAGCCAGTTTGTGCACAGAGCCCATTATGTTAAAAATCAAATTAAATCATGTGGAGATATAAAAGATTTTCACCGTAGCTTAGGATAACAGTATGCGATGCCTTCTGTCACACAGTTACAACTGTGGCCACATCTCACACAGCTCTTCATTGTCTGAAAATTGCTATGGGACTTTGTGAGGCATCTTTAATGTTATATGAGTTAAGTAAATTCCAATGAATGCAGTAAGAGGACAGAGGTGTTGTGGAAAGTTTTCAGAAGGGCTTTAGGTCAGGGTTGTGGAGTATTATGAATTTATTTCCCCTTTGATAGTTAAGTGATTGATTGTGTGGAGTAGGGAGCGCTGATTGACTGGGAGTCTGTAGAACTGATGGTGTTGAGCCTTGATTCTATGACTGGAATACGTTCCCAGTGACTTCACCCAACAATATTGTTCCATTCATATTATCAATGATCTTATGGTCTACAATGAGAAGTGATGGTCCATGAGATTTCCTCCAGATTATACATCATCTGTGTATGATAAGTATGGGAGTCTGCAATCTTACATCCCCTTGAGGACATGGTCTCCAAATGTGCCATCTGCGCCACTCACACATTGGAGCAGGAGGAACCTCTTTGCCTGGCTATAGAAACACCTTGGCATTCACCAATTTGAAATTAAGGGAACAACATTTCTCATCCTGATGGAATGCTACTCCTGACTTGTTTAGTTTGAGATTATGTTCAGCGTGGATTGGTTAGACTGAAGGGTCTGTTTCCACGTTGGATGCCTCTATGACTGAAGCCCAGAAGCTTGATTAACCCATTTTAGAAGCTGTTCACACCTCTTTGAAGAGGTTATTTTCCATACATGGAATGCTGGATGTAGCAGTCTCTGAAATTGGACCACATTTCACTGATGACCAATTCTTATCCTTTGCAGTCCCATGTTGCTGTTCTCACTGAGGGGTTATGACACTTGGCAAGCTTTGAGTGAACATTTGGGGTGGGTGAGGTGGGGGGGGGGTGGTGTTCACTGGCGTAGGGTTGGAACAGGGTTCAGGGGACAGTAGCTGTGGATAAACAGAAAGGAGATGAGATGTTTGTTTTCTTCACAATGAGTTGCTTTGGTGTAGAGTTCATTGCCTGATAGAAACCGTCAAACAGAAATTGAATATCTGTTTGAAAGGGAGAAACCTATAGTGCTCCAGGGAAAGAGCAAGGAAGTAGGATCAACTGGATCGTTCTCACTTTTATAACTGGCACAAATGGCCTTCTCTATGGCTCTATTAATATAATGGGAGGCCAATGCAATCAGTACAAATATAATTATTCCATCTTCAGCAATGTGTTCCAAAAAATGTTTCAGCAGAGCTAGCCTGTCAGGAGGAAGCAGCTGTACCTCTCAAAATTGCATTACACTGAACATATGTGCCACATTCAACACTCTCACAACATGCTGACGTTACTCACTCTCTTCTACCAACATATGCATGAATACAACATCTAATCTTTTCTCCAGCATCCATCATCATCAGTATCAGCTTCATCATCATCATCATCACCAGCAGCAGCAGCAGCAATCCTTTGCAAACTCTCTTCCAATCTCAGGATGAGTCTGTAAGGTGGCTGTATGGACCAATGCAACGACCACAGGCTCTGTTCCCCTTAGAAGCAGGTGGAGGCCAGAGGAAGTGGTGGGTGGGGCAGCACGCTCCCTTTGCTGTTTTCATCTGGCTTCCATCTTTTTCCTGACAACAAGGTACTCGACTCCTTCCCAGATGCTCTCCCTCCACTTTGGACCATCTTGGGCCAGTGCTTCCCGGATGTCTATGGGAATGCCACCCTTCACCAGTGAGGCCTTGAGGGTATCCCTGCAGCACTTCCTCTGTCCACCTGGGGCTTGCCTGTCATTTCGGAGCTGGGAGTAGAGCACCAGCTTGGGAATTCACATGGATAATGTGCCCAGCTCATTGTAGCTGATCAAGGGTGCTCAGTGCCTTGATGTTGGGGATGTTAGCCTGGTCGGCCCTGCGGACTAAGTGAATGAGCCATGACACTCCAATTCACCGTTGCTCGGAACCTGTCTGTCACAGTATTCAGTGCATCCACTACCTCTGGCAAGTTCTTAATTGTCCTCAACACATCGAGTCGATCACCCAGGAGCACAGGCCAAATCCATAAAATCACATTCTCAATAATAAGGTTTTGTTGCTGTCGACTACCTCCCCACGGATTTCAGACTGCACAATCTTACTGACCATTCAGTACTCCCAGCTTGTAACCCTTTCAAACAGCCTCCGGGTCTATCTTTTATCACTCCAAATTGGATCACCTCACAATTCCTAAAGCAAAACTCCCCCTGCCATAGGTTTGGCTGTTGATTTAGTCTATTCTACTGAAACTTTCATTTCCCATCCACACTTTTTTAGTGTGGGGGACGGCATGGTGGCTCAGTGGTTAGCACTGCTGCCTCACAGGGCCAGGGACACAGGTTCGATTCCAGCCTTGGGTGACTGTTGTGTGGAAATTGCAGGGATTCCCAGTGTCTGTGTGGGTTTCCTCTCACAATCCAAAGATTGTGCAGTTAGGTGGATTGGCCATGCCCAGTTGCCCATAGTGTTCAGGGATGTGCAGGCTTGGTGGCCATGGGGAATGAACAGTTTCAGGGACAGGGTTGGAGTGGGTTGGGTCTTGGTGGGATGCTCTTCACATAGTAAGGATTCTATAAACTTTGATAATAACTTTGTGTCTTCAACAATTTTGACCACAAAGCTCTCTATTCCTTCAGTCCTGTTATCCATGTGATGAAAGGTTGATGGGAGGAAGTGAGGACTGCGGATGCTGGAGATCAGAGCTTAAAAATGTGTTGCTGGAAAAGCGCAGCAGGTCAGGCAACATCAAAGGAGCAGGAGAATCGACGTTTCGGGCATAAGCCCTTCTTCAGGAAGAAGGGCTTATGCATGAAAGATTGATGCTACAGCAGCAGGGAACAACAACTCAGTCCCTGACAGTATGTAGTCATTACCTCTACTCTGTTTCCTATCCATAACCAATTCTGTATCTATGCACCTCCCAATTCCTTTCAATTTTGTTGAATTACTTGGGCAGAATCTTATTAAATGCTTTTTGAATGCCCATGTAAGTAATATCTATCAACTCTATCTGTTAACCCTTCTAAAAATTCGTTAGATATTTCTTAGCCTTCAGAAAGCCATCTCTTTGATCATTCATGTTGGCCAAAGTGTTTCATCGCTGTCCCTAAAATCCACAATTGACATCAAACTAGCAGGTTTGAAGAGTGTGGTGCTGGAAAACAAAGCTGGTCAGGCAGCATCTGAGGAGCAGGAGAATTGATGATTCAGGCAGATAAAGGGCTTATGCTTGGAACGTCGATTCTCCTGCTCCTTGGATGCTGCCTGGCCTGCTGTACTTTCCCAACACCGCTCTCTTGACTCTGATCTCCAGCATCTACTGTCCTCACTTTCTATTAGACTGGCAGCTCTGTGATTCATAGCAAACATTTCCTGGCCTGCTTGCGTATTGGAGGGGAATTGTTTATGTTCCACTCCTAAATCAAGAGACTTTTGATAGGTAATGACTAACATTCATAATTTTGAAAGCAGTTTTCACAACTTTAAAGCCAAACACCTTTATAGCCAATGAAGTCCCTTTGAAGTATAGCCCAGTTACAGTGCAGAAGAAGTTTAAATTACCTGATTAAGGTGCTGTTCAGAGTACAGCTGCATGTTCACTTCGGTTGACAGCAGACAATTTGATCTTTACAAATCAATGAATTGTTATGGTACAGAAACCAGATATTTAGTCAATTGTGACTGCACTGGTTCCATTCCTCAGTACCAATCTCCTGTCTTTTACCCATATCCCTGCTCACCAATTCCATCCAAGTAACCATGCATTGCCCTTTTGAATGCATCAATTGAAGCTGCCTCCACCACATCTCCAGCCAGTATACCTATACCCTAGCTACTCGCTGAGTAACAAATGCTTTTTCTCACATTGCCCTTGCTTCCTTTGCACATCACTTTAAATCTACACCTCTCGTTCTTTTTTACCTTTTCCAAGCAGAATCAGTCTCTCCCTATCTACTCTGGCTCATCATTTCGAAAACTTCTTTCAGATTTTCTCTGAGCCTTCTTTTCTTCAAGGAGAAATGTCCCGCGCCAACCCGCTGCCCTGACGTTTATCATTCCTGGAACCGTTCTTGTGAATAACCTTTGCACCTCTCCAATGCATTCACGTCTTTCCTATAATGAGGCACCACCCAGTCCTTTGGCGAATGGGCTGCAGGCTGCTAGCTGGAGAGGGCAAGATGACGGGAAGGCTTGGAGAATCACACAGTGGAGGCCGCGCACCAGATTCCCAGCGGCAATTGATCATATCAGTCTCAGGAGGGAGAAGCCAGAGGGGAAAACAAGAGTTATCAGTAGGACCTTGAAAAATATTCAGAAGCATCACTTGCATGTGGCCTAAACATCATTCACTTTGGGTGGTCAGCTGGCTTGGTTGGCTTGTGAGAATCAATGCTCCTCGTTTTCTCACTCACCTTCCAGCCAATAAGATATTCGATCTTATCCTTGCAGTACGGAGGAGCTCATTTATCCAAACTTGACACTGGGCCCAGTCCCTTAGTTGGAGCCCATGGCTGCTCACTTCCACAATGACCTTTGTCCAGGTCACGTCACTCATTTACAATGTCCCTCAGCAGCCATTGGCTGGCAGTGGGATCTCTGTATCCCTGAATGGTCAGGAGGAGGTGTCTCAGAGATGTTCTCACTGAACCACAGGCCAATGCACTAGGTGGATTGTGACAGCTCAGAACAACCATTGATGATATTGAATGAATCTTTACAAAGCCAGAGACCTGGAAACACAAAGATTATCTGTTGTGATATTCAAATATCTGCCATTGCTGGGACTGTTGGACGATAGTACTCCCTCAGAAAACCCGCAGAATTTCAGTTTTCAAATAGGGCCTTCTGCCTAATAAATATGGCACCTTCTACCAGATGAGGACCAAGTTACCTTGGCCTCCTGATGTCAAAACCATCCCCTCTCCCCCACCATGTGATCCAGCTGTGAACCTGGGTCTCTCACGTTCCTCAGATGTCACCATATGATCAGGTTGGTCCTTCCCAACACTGGATTCCCAACTTATTCCAGGATTCACCAATGACAGTACAAAATTCAGCCTTGAGAGTGAGCTTGCTCCAGCTGTCAGTGAAGAACATTCTGAGTTGTATTTCACAAGAGACTCAAACTCATTCTTATCTCTGAGTCAGAATGTTCTGCGTTCAAGACCAGAGCATGCATCCCCTGCTGTGACTCCAGCTCAGCATTGACAGAGTGCTGCACTGTCAGAGGTGCCGGGCTGGATGATTAAACCCAGGAATATGACACCCAGGTGAACTCTGGGTCGTCCCTTCATGTTTCATTAGGGTTGTTCTCACATTGCGATTTTAACACTGCAATGGCCTAGCTGGACAGGGGGTAAGCTCCACTCCAAACTCGCAGGGTCAAGGAGACAGGAGCCGTGTGGCCAGCACAGGAAGGACTGGAGTTACGTTGATGACTGACGCTGCCTCGCTGAAATAAGGAAGCAAATCAGCAGAGGATCAGCAGTGACCAGGGGGTTATCGGGGACATGTCGGAAATAAAGGTCAGCCTTCACAATGAGGGCACAGAAAACAAATACATTTAATAAAGCGCATTCTCATCATGCATGAATGTGTGGCAGGTCATTCTGAAATAAAGTTTAAGAACTCTATCCTGCATTTTTCAGGCCCTTTAAAGAGCCTATGGGTCTGTTAATTGGCAGCAATGGAGGTTTCCCAATGCTTTTGAAAATAACAAACCAACCCAGAGGTTTTGGAATCCTCGGAAGGTGATTTTAAAAACATACCCACGCCAGGTTCTAATCCCACTTCTCGTTTGAAAATCTAACCCATTGCTTTTCTGAGGAGCTGTGGAACTGATGCCCAGTCTGCACTGGGAGGGAAATCACAGTTAGCTTCAGTGTCTCTCCGTTAATGGCGGGCTGGGAACTATCACCAGGTGCTCAGCAGTTCCAGTTCCCAAGCAATGGTTCCAGAGATGGAGATCATCTCTGTCGATAGGTTAGAGACATTTACCTCGGGGACTAGGTTGAGCGGAGATCAAACAGAAGTTTTCAAAAGGATGAGGAGTCCAGACCAAGTAGATACAGATAAAACTATTCCCGATGAGGGAAAGATTGAGAAGCAGAGGGCACACACGTAAATCATTGACAAAACAGCAATGGAGACACTATGGGAAACCATTCCATGCAGCGAGTGGCTACCCTCTGGAATGCATTACCTGACAGTTTGCTGGAGGCAGCTTCAATCAAAGCTTTCAAAAGGGCTGTGATCTGAGAAGAAAGAATGTGCAGGGATACAGGGGGAAGGTGAAGGAATGGCTCTGGATGCATTTGGAGAGGTATCACTGCCACGATGGACCAAACGGCCTCCTTTCTGTGCTCTTTCGCGATTGTGTGAATACAGCTAAAAGGTGTGGACCCATGTGAAGGTCAGGTGATGACGTGATCAGACTGGAGTGTGACAGACCTGATAGAGGGACTTGGCTGCCAATGTTCTCCAGACCCACACATTGGCAACAACTCCCGAGCTAATAAGCTGAAGGGCAGCTGAGGCTCAACATGAGTCAGCATGCCTGCGAAAGGAAGGGGCAAACACTTCGAGACAGTCAAACTTGTGACTGCTTTAAATCTTCAACAGAATTGGAAAGAGGGATGTGTCATTTTAAACATTCAGTTGGCTTGGGATGCTGTGATTAACCAAGAATTCAAGCCAGCAGTATGAGCTGTGTCATCATCAGACAGTCTCCCAACTAACCACAACCTGCCTCTCAGAGACAAAACCGAGTCAGAACTAACTGAGGAGAGTATATTCACTAACATTCCACCCCAAATGAGAAACAGAATTCTCCTGCAATACCTTTTGTGAAGAGGTTCCGGGAATATATCTCTATTTTTAAGATGGGCTTCCCAATGGTGCACCCAATTTTCAATTTTATCAATGGCCATTGAATGCCCCACTCCACTAGATCTCTTTGAAACATGCCAACATTAACAGGAGGGACTGGGCAGAGGCTCAAGATGACAAAAACCTTCCAACAAGTTGTCTCACATTTTGGCTTCCAGAGCTGAGCAGTCAAGGTGCATGTTGAATACAACAATTAGGAGCAACTTAAAGGATTCCCCTGCTATTTGTTTCCCAGTTGGGAAACAACACCACCTATTTACAGAGGCTGGGGGCTTGAAAGAGATAGTGAGCAAGAGCAATTTGATTTGATTTGCTTTATGATTGTCACATGTACCTAGGTACAGTGAAAAGTTTTGTGTGCATTACAGGCAGATCATAAAAAGTGCATAAGGTAATAGAACAGAGCAAAGAGTACAATGTTACAGCTGCAAAGAAAGTGAAAGCAGATTTAAGACAACACTGTCAGTAATTCTAATAGACTGAGAACTGAGGATTAGGAGAACAGAACCATTACAAGATATGCAAGAATAGGATCTGCTGTCGACAGCTCACAAAATGTCGCCACGCTCCGGCACCATCTTGCATCGCTGAGTTCAGAGCTGGAGGGCCCCTCTAGTGAGGGAGAGCAGGCCTACGATGAATAAACCCCCATAGCCACAGATTTGCCCAGCCGCATACATGGGTATGAGGGCTTTCCCAAGTCACACTTGACAGCACAAACCTTTCTGGCCCCTTTCACAACCCCAATCTGACACTGTTAACTGGGAAGGATTGTACCCATGGTCTTGCTGACGTACCTCAACGGGACCCAGCAATGGTTGTTGAACTGTACGCCATTCCGTGCCTCTTCTTGGCACCCGAAATGCAACAGCACTCCACACCCTCCCACTCTCGCCTCCATCCTTCATTCTGCACTGAACGGAGTGGACTGCTAATGAAGAGGCAACCTCCAAACAAGTTCTGCCTGTCTGGTTCCCAACAAGTGCAGGCTCTGAACCCAGTTAGGTGCCAGCATTCAGGGTCAGGAATCCTGTCTAGAAATCCTGCCCTTTCTCTCTGTCCTTCCTCATGAGCTGCAGAGGGGACAGTGTTGAAATCGAGGTTCGATGTTCCATCTCCTCCTTCTTTAACCAGCTTCTGTGTGTGTTTGGATATTTGGAACCTCGTGTCACTTCCTCTCTCTCCCATCCACCCTGGCAGCACCAGCTCTCCAGCTCTCCCATTGACTTCCCTCTTGCTGCGTATCTGAATTTTGATTCTCTTCACATCGGTTTCTCTGAAACAGTTTTAGTTCGAAAGCCTTAAGCTTTTAGGTGGACCTGACGGTTTCCAAAATCAAGCCCAAGTCAGTTGTTTCTGTTGCTGAGCGCAGTCACAGGGTGTGGAATCTGAAGACCAATTCCTGCTGTGTGCCAAGATGTCAGTTTCAATTTCAGCGAGTATTACAAGAACACAGTTTGCGAGACCTCCTAGTGAATAATTCAACAAAAGTGCAGAGGGCCTTGTGAAGCATGGGCACTTAATAGAATTTCTTGTCTACAGCAATATCGAGTATAGTGCTTGAAACTGACAGGATACCAATTTTGTTTTTATAAAGCTCTCTTTATAACCAGCAAGAGCACAGCTGCCCCAGAAAAGGAGCTAATAACTTACTTGTCAAGGTATTCCCAGAAGGTGCAGTAGGGTTAGTAACTAGTCAATACAGTTCTGTACTCCTTACCACTGCCTTCTTATGATCCATCGTCCCTATTGTCTACTGTGTAAAGGATGATTACTAATAGCACCATCAGGGCCAAACAAACAGCACGGGAGGACCTTTTTTTTTCAAAAAGTGCTTTTGACCAAAGTTGACCATAACCATATTTACTGTGTATTACAGCCCTGTTACTGTACAGAGCAGGAACCATATTTACTGTGTATTACAGCCCTGTTACTATACAGAACAGGAACCATAGTTACTGTGTATTACAGCCCTGTTACTGTACAGAGCAGGAACCATATTTACTGTGTATTACAGCCCTGTTACTGTACAGAGCAGGAGATTAATAAATCAACAATGCCATTGGGAGGTTCATCCAGTGTTCGCTTGTAATAGATCATGTTAGACTTTGTCTCACTCCACAAAGAGTTAACTCTGTCACATTGTAGAAGGAGGTGAGATACTGTGATCCAAGTGGAAGAGAATGAAAAGAAGGCCATGTTCTCACAAATGTAAATATGTTGTGGTACTTCAAGCAGCAGCTAAGCGTGTGGCTGAGGTTATTCAAGCATTTGTGTCAGGACCTCCAGCAGTGGGTAGCGATAGTGAGAGAGGGCATTAAGCAAGACAGTTAGGCCAGGTGAATGGACCTTCTCTTATGTTGGCTTTGGGGCGGGGGCGGGGAGGGGTGTGGCGGGGTAGTGACCTGACAGAAAGCAAGTTCACACAGATGAAGGATTTTCCTCAAGTAAATACAAGCTTGGTTTAATTCCATGTAAATACTGCATTTTCCATGTTTGACTTTAATTTCCCATCATGCATGTAGTGAACTGATGCCGATGGAATAAAGAATCCTTGCTTCTGATCACTAGGCCTTCTGTGTGTTCAAATCTGATGGCATCATTGGCAGGTATTGGCGGAGAAGCTGGAAAGACTCCTGGCCAAGATGGAGATGATGATAGAGGAGTTGAAACTGGGATTGTTTGTGAGGGAGGCTGAGGCTGCTCTAGTATCATTAGAAGCTCAGGCGCAGGCGGGGAAATCAGACCTACAGGCCAAACCCAGGCTGAGGCTCCTCATGTTTATTCTGATGATGCCACAGATGAAGGAAGAAGTATTCCTGGAGTATTGCGGGGGAGTTGGAAGCTGGACAGATTTAGGGCAAGGTTGGAAACACCCAACGATCCAACTGATGACTGAAGACTAGATTGAGGACACACAGCTGATTGTGGCATCCAGGAGCGTCAAAGTGAATGAGCAGGCAGCATTCGTGTTGGGAACGCTGTGTGGGAAAGTCCCTTGGGAAATACCGGGAAGAGGTACAGAGGATCAAAGAAGTCCACAGCAGATCTTTGATGTCCCCACGAGGGTTTACTGGGAGAGCAATATCCTGATACAGTTACAGCAGACTCCTTACCAGTATGAGCAAACTGAAGGAGAGGAGCTAGTCTCCATATCCCCAGAGCTGGTGAACGTGTTCAAACATATTGTCTTCCTGGAACCCTTCTTCAAATTGATCAAGGACATGACCATGAAGACCTCTTCTGGAGTATTGTGTCCAGATCTGGTCACCCTGTTATAGGAAGGATGTTATTAAGATGGAGAGGGTTCAGAAGAGATTTACCAGGATATTGTTGGGAATGGAGGGTTTTCGTTATGAGGAGAGGTTGGATTGGCTGGGACTTTATTCACAGGAATGCAGGAGGTTGAGAGGTGACCTTATAGAGGTTTACAAATTCATGATGAGTATAGATAAGGTGTGTGACTGGTGTCTTCTCTCTAGGGTGGAGGATTTCAAGCCCAGGGGCATATTTTTAAGGTGAGAGGAGAAAGATTTAAAAAGGATATGAGGGACAATTTTTTTTTCCACATGTCTGTGTAATGAACTTACAAAAAAGTGATGGATGTGGGTGCATTTACAATATTTCAAATACATTTAGATAAGTTCATGAATAAGACAGGTTTGGAGGGATATGGGCCAAGCACAGAGAGGTGGAACTAGTTTAGTTTGGGATTATGGTCAGCAATGGACTGGTTGGACCGAAGGGTCTGTTTCCATGCTGTATGACTCTGTGACACTTTGCCCAACAGAAAACACTGAAGATGGGAACAGCCGGATAGAATCTCAGTGGCATAGTAGTGACAATTTTCAAATGTCTTTTCTTGAAGTACGCAATTATAACATTGAGCTCATGGGGAAATATTGGACTCTTCAGACCAGGAATGAGGGTAACATCAGGGAGGTACCTGTTAGCACAGACGGAGGTGTAGCCCTCAGGCTGAACAGGCAGGACAAACAGATTGCTGCACAGCAAACTCAGAACCAGACCTTGGCGTCCATCTCCACAGTATACCTCCTGACCCAGCCCACCCAAAGGGATGCTCCAAAGTGGTCTTGGAATTGTAACAGGATGAGACTTCCCTCAGCAACTTCAACTGCCACTGCCCTTAGGCACAGAGACCAGTCCAGCACAATGACCTTCCATCTCGGCAGGTGTCACAGTAGTTAGGCCTGCCACTGAGAGTCAAGTCAGAGGGTAAGGTTTCTCCAGAAGGAGGCTCAGTCTTATGTAGATTGATAGGGACTTGCCCTACTTTAGGGTGGGATTGAGTAAAGTCAAAACATCATGCCTAATTGACACAGGAGTAGAAATGTTGGCCATTCTTTGGCACATTTTCCACAAGCATCTGGTTGAGGAGTGTGAGCTGATTGAATCTCTTCCCTCATCCTGGTCTTTGCTTCCCAGGGGTTTGCAAATCCTCCAGCTTGGCCACATTGGGCTCTCCCTAACTGTCCTCCAACACACCATCAGCCTGGGGTCAGTTCGTGGCCTTATCGATACGCTAGTGGAAATAAAGTTGGGATTACCTGTAGTGTGGTGTCAAACGTATTAAGAGATCTGGGCATCCTTGGAAAATGTTTATTGTGACTGCTATGTTGGCAGATGGGACACAGGAGCCTCTGAGCAATCAAGACGTATCAACCTTTACAGGACCCGAGAACTGTTGGTCCGACAGGAAGTCGAGTAATTCATTGAATAGAATCATAGAATCCCTACAGTGTGGAAACAGCCCTTCAGCCCAACAAGTCCACACTGATCCTCCAAAGAGTATCCCACCCAGACCGACTCCCCTACCCTATTACTCTAAATTTATCCCTGACAAATGTACCTAACTTACACATTCCCTGAACACTATGGGCAATTCAGCATGACTAATTCACCTAATCTGCAAATCTTTGGATTGTGGGAGGAAACTGGAGCCCCCAGAGGAAACCACCACAGACACGGGAAGAATGTGCAAACTCCACACAGATGGTCACCCAAAGCTGGAATTGATCCTAGGTCCCTGGCGCTATGAGGAAGCAGTACTAACCACTGAGCCACCGTATCTGCCCCAACATTGCTCTTGAAGGCAGTTTCCAACTGGACAACATCAGTCCTTGTCAGAGCATCAAGTGCTACATATCACAGAGCTCCCACGGTGTAGCTCTAGGAACTGTCCCTGTGACTTTGAGAGAAAAGGGTAGGGCCCCCAAGAAGATGCCAACTTCAGCGACTGATGGAAGCAGCAAAGAATGCCATAGGTATCCATAAACCTGCCACTGTCATGGACAGTGAACCACCTGGAGAAGACATCATTTCAAAGGTGGACTGCGTTTCTATCTTTAACTTTAATTTCCCTTCATGTTTCAGTCAGGGGGATAAAGAATCCCTGCTTCTTTATCTTCTGGGCCATATGAGTGTTCAAATCTCATGTTATATCCATGAAGCCAGTGTGTTGTGTAGGCCGTTCTCTTTGAGTAATTAAAACTACTCACATCCAAAAGCACAATGATATCGTATAAACAAGCCATGTGCAACTGCTGATAGAAAACTCTCCACCTCCAACAAGAGTTCCCAGAAAACCACAGGCTTTATTAGGCTGAGGCACAGTCACAGTGATGGAAGAGGGTCATCTGATTTCACACTGATTCGCACGGTGAAGCCAGAGCAGAACAGCTCACTTTTGCGGTGATTGGCCAAGTGCAGTCCTGGAGACAGATGAGGCTAAAGTCACATATACCAAAGAGGTATTTTAAAATTAAACCAAATCAATTCATTTATACAGAGATGGAGGTAGAGGAGCAGAAGAGAGAGAGAGAGAGAAAGAAACTGAGAGAGAGGTTATTGAAGTACAGATAAGACCATTAGATGTAGGAGAACAAGAAGGCCACTCGCTCCACCATACAATGAGATAATGGTTAATCTGATAACACACACTTTCCTGCCTTTTCCCCATAACCCCTTGATTTCCACCCTAATTAAAAACCTGTCCACCTCAGTCTGGAATATATCATTGAATCCTGACAGTGCTGAAACAGGCCATTTGGCCCAACAAGTCCACACTGACCCTCCAAAGAGTCACCCACCCAGACCTATTCCCCTACCCTTTTACTCTACATTTACCCCTGATTAATGCACCTAAATTACATATCCCTGAACATTAGGGTCATTTAGCATGCCCAATTCACCTAACCTGAATATTAGATTACTTACAGTGTGGAAACAGGCCCTTCAGCCCAACAAGCCCACACCGACCCTCTGAAGAGGAACCCACCTAGACCCTTACATTTACCCCTTCACCTAATACTACGGGCAATTTAGCATGGCCAATCCACTTAACCTGCACATCTTTGGACTCTAGGAGGAAACCAGAGCACCCAGAGAAAACCAACGTAGGCACAAGGAGAATGTACAAACTCACCCAGACAGTCGCCCGAGGCTGGAATCAAACCTGGATCCATGGCACTGTGAGGTGGCTGTGCTAACCAATGAGCCACCATGCCAACCCGCAGACGCCCACCCCCCCCCCCCCCCCTCCCCCCCAAGTCATGAACCAACCTTAAGAGTCCTCTGAGGTAAAGAATTCCTCAGATACACAGTTACCCTCTGAAAAAAGAAATTTCTCCCCACCTCTGTCCTGACTAAGCAACCTCTTACACTGAGATAATGTCCTTTGGTGCCTCTGGCTCTGGGGGCAAATCTCAAAACACACTTTAAATTAAATAGGAGGGCAGATGTTTCTGTACTTTTAGACTCTATGATTAAGCAAAAGGCTCTTCAATCATCCAGTTAAAAACTACAAGGCCAGAAGGCACAGGGCTAAAGGTCCTGGGAGAACTAAAAACTACTTTAGATCACAGACAGAAAGTAATTGCTGAAGCATTGTATGTCATTCATGATAAGAGTTGTTCACCCTTAAAAGCAAAGGCAAATTGCAGAGCAAAATTTCTGAAATTATTTATTGATTGGGAAAGCTGAAATCAATGTATCAGAAACACTAAACCAAGAAGCCAATCCAATAAGTTTATATACACCCAGAAACATTTCACATTCCTTATTTCCAAAAATCAGCAAGTGATCTACTCAGATCAGGTCAGACAAAGAGACATTTCACCCTAAATAGAATATGAAAACTGTGTGCAATTCTGGTCTCCCTGCAGTAAGAAGGATGTTGTTAAACTTGAAAGAGTTCAAAACGATTTACAAGGATGTTGCCAGGGTTGGAGGATTTGAGCTATAGGGAGAGGCTGTTTTCCCTGGAGGGTCAGAGACTGAGGAGGAACCTTTTACAGGGGTTTGTAAAATCATGAGGAACATGCATACAGTGAGTAGACAAGGTCTTGTCCCTGGGGTGGGTATCTCCAAAACTAGAGGACATAGGCTTAGAATGAGAGGGGAAAGATATAAAAGAGACCTAAAGGGCAACTTTTTCACACAGAGGGTGGTGCGTGTATTGAATAAGCTGCCAGAGGAAGTGGTGGATGTTGGTACAATTACAACATTTAAAATACATTTGGGTGGGTAAATGAATAGGAAGGGTTTAGAGGGATATGGGCCAAATGCTGGCAAATGGGACTAGATTAGGTTGGGATATCTGGTCGGCATGGACGAGTTGGACCAAGGGATCTGTTTCTGTGCTGTCTCTATGGCTCTATAACGCTAGATGCATTGGTGCTCAGGGTTGGTTTCAAAGCCACTCAGCTCTACAAGAAAACATTTTGATCTCACAGAACTCAATAAATCAGTGGAAAGCAAATATTATGGAGCGGACTAGATCTCCCCCAAAAGCATATTATGGATATAGCCTAGACCTTTATATCTTTTTGAAAAGGCAAGTGTAAGGCACTGTGTCCAGATCCGATTCAATTAGTCCACCATTAAGCTTTCATCAAAGCTTTAACTTTAAATTAAACTCTGAGCTTTATTGTTATAACACAGTTAAAATATAACACAAGAAGAATTGGCATAACTTTGTTGAAATATTTCACTCCTAATCATCAACTGTTCCAATACAGTCAGCATCTCAGAAACATGCCCTTAACAAAGGCAATGAAACAACACCGATATTATTCTCATGTGCTGGGGCTCTCCAGTCCAGGAGAAAGAAATACTGAAAGAAACAAGCTTTTTTTTTTGTGAGGAAACCTCTCTGTCTAAGACTTCAGTGTAACAACAGGGAACTCAAGTGTTCAGTTTCGGCAGCCAGTAAACACTTCAACTATCTGAAAGCAACACAAAAGTCCATTTGATGTCTCTCTGAGCCTGATCCTACTAATTCATGATTCTTTTGACTTACTTTTAATAAAAAAAAAGCAGCCAGGGAGAATTCAAAAGTTGTTTACCAACTGTCTGTCAGAAGGAGACGTTTTGACACCACCATGACGATGCCCCTCCACAAGATGAAACACTTGTGAAAGGCACAGGACTGTCACAGGTAAAAATGGATGGAAGCCAGTAAAGTTAGGCTTGAGTTTAATACAGAGGAACCTTGATTATCCAAAAGACACGGACGGAGAGTATTTCGTTTGGTTAATGAAATTCCAGATAATCGAATGCTGGATAACATAGTTTAGCCAGGCATCAGGACCTTGCGATCTTGCCGGATAAGCTGATATTTGGATAATCGAATGCCAGATAATCAAGATTCCTCGGTATTCCCTAAAATAAATGCTAATTGTATCTAAGATTTAGAACATAGTACACTACAGGACCTTTGGCCCTCAATGTTGTGCTGACCTTTTATCCCACTCTAAGATCAAACTAACTTACATACCCCTCATTTTATTATCATTCATGTCCCTATCCAAGAGTTACTTAAATGTCCCTAATGTACCTGACTCTATTACCACTGCTGACAGTGCATTCCACACACGCACCACTCTTTGTAAAGGAAGGGTGGCACAGTGGCTCAATGGCTAGCATTGCTGCCTCACAGGGCCAGGGATCTGGGTTCAATTCCTGCCTCCGGCGAGTGTGTGAAATTTCCTTTGTCTGCATGGTTTTCCTTTGGTGCTCTGGTTTCCTCCCACAATCCAAAGATGTGTAGGTTAGGTGAATTGGACATGATAAATTGTGCATAGTGTGAGGTGCATTGGTCAGGGAAATATAGGTTAGGGGAATGGGTCTGTGTTGGTTACTCTTCGGAGGTTTGGTGTGGACTTGTTGGGCCAAATGGCCTGTTTCCATACTGTAGGGAATCTAATCTTAAAAAAAAATCTGACATCTCCCCTAAACCTTCAATTACCTTAAAATTATGCCCCCACATGATAGCCATTTCTGTCCTGGGAAAAAGTCTCTGGCTATCCACTACACAATGCCTATCGTTACCTTGTCTATCTCTATCAAATCACCTCTCATTCTTCTTTGGTCCAATGAGAAAAGCCCCAGCCCCTTCAACCTTTCTTCATAAGACATGCCCCCTAGTCTAGGCAGCATCCTGGTAAATCTCCTCTGCACTTTCTCTAAAGCTTCCACATCCTTCCTATAATGAGGCGACCAGAACTGAACACAATATTCCAAATGTGGTCTAACTAGGGCTTTATAGAGCTGCAGCATAACCTCGTAGCTCTTAAACTCAATCCCCCTGCTAATGAAAGCCAACACACTATACGCCTTCTTAACAGCCCTATCAATCTGGGTGGCAACTTTGAGTGACGTATGGATATGGACCCCAAGATCCCACTATTCCTCCACACTGCCATTAACCATGTAATCTGAATTCAAATTTGACCTTCTAAAATGAATCACTTCACACTTTTCCGCTTTGAACTCCATTTGCCACTTCTCAGCCCTGCTCTGCGTCCTATCAATGTCCCATTGCAACCTACAACAGCCTCTCCACATTATTCACAACTCCACCAACCTTCATGTCAGCAGCAAACTTACTAATTCACACTTCCACTTCCTCATCCAAGTTATTTATAAAAATCACAAAGAGCAGAGGTCCCAGAACAGATCCCTGTGGAACACCAGTGGTCACTGAGCTCCAGGCTGAATACTTTCCATCCACTACCACCCTCTGTCTTCTATGGGCCAGCCAATTCATTACACAGAAAACGAGATTTCCCTTTATCCCATGCCTCCTAAATTATTGACAAATCTGCATGTGTGCCTCAAGAACAAGAATTCAGATTATTAAGACATTCAAATTAAAACTGATTCTGAGAAAAATGATTACTCTAAAATATAGAGTGTAGGAGTAGGATTTGCAATTAGATAATGGCAACGTGTAATGAATCAGAGTGAACCTGAGGAATAAAATCTGCTGTTGCTTCTTGTAAGTGGGAATTGTTTCCCTTCGTAGCATTCCCCATGCTTTGCCATCTCAAAGTACAGACTAAAATGCTCTTTGATGTTCTTGAGAACCCAGTTTTAAAATCCTTTCGCCATTCTAATCATTTTAAGTGGTTTGAAGTCTTGGAGGAAGTGTCACATCTTTGTGCTTTCTTAAGCAAATGTCATTTTTCTTTCCCTTTGCATGTTCTTGTCCTGCTTCCTCTTCTCTCTCCTTCCCCTAGGTTTTGATATTCTTACATTCTCTTACATGAATTAGCACTGCAGTGTCTTCATTTGTCTGCTGAACTCCATTCTCCTCTTGTTTATAAGGAATAAGACATTCTCATTCTGCTGTTGACCACCTGCACTGTGTTGAACAGAATTCAGACGAGCACAGACTTCGGGATGACCTGCTTCAGTATCTACCTTTCATTTCTGGTGATTGTCTCCTCTCCCAGCCTGTGATTTTCACTGCCTCTCAATTGATTACATTCCCTCCAGTGTGGAAACAGGCCCTTTGGTCCAACCAGTCCACACCAAAGAGCAACCCACCTGGACCCATTTCCCTCTGACTAATGCACCTAACACTGTGGGCAATTTAGCATGGCCAATTCACCTGACCTGCACATCTTTGGACCGTGGGAGGAAACCAGAACACCCGGAGGAAACCCAGGCAGACACGGGGAGAACATGCAAACTCCACACAGATAGTCACCTGAGGCTGGATTCAAACCTGGGACCCTGGTGCTGTGAGGCAGCAGTGCTAACCACTGAGCCACCGTGCCACCGCAATTGCAATCAATGTTTTCCTTCTTACTGCGCTCTGTTCCTTCTAAATAATGCAAAATCTCGAATACAGTGATCTTTCCGTCATTTCTCCAACTATTGGTTGATCTTTGATCTAAACCTGTTCTCCCTGTTGAAGATCTGATAATGTTCATGCTCTGATGACTCTCGCAATGTTTCATCTGCCAACTTTTACACAGTCCCTTGCTTTCTTGTACTTCCTCTAAGTTTGTGTATTTGAACTGAGACAATAATGCATGAGGAATGGTAGGAATTTATGTTCACAACCTTCCTTCCAAGAGTAATTCACAGGGAGCCAATCCATCTGTAAGGATGAGGATCCAGGAACTCCAGGGTGTTAGTTGAAAGTTCTCACTGTTTTCTAGACGTACTTTTATAGTTCTGACACCTCCCTGACTTTCTCTATTAATCTAAGAAAGCCTCAGTGTTGTGTGATGATATCACAGTAATTGTGGAAACTTGATTCGTTTTCTGATGTGTCTGCTCCCACACCATTCACTGGCTTGGTGTAGCAACTGACAATGAGCTCATCGAATTCCATGATTTTTTTTCAGAAGTATTGGCACCTGAACCTTTGTAACTCTGCATTGTTCCTTGGAGCGGGGAATTCTATTCCTACTCTGATCCTCAGTGGAGCAACCTTTATTTGAGATGCGCTTACTATGTGACCAAAAAGTGTGATTGTAGTTTGTGAAAACCTGCCATATTCTCATTCTCATGTCAGTTTGAGTAGAGACATGTATTTTAACACATCATCCCTGTGGTGAACAACACTGTGTAGTGTAAAGCCTGTGAAAGATTTGTTCTTTAGAAGATTGCTGGTGCTAAACTTATTCCAAAAGGAAGCCTTTTAAAACAAAAGATTTCAAATTGTATCATGAAGGATGTAGTAAGCCCAGACTCCTCTCCCAATGGTGTTTTCCAAAAGCTCAACTTTAGAATTTAAAATTAGGTTGACTGTCATGTTACTGTTACTCAAGTAAAGGAGTACAGTTTACATTGTCACCCCATACGGTGCCACCTTAGGTTAAAAAATGTCCAGGTACAAATCTAGAACATGGATCAGCATTTGGAGCTACAATGTTGTGACCGTTATGGAGATTTGAATATCACAGGATTCCAGGGTTTAGTTGTTTCTAAAGGAATAGTGAGGGAGGTAAAAGAGGTTGGGGAGTAGCATTGCTAATCAGGGATAGTATCACAGCTGCAGAAAGGGAGGTTGTTAAGGACGGTTTATCTACTGAGACAGTGTGGGTGAAAGTCAGAAACAGGAAAGGAGCAGTCACTTTCTTGTGAGTTTTCTACAGACCCCCCAATAGCAACAGGGACACAGAGGAGCAGAATGGGAGGCAGATTTTGGAAAGGCGCAGAAGTAACAGGGATGTTGTTATGGGGGGTTTCAACTTCCCTAATATTGATTGGAACCTCTTTAGTACAAATAGTTTGGATGGAGCACTTTTTGAGAGGTGTGTCTAGAAAGAATTCCTGACTCAGCGTGTAGATAGGTTGACTAGAAGGGAGACCATATTGGATTTGGTGCTTGGCAATGAACCAGGCCAGGTGTCAGATCCCCAGGTGGGAGAGCATTTTGGTGATAGTGATCGCAACTCCCTGACTTTTACTGGGCTCATGGAGCAGGCGATATGGAAAAGTATTTAACTGGGTGAAGGGGAGTTACAATGCTATTAGGCAGAAACTGTGGAGCTCTTGTGAATCGATGTTCTCAGGTAAATGGACAACAGAAACGTGGAGGTTGTTTAGGGAACACCTGCTGTGAGTGCTAGATAGGTTTGTCCCAATGAGGCAAGGAAGGAATGGTAGGGTGAAGGAACCTTGGAGATGTGGAACATCTATCAAGAGGAAGAAGGAAGCTTACTTAAGGCTGAGGAAGCAAGGATCAGACAGGGCTCCAGAGGATTTCAAGGTAGCCAGAAGGAAAGGATGAATGGACTTAAGAGAGCTGGAAGGGAGCTTGAAAAGCTTAAATGTATAGGGTTAAGAAAAACGCCAGGACATTCTACACTTAGGTGAGGAACAAAAGGATGGCAAGATTTAGGGTAAGACTGATCAAGGGTAATTGAGGGAACCCATGCCTGGAGTCGGAGAAGGTAAGGAAGGTCCTTAATGAACATTTTGCTTCAGTATTCACTGCTGAGAGGAACTTCATTGTTTGTGAGGTCAGCACATAACAGGCTGATATGCTCAAACAGGTTAATGTTAAGAAGGAGTGTGTGCTGGAAATTTTAAAAACTGTGAGGATAGATAAGTCCCCTGGGCCAGATGGGATATATCCAAGGTTACTACAGGAAGCGAGGGGAGAGATTGTTATGCCGTTGGCAATGATCTTATGTCCTCACTGTTCATTGGAGTAATACCACATGACTGGAGGGTGGCAACTGTTATTCCCTTGTTCGAGAAAGGGAATAGGGATAACCCTAGGAATTACAGACCAGTCAGCCTTATATCGGTCAAATTATTGGAGAGGATTCTGAGAGAGAGGATTTATGATTATTTGGAAAAGCACAGTTTAATTAAAGATAGTCAGCATGGCTTTGTGAGTGATGGAACATGCCTCAGAAACCTTATTGAATTCTTTGAGGATGTGACAAAACACATTGATAAAGGTAAAGCAGTAGATGTGGTGTACATGGAGTTTAGCACGGCGTTTGGTAAAGTTGACCATGGTAGGCTCATTCTCTGCAGGTGACCAAGAGTGTTAGATGGTGCGTAAAGTGCTTATAAAGTCAATGTCAGTGCTGTGCTGTCATGGCAATCAGTCAGAGCAATGGGAATATACAAAAGGTGACATCTCAGGTCAGACACTGAATCACAGGCATGAGGCTTTGTTCAGAATCTGCCTCAGAATTTTAACCTGGAATCAGGCTGGTGTTATTCTGATAGCTGGAATTTATAAGATGCCACATTGACTGACGATAACTACAAATTTGTGTGTGTGTGTGTGTGTGTGTGTGTGTGTGTGAAGGAGAAAGAGAGATATAAATCTATGGGGTGGACCATTTCATCCAAGATGTTTGTTTATTTGCAGATATGTTCTATTTGTTCAAAAAACACATAATTTCTAGTCACCATCAGTCAATAAGGCATCTTTTAAATTCCAGAGTTTGGAATAAAACCAGCTTGATTCCAGGTTAAAACTCTGAGACAGATTCTGATCAAAGCTTCACACCTACAATCCAGTGTCTGACCTGAGATGTCACGTTTTATATATTCCTCTCGCTGTACATGATCTTCGTGACAGCACAGCATTGTCATTGACTTTATAAACACTTTACACACCGTCGAACACTCTGGGTCACCTGCAGAGACACATTATCTGACACTTCACTCACATCTGTTGTATGATGCTTGGATCTCTCCACCCTTGATCTTTCTGCCTATAAACTCTATAAACTCTCTCACTGCACCTGACGAAGGGACTGCGCTCCGAAAGCTTGTGATTTCAAACAAACCTGTTCAACTATAATCTGGTGTTGTGTGACTTCTGACTCCTTAAAGTAGCCAGATTTTTCTAAATGCCCCTTATACATGAAGAAAACAGCAGGCCATAGAGTCACCATATAAAAGTTAGGTGCAGCTAATTATGAAATACTGAAATAGTGCTTTGATGTTTTTGTTCACAATTGCTGTCTCGTCCACCTCCTCCCTGAGCCTCCAGTATATTTCCATCTTTTTCTGACTCACTGCAGGTTGCTGTCCCTTGTCAAGTCTTCTGAAATCATTCTGTTGTCCTCCAAGCCTGGATCTAACTCCCAACATCATAAATAGAAACATCTTCACCATCAACCTTGACCAGCCAAAGTGACCGGAATAACTTCCTATCAGTGGACATGAAGGTTCGGAATATCTGGAAGGCTATATGAGAGGAATGGTTTTCCAATTGCTGCAGTCATGTGCTGGCAATGACAAATTCTAACATTTGACAAATGGAAGAGTGTCAGTCTAGTTGGTTGCGTTACCTGTCAACTCCACAGAACAAACTTAATCAACCTGTGCAGAGATCTGAATGCACAACCGCATGAATAGGTGGGACTTGAATCTAGCCTCCTGTCTCAGAGGTAAGGATGCTACCACTACACCACAAGCACGTTCTTGCTCTTAACAGAGATATTTTCGAATCAACCTGTTCAGCGATAATGTTACATGCCCCTGGAGCCGGTGAGACCTGAACCAGGGAAGCATTAGGGAACTATCACTACAATCCCCTCCTCTTAACTGTGTTTTTAATTGAAAATCATCTGTTCAGATGTTTCTACACACCTCGGAAAGCAGATGTGACTCGAAACTGAGCATTCTAACTCAGGGCTAGGGTCACTACCAGTATGCCACAAGATTCCTTCCCTCTCAGCTGATATTTTCCTAATTAACTTGTTCAGAGAAGTTATTACAAATCTATGGAGCCGGCGAGACTTGATCCCAGGCCTCCCTGGCTCAGAGATAGGGAACTACCACAGGACCCCTCTCTCCCTCTTAAGTGATGTGTCTGAAGGCAATGTTTGACAGCTGCAGCAACTTAAATGGATCATTGAGCATGAATTTGTTCATTAATATTCAGTGAGCTGTATTCCTCACCTGCGATAAAAGACTTGTCAGTGAATTTAACCTTGTGTCAAATTGCAGGAAGGATTAAACAGCCTGTTTAAGCAGTTTGTGTTATCAGTTATATGTTTCACTCACCAAATATACAGATGCGGAAATGGATTGCTAACTGTGGAGAAACAGCATTCCCCTTTTTATTGGGATTCTGAATAAAAGAAGAGCTTTACCTTGATTCTGTTCTCTTGCACTAAACAACTGAAAGGAAGATATATTCATCCCACTCATAACAATGTGGTGAAATCACACAGTGCATTATCGGCTTGTATAAAATTCTATTGTATGTGAGTTTAACAAAGGAATTTCACACAAAAGCACAAAAACCCTTCTTTAAGAAACGAGAATGATGTGAATTTATATAACAATATCTTTATGATCTCATGATGCTCCAGAGAACTTTAGAACCACTGATGTACTCTGCAGTGTTGTCACTGTTGTAGAAATGAGACAACTAGTTATGGATACATTAAGCTCACATAGACAACAAGGAGGTGACAGTCTGTATTAGTGATACTGTGCTGCCACCAGATAAATCTCTCTTGGTCTTTTAACACTATTACCTTGATTACTTGTAATTATCTCTCCACTTTAATTAGTTTGTACATTTTCTGATTACTTGTTAGTTTGGTTAGACCCTCATCATACAAATCTGACACCTACTCATTCCAGTCAATTGGGTTGTCTCTTGTATAATAAGATATTTGAAGTTATCTCTCTGCTTTAAATAATCAGTTCATAAGTCATCCTTGCACTTGCCATTCAACTGTTGACATTTTATTCACACCATTGGTATTAATCTGTTAACACTTTTGATTACCTACAATGACTTGTTATTCAGCCTGTCGGCATTCTACTATTAGTACTTATCTATTGGCACACTTAATTATTTGGAATTATCTTGTCATTATCTCTACACCTATATATTCTGTGCCTGTATGCCTCCCTCCACTTCATCTGACAAATGAGCAGTTCTTCAAAAGCCTGTGATTTTAAATAGACCTGTTGCACTATAACCTGGTGCTGTGTGATTTCTGACTTTGCCCACCCCAATCCAACACCGGCACCTACACATCATGTTTACCTGAGAGGACAGGTGAGGCCAAGCCTGAACATCCAATTCAGAAAGGTAGACCCTCGGTCAATATCATCTGGTCCATCTGAATGGTAGTCAATGAAGAATCTCATTGTGGCATATTAAATTTTCTACAAGTTATCAGTAAAATGAAACAGATGAGCAGGACCACAGGTACAGATGAGTGTAAAACAAAGTTCGAACAGATATCAAGAAAATCTCAATTGTTTTAAGCTATTTTTGGAATTAGTTGCAAAGTGAAATAACGGATAAAAATTTGGAGTTATGAATAGATTCAGTTATAGGAGGAATAAATACTAGAAAATAAGGACAAGTCAAAGGTACTGCAAATTTAATGTTTCCTTCCAATGTGATGTGAAGGAATTCACTCTGCCAGGCATTTCAAAAATCAACACAATTCAGGGGCGTTACAAACCTTGAAGCAACTTTAATGTTCAGAGGCTTTTTTTTTAAAATGAAGTTTAGATTAGATTTAGACAGGCCCTTCGGCCCAACAAGTCCACACCGACCCTCCAAAGAGTAATCCACCCAGACCCATTCCCCTACCCTATATTTACTAATGCACCTACCACTATGGACAATTTAGCATGGTCAATTCACCTAACCTGCACATCTTTGGATTGTGGGAGGATACCATAGCACTTGGAGGAAACCCACACAGACACGGGGAGAATGTGCAAACTCCACGCAGACCTGAGGCGGGAATCGTTACTAAAGTCTTCATCATTTTATTCACTCTTAAAGTCAGTTGCTCCACAATTTCAGGTTTTTACCTGGAGCAGTTCACCACTGCAATACCCCTCAGACAATCTTCACATGATACACCTCAGACAATCTTCACATGATACACCTCAGACAATCTTCACATGATATAGTGCAAACCGCACAATCAGACATAACATAAAGTTAGGAATCAGAAAGAACAGAGGTGAGACTTAGGCCAGGTTAATAGATTGAGGAGCTGCCATCTTATTTTGAGGGAGTGAGAATGAAACTTGATGAAAACAAAATGGACGATTTTGACAAACAATGGTTTGGAACGCCAATGGAAAATGCTTAGAACCATGTTAACTGACTCAAGGAAAAATATGTTGGGCTAAAAATGCAAGCTGACAATGTGTTGCTGGAAAAGCGCAGCAGGTCAGGATCATCCAAAGAACAGAAGAATCAACGTTTCGAGCATGAGCCCTTCTTCAGGAATCCTGAAGAAGGGCTCATGCCTGAAACGTCGATTCTCCTGCTCCTTGGATGCTGCCTGACCTGCTGCGCTTTTCCAGCAACACATTTTCAGCTCTGATCTCCAGCATCTGCAGTCCTCACTTTCTCCTCCTAAAAATGCAAGATCAAGCAATGGAACAAATTAAGGATAACAAACGACTACACAAACTTCAGGGGCAGCAGGGGAGATTATGAAATGTGAGAATACAGAGACACTAGTAAGGAAATTGAAATAAAGGAAGGCAGAGAGAAACAAATGGAATGTAATTATTAAGGAAAATAAAACAGTAAAATATTCCACAGGCACATAAATATGAATAGGAAAGCTGGAATGGAGTAGTGCTATAAAGAGATGGACAGATGTGGTTACAGGCAGCAAATTGGCAGCATTAGACTCACAGAATTCACAAATTTATTACCGTGCAGAAAGAAGTCATTCAGCGCATTGTGTCTGCACTGGGTCTATTATCTAATGCCAATCATTGAGTACAAGAGTTGGGACATTGTGTTACATCAGTACAAGATTGGTAAGGCCACACTTGGAATACTGCATATAATTCTAATTGCCCTGCTACAGGAAGGATGTTACTAAACTGGAAAGAGTGTAAAAAAGATTTACAAGGATGTTACCGTGATTGGAGGGTTTGAGCTATAGGGAGAGGCTGATAGGCTGGGACTCTTTTCTCTGAAGGTTTGGAGGCTAAGGGTAACCTTACAGATGGGCATGTGAATGGCCACAGTCCAATCTCCAGGGTAGGGGAGTTCAAAATTAGAGGGCATAGGTTTAAGGTGAGAGGGAAAACATTTAAAAGTGACCTGAGGGGCAACATTTTCACACGGAGGGTGGCGCATATATGGAATGTGCTGCCAGAGGAAGTGATAGAAGTGGATACAATTACAACACTTAAAAGACATTTAGACAAGTATGGGGATAGGAAACAATTATAGTGGTACATGGGCCTAATGCAGGCAAATGGGGCTAATTCAGTTGAGGAAATCTGATTGGTATGGATAAGTTGGATCAAACGGCCTGTTTCCATACTGTATGGCTCAATCTCCTGCCTTTTCCTTGTATTCTTGTACAACATTATTTTGCAAAAATCCAAACTAATATTAGATAATTATTTTCTCAGTGATCACCAGAGAAGTGGATCGGGTGGGCATGACACCAGACAATGAGATGAGATAATATATAATCACAGTTAAAGTATAATAGTGAGACATTAACTCAATTAATCAAACTCAAAGTGGATAAAGCCTTTCACACAAATTAGATGCACACATTTTTAAAAATCTAGATAAGAGGTGTCAAAAATATAATTACATACAAATAATTTGCAGACCTGGGATGTAACTAATGATCTCATTGATACTTACAAAATATTCAAAGGGATGGACAAGGTGGAAGCAGGTAAGATGGGGAGTCTAAAACCAAGCAGCACAAGTTAAAAAATAAGGGGATGTCACTTAGGTCGAAGATGAGGAGAAATTGTTTTTACTCAAAGAGTTGTGAACAGTTGGAATTCTCGACCACAAAACTCACTCTTTGAATCTGTTTAAGGGAGAAGTTGATGGATTTCTGATTGCTAATGGTGCCCAGTGAGGCATTGAAATGTTTGATCAGGGCAGGATCCATGGCTGGCATGGCATAATCCTGTTCTTAGGATCCAAGAGGAATTCACAGCACACGCAGGAATTTCAGCAACTGCTGAGGATTTACAGAATCACCATTAACTCTGGGCACTTTATTACGAGCTCCTGCAAGCACAGGCTACAGGACAATATCAATGAGATAATCAGATGGGCTGAGCAGTGGCAAACGGAATTTAATCCTGAAAGATGTGAAGTGATGCATTTTGAAAGGACTAATAAGGTGTAGGTGTACACATTGAATGGAAGGACCCTTGGAAGTACAGAAGATCAGAGGGATCATAGTTTGCATGTCCATTAATCCTCAGAAATGGCAGGACAGCTACATAGGGTGGTGAAGAAAACATATTAAATACCTTTACTATTCAAAGCACTGAATCCAAGAGCAAGGAGGTTATGATGGAGCTGTATATAACATTAGCTCAGACAAAGCTGGGATACTGTATGTTGTCCTGGTCACCACACTGCAGGAAAGATGAGATTGCCCTGATGGGGGTGCAGAGGTGATTCACTAGAATGTGATCTTGGCTGCAGCAATTCAGCTCTGAAGAGAGAGTAGAGAAGCTTTCCTTAGAGTACAGAAGGCTGAGGGAGGATCTGGCTGACGTGGTGAAATTTTCTAAGGGGCAAAGATAGGGTAGATAGGAATTATTTTCTCCTTAGTAGAGAGGTCAATAACCAGGGTTTACAGATTAGACATAATGAGTAGGCAGTTTAAAGGGGGTTTAAAGAAAATGTTTTCATCCAGGGGGTTGTGGATATCTGGAACTGACTGCCTAAAAGGATGGTAAAGACAGGAACTCTCAAGACATTTAAGAGTAGCAGGACTTATAAACTTAATGACAAGGTCCTTGGGAGTGTTGCTGAACAAAGAGACCTTGGAGTGCAGGTTCATAGCTCCTTGAAAGTGGAGTCACAGGTAAATAGGAGAGTCAGGAAGGTATTTGGTATACTTTCCTTTATTGGTCAGAGTATTGAGTACAGGAGTTGGGAGGTCATGTTGAGTCTGTACAGGACATTGGTTAGGCCAGTTTTAGAACATTGTGTGCAATTCTGGTCTCCTTCCTATCAGAAAGATGATGTGAAACTTGAAAGGGTTCAGAAAAGATTCACAAGGATGTTGCTAGGGTTGGAGGATTTGAGCTACAGGGAGAGACTGAACAGGCTGGGGCTGTTTTCCCTGGAGCATTGGAGGCTGAGGGGTGACCTTATAGAGGTTTATAAAATCATGAGGGGCATGGATAGAATAAATAGACAAAGTCTTTTCCCTGGGGTGGGAGAGTCCAGAACTGGAGGGCATAGGTTTAGGTAAGAAAGGAAAACTATAAAAGGGGCCTCAGGGGTAACTTTTTCATGCAGAGGGTGGTATGTGTATGGAATGATCTGCCAGAGGAAGTGGTGGAGGCTGGTACAATTGCAACATTTAAAAGGCATTTGGATGGGTATATGAATAGGAAGGGTTTGGAGGGATATGGGCCGGGTGCTGGCAAGTGGGACGAGATTGGGTTGGGATATCTGGTCGGTATGGACGAGTTGGTCTGTTTCTGTCATATAACATCTCCATGACTCTATGACTTGATAAGTACTTACCTAAGAACTTGGAACACCAGACATACAAAGCCACAGGCCAGATTCTGGAAAATGGGCTTAGAATAAATAAATGAACATTGTAGGTACAATGGGCATAAGGGTCTATTCCCATGCTGTAAAGTGTCTATGATTCTAAAGTCAAGTTGCACATTACTTATTTGCGTGGTAAGCAGAACATCGTTTTGGCTTGACAGTACCATGCTGGCAAAGGGGAATGCTATTTTCCATGGCTGTTGTTAGGAGCTGTAGTGAAACAGCCAGCCACACTCACTGCTCATCCACACTCTGTACCACACACACTCACACATGGGGCAGGGTCTGCCTCATTCACACTCACACATGGGGCAGGGTCTGCCCCTTTCACACTCACACATGGGGCAGGGTCTGCCTCATTCACACTCACACATGGGGCACACACTGCCCCTTTCACACTCACACATGGGGCACGGTCTATCCCTTTCACACTCACACATGGAGCACGGTCTATCCCTTTCACACTCATACATGGGGCACACACTGTCCCTTTCACACTCACACATGGAGCACACACTGTCCCTTTCACACTCACACATGGAGCACGGTCTATCCCTTTCACACTCACACATGGGGCACACACTGTCCCTTTCACACTCATACATGGGGCATGGTATGCCCCTTTCACACTCACACATGGAGCACACACTGTCCCTTTCACACTCACACATGGAGCACGGTCTATCCCTTTCACACTCACACATGGGGCACACACTGTCCCTTTCACACTCACACATGGAGCACACACTGTCCCTTTCACACTCACACATGGAGCACGGTCTATCCCTTTCACACTCACACATGGGGCACACACTGTCCCTTTCACACTCACACATGGAGCACGGTCTATCCCTTTCACACTCACACATGGGGCACACACTGTCCCTTTCACACTCACACATGGAGCACACACTGTCCCTTTCACACTCACACATGGAGCACGGTCTATCCCTTTCACACTCATACATGGGGCACACACTGTCCCTTTCACACTCACACATGGAGCACACACTGTCCCTTTCACACTCACACATGGAGCACGGTCTATCCCTTTCACACTCACACATGGGGCACACACTGTCCCTTTCACACTCATACATGGGGCACACACTGTCCCTTTCACACTCACACATGGAGCACGGTCTATCCCTTTCACACTCACACATGGGGCACACACTGTCCCTTTCACACTCACACATGGAGCACACACTGTCCCTTTCACACTCACACATGGAGCACGGTCTATCCCTTTCACACTCATACATGGGGCACACACTGTCCCTTTCACACTCACACATGGAGCACGGTCTATCCCTTTCACACTCACACATGGGGCACACACTGTCCCTTTCACACTCACACATGGAGCACACACTGTCCCTTTCACACTCATACATGGGGCACACACTGTCCCTTTCACACTCACACATGGAGCACGGTCTATCCCTTTCACACTCACACATGGGGCACACACTGTCCCTTTCACACTCACACATGGAGCACGGTCTATCCCTTTCACACTCACACATGGGGCACACACTGTCCCTTTCACACTCACACATGGAGCACACACTGTCCCTTTCACACTCATACATGGAGCACACACTGTCCCTTTCACACTCACACATGGAGCACGGTCTATCCCTTTCACACTCACACATGGGGCACACACTGTCCCTTTCACACTCACACATGGAGCACGGTCTATCCCTTTCACACTCACACATGGGGCACACACTGTCCCTTTCACACTCACACATGGGGCACGATCTATCCCTTTCACACTCACACATGGGGCACACACTGTCCCTTTCACACTCACACATGGAGCATGGTCTATCCCTTTCACACTCACACATGGGGCACACACTGTCCCTTTCACACTCACACATGGAGCATGGTATGCCCCTTTCACACTCACACATGGGGCACTCACTGCCAGGCGTTACTTTTCCCACATCAACAAAGCTTTTGTGGTCGTCATTGGACTCTTAAACCAATATTTTGTAATCAAATTCAAATCCCACCTTCCACCTTGGCAGGATTTGAATCACTGTATTGATTGTCCGGCTCTCATGCTATAGTTTTCCAACACGCTGGCCTCAACAGGAAGGCAATGGCTTAGTGATATTATTGCTGGACTGTTAATCCAGAGACCCAGGTAATGCTCTGGGGACCTGGGCTTGAATCCTGTCTTGCCAGGTGGTGGAGCTCGCATTCAATAGAAGAACAAATAATCTGGAATTATGAGTTGAATGATGACCATGAATCCATTGCCAATTGTTAGGAAAATTCCACCTGAAAACTGCCATCTTTACCTGGGATGATCTACATGTGGCTCCAGACCCACAGTAATATGGTTGACTCTCAACTTCCCTCTGGGCAATAAATGCTGGCCCCGCCAGTGAAGCCCTATTCCCGTGAATGAATTTAAACAAAACTAACAGTCTCTACAAGCACACACTGGCTTCTTCTGCTGCTGCCTTGACTAGGCATCCTCCACTCTGTCGCCTGTGAGGGTCTAACTCAATCCCTACAGTTTCTCTGTCTCCATTCCATCCAGATCCAACTCACCCTGGAGTTACTCTTACAATATATCTTCTTTTCTTTGCCAGCCAAGTCTTTAACTCCACCCCTGCCCCCATTGGTTGGCAGGGCACTCAATCTCATCCATCATATTTCTATTCCCGCTTCTTCCCTGCCACCCAGGGCCACAACAGAGTACTCTTTGTCTTCAGCTTCCACACAATAAATGCCATAGTCAACCTTCCTCCATTACTTTCACCACCTCCAGTGCGATGCCACCTCCAGACAGGAGCACAAGTAGATCATTCAGTCCTTTGAGCCTGTTCCAGCATTTGTTATGGCCACCTTCTCCTCTCCTCATTTCCCAGCGTTCTGAAGGAACCATTCCCTTTGTAAGACCATGCTCCATTCCTCACTTACTCCAGCAATGCTTATCTTTCCCATAGCATCGTTCTCTGAAAGGACAGGAGATGTAGCATCCAGCCTTTTACCTCCTCCCTTCTCATTGCAAGTTGGCCCCAGTTGTTCTTTTTCGATGAAAGCCATTTATGCGTGCTTTCAACGTAATATTAAATACTGTGTACTAATTAAGATCGATATGGTTTTCTTTGTACTGTGGTGACAAACAGACAGTATAAAATATAGATTAGAATAGAATATTCTTTTACTGTCATGTTTGCTCCATTGTAGAAATACAGTGAAAAGCTTTTACAGGGTTTGCCATCTTAGGTACAAGTGCTGAGGTACAAATCACAGATAAAAAAGAGGAATGAAAAGTAATTGCATTACTTTACATTACTTTAAGAAATAGGTTAGAAATAAGGCATTGTTAATGGATTGACATTACAGTCAGGTTAGAAATTTTCAAAATCAACATTACAGTGTAGCAGCTCAGCGCAGAGTCTCCACATGTGGTCTGACCATCCACGCCAGGCCCCAGTCCAATAGCCATCCCCGCTCCACTCCAAGCTTCCAGTCTGCTCTGGACCAGCACTCAGCTGCTCCAAGATAAATTCCAGGATTGCCTCCCCCACACCGATCTCCACCTGGGACTCACTCCCCTCACACGGCTCTGGGACTCACTCCCCTCACACGGCTCTGGACTCACTCCCCTCACACGGCTCTGGGATTCGCTCCCTTCGCACTGCTCTGGGACTCACTCCCCTCACACGGCTCTGGACTCACTCCCCTCACACGGCTCTGGGACTCACTCCCCTCGCATGGCTCTGGGATTCCCTCCCCTCACACGGCTCTGGGACTCACTCCCCTTGCATGGCTCTGGGATTCCCTCCCCTCACACGGCTCTGGACTCACTCCCCTCGCATGGCTCTGGGATTCCCTCCCCTCACACGGCTCTGGACTCACTCCCCTCGCATGGCTCTGGGATTCCTTCCCCTCACACGGCTCTGGGACTCACTCCCCTCACACGGCTCTGGGACTCACTCCCCTCGCACTGCTCTGGGACTCACTCTCCTCACACGTCTCTGGGACTCACTCCCCTCGCATGGCTCTGGGATTCCCTCCCCTCACACGGCTCTGGACTCACTCCCCTCACACGGCTCTGGTACTCACTCCCCTCACGACTCTGGGACTCACTCCCCTCATACGGCTCTGGGAGTCACTCCCCTCACACTGCTCTGGGATTCGCTCCCTTTGCACTGCTCTGGGACTTACTCCCCTCACATGCTGCAGCACCCATGGCCACACTGCTCCGGGGCTGCTTCCCCACATGCTGTTCCAGTGCTCACAATCTGCCTCACTGTTCTGGGAGTGACAGCCCCAGAATGGGTATGGGATTTGTGAAATACCTCTGTTCAGTCCATCGTCATGGTCCCAGGTTTGCTATCAGCTGTCTGTTTCATTGTCAGTCTTGTTCCTGTGTTGATGTCTCTGCCCTGAGCCTCCTGCATTGTTAATAAGCTCAATTCGAGTTAAAAAATAATATTTAAATCTTTCAACTGAGCACTTCACAGCCTTCCAGACTCAAAACCAACTTCAACAATTTTGGGTTGGAATGGTGACATCGGTTGTATTTCCTTTTTCTTTTCTGGTTGGGTTTTTTCTTTCACTCCCTTCTGTTCTCTCTCATTTGCTTCCTTTTTTTTGGCTTTCAACTGCAACCCCTCAGGATCCTACTATCCCCACCTCCCGTGGAAACATCTTTTGCTTCTTCACTGTTCCTGTTACCACTACATCATAAAAATCTTTTACTCTTTATCTTCGCCTACCTCCCCCAGCATCCTACCAGAGCTATTCCCATCTGATCTCTTCACCAGTTTAATCATAGAATCCCTACAGTGTGCAAGTAGGCCATCAAGTCCACACCGACCCTCCCACCCAGCCCCACACCATCACCCTACATTTCCCAACACCAATCCTGTACATCTTTGGACTGTGGGAGGAAACCCAGGCAGAATGTGCAAAGTTTTGCATAGACAGTTGCCTGAGACTGGAATTGAACCGGGGTTCCTAGTACTGAGAGGCAACAGTGCTAATCACTCAGCTGTCACTTCACTTACATTTCTAATTTCCCCATGTCTATGAACGTTTTTTTGAGTTGAAATGTTAACTGCTGTCATTCTCACCTTATCTGCTAAGTATTTCCAGCATTTTTTATCTTTATAACATTTGACCCTAACCTGGAAGTGGGAAAATTGTT
Organism: Hemiscyllium ocellatum; assembly: GCF_020745735.1. Lineage (NCBI taxonomy): Eukaryota > Metazoa > Chordata > Chondrichthyes > Orectolobiformes > Hemiscylliidae > Hemiscyllium > Hemiscyllium ocellatum. The sequence goes on from NC_083425.1 coordinate 51,372,443, forward strand.
AAGGTTCTTGCTGTTGGTTGTTGTCCAGTCAACAGAGCCGACTGTATAGGATATTGGTGAGGCCACTTTTGGAATACTTTGTTTAATTCTGGTCTCCCTGCTATAGGAAGAATATTGTCAAACTTGAAAGGATGCAGAAAATATTTTACAAGGATGATGTGAGTGTTGGAGGGTCTGAGTTACAGAGAGAGGCTGAATAGGCTGGGGCTACTTTCCCTGGAGGATCAGAGATTGAGGGATGATCTTATAGAGGTTTATAAAATTATGAGGGACATGGATAAGGTGAAGAGCCAAAAGGTTTTCCCAGTATAAGGGAGTCCAAAACTAGAGGGCATAGGTTTAAGGTGAGAAGGGATCAATTTCAAAGGGATAACCTTTTCACATAGAGGGTGGTGTGAGTATGGAATGAGCTGACATGGAAATGGTGGAGGCTGGTACAATTCCAATACTTATAAGGCATCTGGATGGGTACATGAATAGGAAGGGTTTAGAGGGCTGACAAATGGGACTAGCTTAATTTAGGATGTCTGGTCGACATGGACAAATGGGGTCGAAGGGAATGTTTCTGTGCTATACATCTCTATAACTCTTTATTAGTGGGAAAAGCCAGGAAAGTGGAGTAGTGGATCATTAGATCATTAGATCAGCCATGGTATCACAGAATAGTGGTACAGATTCAGTGGGTAAAATGGCCTAATTCCACTCCTCCATCTTGTTCTCTTAAGATCCACTCACCTTTTCAGGGACCATATGTGGATATTGGGTAAGGAAAGGATTACGAGGCTCTGCTGAGAGAGTAAATAGTCTGTTGGCATTTCCTGGCAGGTTTCGTATGTGGGTGAGTGCCAATGTTGGCGCAGTTTCAACAACTGGAAAAAACCAGCAGCCAAGCACAAGCGAATAACTACTGAAAATGCTTAGGAAACCATTTGAGAAGGGAAAATGGAGATATAAGAGAAAAATAACATGCCAATTTTGCAATGCACCCATTTCACACTGTATGCCGATGAAAGGAAGATGTGCAGGGTTGAAGCAAAGTTCTAAATGATAGTTTGTCGAGTTACAGAGTGCAGGATGTAGGAAGGGGTGTAAGGAGGGTGCATGTGGCTTGGAGTGGAAGTGGGAGTGATGGGGTGACTGATTGATTAGATTTACATGCACATGGTCTGAACAAGATATGAGAATTGCAGAGGGATTATGCAGAAGGTGTTGAGACTTATCTTTGATCTCACTAGCACACTAAAAGCATTCTTGGGGCATCTGCTAGTTTTAAAATTGCTCATTTTGGACTGTTCAATAATAACATACTGCTTTAAATAAGCACAGAGACAAAGCAGTGGAGGAGTTGCTATGGTTAAGACAATCAAAATGAAAGGCTGCTGAGTTTGCCAGCTGCACTCTGTCTACATCAGGGATTACCTTTATTACCTGCTGTTTTGCGGAGCCTGTAGTAGTCCATTTGACAAAGACAATTTGATGGATATTTAATGAGTATTTAATTGACAAATGATGTGCAACAAATATACAGAGGAACAGAGGGGATATCCTCATCCCCATACACTAGTGATGAAACAGTACAGTTGAGTCAGCTTATTTACAAATTGATGGAATCTGATACACAGCTAATACACAGCTAATACACAGCTAACACACAGCTAATACACAGCTAATACACAGCTAATACACAGCTAACACACAGCTAATACACAGCTAATACACAGCTAATACACAGCTAACACACAGCTAATACACAGCTAACACACAGCTAACACACAGCTAATACACAGCTAATACACAGCTAATACACAGCTAACACACAGCTAATACACAGCTAATACACAGCTAATACACAGCTAATACACAGCTAACACACAGCTAATACACAGCTAATACACAGCTAATACACAGCTAATACACAGCTAACACACAGCTAATACACAGCTAATACACAGCTAACACACAGCTAATACACAGCTAATACACAGCTAACACACAGCTAATACACAGCTAATACACAGCTAATACACAGCTAACACACAGCTAACACACAGCTAATACACAGCTAACACACAGCTAATACACAGCTAACACACAGCTAATACACAGCTAATACACAGCTAACACACAGCTAATACACAGCTAACACACAGCTAATACACAGCTAACACACAGCTAATACACAGCTAACACACAGCTAATACACAGCTAATACACAGCTAACACACAGCTAATACACAGCTAATACACAGCTAATACACAGCTAACACACAGCTAATACACAGCTAACACACAGCTAATACACAGCTAATACACAGCTAATACACAGCTAACACACAGCTAATACACAGCTAATACACAGCTAATACACAGCTAATACACAGCTAACACACAGCTAATACACAGCTAATACACAGCTAATACACAGCTAATACACATCTGATACACAGCTAATACACAGCTAACACACATCTGATACACAGCTAACACACAGCTAATACACAGCTAACACACAGCTAATATACATCTAACACACATCTAACACACATCTAATACACAGCTAATACACATCTGATACACAGCTAATACACAGCTAATATACATCTAACACACATCTGATACACAGCTAACACACAGCTAATATACATCTAACACACATCCAACACACATCTAATACACATCTGATACACAGCTAATACACAGCTAACACACATCTAATACACAGCTAATACACATCTGATACACAGATAATACACAGCTAACGCACATCTAATACACAGCTAATACACATCTATCATGCAGCTAATACACAGCTAAAACAAAGCTAAAACACATCTAATACACAGCTAGCTATAATTGGGTTGACTTGGATTGTCATAAGATTGAAAATGGATAACTGACTTTATAAAATGATTTTCGTTAAGCACTATGTATTTCCTAACTAGTGCAAATTCATCATTCACATTTCTCCTGCCTCATTTGCTAATAAAAGACAGCACATGCTCAAGAGGACTAGGAAGCTGCATTGAGACAAGGATTGGTACTTTCTGTCGTACTTGGACCTTTAGTTTGCATGATTCTGCAAACTGCTGCAGAATTGGTCAGCACATAAATTGATAAGGAAAGGACTTGTATTTATATAGCAACTGATCAAATTCCAAGAACATCCCAGAGCACTTCATAATTAACTAATAGACATCTTTTCAAGTAATAACGCTGTTGTAATCTCAGCAATTGGAATGTATTCGATTCTGAAAAGTAGTGATTGGTGGTGTCGATCATGTAAGGGACCTTGGCTGTACCAGTGAAGAGTTCACCTTGACCTGACCTCATAGAGACCACTGACTCAAACACCTCATATGAACAGTGTGACAACACAGCAATTCCAAATGACTGATTTGCCTGCTGTGTAAGGCAAGTTCTGCCTCACCCTTTTCTTAAATAGCAATTCAATTTAATATGTTCCAGACTGCATCAGTATGACAAGGACAATGAGATCAGACTTTCAGCGATTCATCTTAACAGCAAATGTCAACCTCACTGAGATTTATATCGGATGGTTTCAAAGATAACTAAAAACTGGTCTTGTAATGTAACTGCTTTGTTTGGCATTCAAGACCCAAGCGTATAAGAAATAAAGATTTGCAACTTTAAAGCATTACTTGAACCTCAGGAAATCTAAAGTGCTTTCCAGCTAATTAAACATTTTTGACGGGCAGTCACTGTTGTAATGTAGAGCAATTATGTTGTGCAAGTTTACATAGATAGGAGTTAAATAAACCAATTGGTGTTGGTTGAGAGATAAAGATTGGCTAACAAACTTCTTATTAATAATATCATGGAATGTTTTGGCATGTTCACCCAAAAGGCAGAAAAGCTTTTGGTTAATTACGCGTCCTGAAAGACCACACCTCTGTGCAACAGTCCCTCATTACTGTACTGGAGGATCAGTCTAGATTTTGTTCTCAGGTTCTTGAGTGATACTTGAAACCAAAATCTTCTAACCCAGAGGAAACATTCTAATCTATTTGAGGTTATAGTCCAACAGGTTTAGTTGGAAGCAGTAGCTTTCGGACCGTTCCTTCATCATGTAGGTGTGCACCTGAAACAGCAGTGCTCCAAAAGCTAGTGCTTCCAAATAAACTTGTTGGACTATAACCTGGTGTTGTGTGATTTTTAACTATCTACACCCCAGTCCAATGCCATCATCTCCAAATCATAATCTGTTTGAGCCCACATAACTGGTACCATGTCCTCAAACATCCATTCAGTGGCAGCAGTGTATACAAGATGCACTGTAAAAATCTACCAATGATCCTTAGACATATCTTTCAAACCCACAACATCTACCATCTAGAAAGTCAGGGACAGCAGAGAAATGAGAAAGCTCCATTTATATAAAACCTCTGGGCTCCAGTTCATCTGCAAACACTGTGTAATCCACAGCTATACAAACTCACAAGGAGTATCAGATTATTTTCACTCAAACCATCAAGAATCTTGATTTTTACAACAGTTATAGAATCATAGACTTGTACATCATGGAACTGACCCTTTGGTCCAACTTGACCATGCTGACCAGATATCTTAAATTAACCTACTCCAATTTACATGCACTTGGCCCATATCTTTCTAAACCCTTCCTATTCACATACCCATCCAGATGCCTTTGCGGGCGGCACGGTGGCAGTGGTTAGCACTGCTGCCTCACAGCGCCTCAGGCGACTGACTGTGTGGAGTTTGCACATTCTCCCTGTGTCTGCGTGGGTTTCCTTCGGGTGCTCCGGTTTCCTCCCACAGTCCAAAGATGTGCAGGTCAGGTGAATTGGCCACGCTAAATTGCCCGTAGTGTTAGGTAAGGGGTAAATATAGGGGTATGGGTTGGTTGCGCTTCAGTGGGTCGGTGTGGACTTGTTGGGCCGAAGGGCCTGTTTCCACACTGTAAGTAATCTAATCTAAAAATGTTGTAATTGTACCAGCCTCCACCACCTCCTCGAACAGCTCATTCCATACAAGCACCACCTTCTGCATGACAGAGTTGTCCTTTAGGTCCCTTTTAAATCTTTCCCCTCTTATCTTAAACCCATGCCCTTGAGTTTTGGACCCGCCACCCTGAGGAAAAGATCTTGGCTGTTCATTCTATCCACGTCCCTTATGATTTTATAAACCTCTATAAGGTGACCCCCTGACACTTTAGGCAGCTCCAGCCTATTCAGCTTCTCCTTATAGCTCAAACCCTCCAACCCTGGCAACATGTTTGTAATTTTTTTTCTGAACCCTTTCAAGTTTCACAACATTCTTCCTATCACAGGAAGACCAGAATTGAACTCAGTATTCCAAAAGTGGCCTAATCAATGTCCTGTACAGCCGCAACATGACCTTCCAACTCCTGTACTCAATGCACTAACCAATAAAGACAAGTATACTAAACTTGTCTTTATTGGTCAGTGCATTGAGTACAGAAGTTGGGAGGTCATGTTGCGGCTGTGCAGGACATTGATTAGGCCACTACTCTGTCTACCTGCAACTCCACTTTCAAGGAACTATGAATCTCTATGAAACTAGAAATCAACTAAGTTCTCTTTGTTTGACAATATCTCCTAGGAATTTACCATTAAGTGTTTATATCCTGCCCTGATTTGCCTTACCCCAAAATGCTCTTTTTTCATTTCAGTCCACAATGAAAGACTCAAAACAAAATGACATAGTCTTTACAATACAAGACACATGAACATTTAGTGATGTGCTGCTGATCCTGTGCATTTGTGATATCTTCCATACAGAATAAAAACACGCCAGTCCACCTAAAAACACTCCAGCCCACATAAAGACTTGCCAGCCCACCTAAAAACGACATCATTTCCGGAGGGAGGCTGGATAGAAGATATAAAGCCTTCCATTTTTGGGGAAAAAAATGAGAGATCCCTCTCCAACTCAGCTGGGTGATCAAGGCTAGGCAAGCAGACCAGTGTCATCCTGCAATGCCTACCGGTTAACAAGTTGAGTTTTATTCCAGGCAGAAACAGATCCAGTCCTTGAATGGAGGAGCTCAGCAAGTTGATGTCCACTGCACATTAAATTGTGGAATTCATTGCCACGGAGTGCAGTGGAGGCTGGGACGCTAAATGTCTTCAAAGCAGAGATTGATAGATTCTTGGTGTCTCGAGGAATTAAGGGCTATGGGGAGAACGCTTATAGTGGAGTTGAAATGCCCATCAGCCATGATTGAATGGCGGAGTGGACTCGATGGGCCGAATGGCCTTACTTCCACTCCTATGTCTTATGGTCTTATGGTCTTATGAAGTCCCAGGGACAACAACCTGATGAAGGAGCAGTACTCCAAAAGCTAAAGCTTCGAAATAACTCTGTTGGACTATAACCTAGTGTTGTGTGATTTTTAACTTTGTCCACCCCAGTCCAACACCGGCATCTCCATATCTGCACATTAAGCTGGTATCTTTTCCACAGGAGTCATGAGGTATATTTCTTTTCTGAGAAAACACCCCCTTTCTGACATTTAAGGTAAATGTTGTCTTACACAAGTCAAATGATGATGCCTGGTCCTTTCAAACTTATTTTATTGGAACACAGTCTATCCCTTTCATCATCTTATAAAGCTTGATCTGATCTCAGCTAATGTGGTTCCTATTCTAAAGTCTTTTCATCCATCATGACACTTTGGTACTTTATACTGGGAATTAGTCTTGGGTCTGGGTGGGATGCTCTTCAGAGGGATGGTGTGGACTCAGTGGACCAAATGGCCTACTTCCATACTGTACAGGTTCTTTGATTATGTTGAAGAAACCGAACAAAGTAGAGCAAAGGAGGGAGGAGCAAGGAAAAGAAAGTGAGAGTCATCATTGTCCCAGTAACTGCTCTCTCAAGAGGTGCCAGTGTTGAACGACTGTTGATGTGTTTAACCTGAGGGGTGAAGCTAAGAAGACACAGACCTCATGGTGACCACACTCAAAGCAGGAATTGAGCTCTTGCTGGATCACAAACCAGCTGTCTGGACAATTGAGTTAACTATGAAGAGGGGAGGGGGAGACAGAGAGAGAGAGGTACAAGAGAGAAGGTCAGTAAAAAAACAATTAGCTTGGTATTTGCTGTAAATGTAAGGGTGTAGCAAGGCTAATTGCATTCACCATTATTTATAGGTAGGAGGTAAAGAAGCTTTAGATCTGAAACATGAATATTCAAAGGTTACTGAACGAGTTGCACTATTCCATCATTAACTTTTTACCAATATTGCATTTGGCTGTTATCCTCAATAATGAAAAGAGCTATGAATCGTGTGAGACAGTGTATATGCTCAATTCAAACAAGCATCACAAATGGAAGCACCCTTTAACACTGCAATCACTATAATTATTGCCAATAATCCTCCTTAGCACTGGAATTCCACTATTCCTGCTGTGTTATCTCACCCCTTCACATGTTAATTCATCTTGGAAATTTTTAAAATGTCACATTCTAAATGTAAACAGTTTTATTACTTTTTAGTTCTATCTCTTTCTAGCTCAAACCAATCTATTACTCGCTTTGTGTACCTATTTGATAGCAAATTCATCTATTCCTTTTGCACTTCCTCTTCACTCTTTGTGATATTAATTTGCCAATCCTTTAAGTTGAGTGATTAAGGTGATAGACAGTTGCTTGCCCTGTTCACCCAGATCCCGGATGTTTGGTTTCCCTTGTTGTGAGAGCATCAACTCAGTTACCGTGAGTTCCCAGATAGATTTAAAATTCCTAAGCGTATAACGACAAATCAGACACAGGTTTTGTGCTGCGGTGGCAGTGTCCATACCTCTGAGTTCAGCCAGGAGGCTCATACTCAAGACCTACTTGTCCTCAGGTTCTGCCGATAAAATGTCCAAACAGGTTGACTCAAAATATCCACCACGGCAGACACCATTCGATGCAAGTTATGGTCCATTTCTCAGTTGATGCCAGAGACAATCTTCTCCTGCATCATTTGGTGATGCTGGTGTTGGACTGGGGTGTACAAAGTTAAAAATCACACAACACCAGGTTATAGTCCAACAGGTTTAATTGGAAGCACTAGCTTTCGGAGCGCTGCACCTGTGTCACAACCACCTGATGAAGGAGTGTCGCTCCGAAAGCTAGTGCTTCCAATTAAACCTGTTGGACTATAACCTGGTGTTGTGTGATTTTTAATTTTGTGACATTGTTACACATCACCCCTTGGAAATATTCCCAAACCTGAGAGCAGAGGTCACACAACATCAGGCTATAGTCCAACATGCTTACTTGAATTCAGAAGTTGTCGGAGCACTGCCTCCTCATCATTATTTCTGACATTGCCCACCCTAGTTCAACACTGGCAACTCCAAATCAAAACTGAAAACAACAAAGCTGATGGAAATAAGAGCCCAATGAGAGTAGAATATTCCCGTTGGAACTGTGTGAACATCCTGCAATTAAAGGTTTAAACTGTGAATGGCATAGAGGCTAACGTAATAATGTTAGACAGATTATAAATGGAGCATGTTGGTACAGCAATTGAGCTACAACACAACAGATCAGTGATGCTTATCCTATTGCTTTAACTTGCCTGATTAATCAGTTAGTAGGAATAACAAATGCAATCAAAATATTTCAAATCGAGCGTGCTTTAAGAATCACTTGAAGAGTTGGGATTGCTTGTGTGTGATCTAACTGTTATCTCTCGGAGTCACAGTTGAGCCATTTGTCAATTCTGCTCTCATGCTAATGAGTTTGATCATTCCAGGAAGAGGAACCAGTTCTGACTGTTTTCTCCAGTGGGCTCATTAGATGCCAGCTGCCTCAGTCAGAGATCAGTCTATCTTAAAGTCCATAAGCTTCTCCTCAATATAATGACCTCCCGAAGGTCTAATATCCTTCTCTGCTGTGGAAAACCTCAGTATCTTGAGATCTGTCAAAGAAACACTTGGAAATTTAATCAGAAGGAACAGCCATTAACTAAAAATTATTAATGACGAGAAAGATTGAATCAAGCATTCTGGAATGGACTGTCTGAATTGAACCTGGTCAATAGCCCAGTTCATTTTAAAAGAATGTCACATTTCTCAGAATGTGTCTCCGTTTATACACTGAGCAGGAAAAGGCCAACAGCTATGCTGGAGTGGTTGACCATATTCACTGCAGCACATGTTGTAGAGATCAGATTTAATGAACATGCAAATGAGCTCATGAGATATGCTGTGACCTCAGTAGTCACATGTTTAAGACTCTGCAAGAAGGTTGGAACTAGAGAGTTCAGCTGCCACAACATCATGTATAAGTTATTCAATACTGTTTAAATACAAATGTTGTCTGACCTGAGCTGAAATTTAATGTCATAGAACATTGAACATTGAACAGAGAACAGTCCTGCACAGTACAGGCCCTTTGGCCCACAATGTTGTGCTGAGCATTAATCTTACTCTAAGATCAACCTAACTGACACATAATTTACTGCTATCCATGTGCTAATACAGCAGTCGCTTCAATGCCCCTAATGTCATGCCCGAAACATCGATTCTCCTACTCCTCCGATGCTGCCTGACCTCCTGTGCTTTTCCAGCACCACACTCTCGACCCTAATGCCTCTGACTCTATTACCACCGCTGGCAGTGCATTCCACACACACACCACTCTCTGTGTAAAGAACCTACTTCTGACATCTCCCCTAAACCTTCCTCCAATCACCTTAAAATCATGACCCCTTGTGACAGCTATTTCTACCCTGGGGAAAAGTCTCTGGCTATCCACTCTATCTATGTCTCTCATTACCATGTACACCTCTATAATGTACACCTGTCTTCCTCTTCTCTCCAGTGTGAAAAGCCCAAGCTCACTCAACCTCTCTTCATAAGACAAGCCCTTCAATCCAGGCAGCATCCTGGTAAATCTCCCCTGTACCCTCCCGAAAGCATCTACATCCTTCGATAATGAGGTGACCAGAACTGGACACAATATTCCTAGTGTGATCTAACTAGAGTTTCATAGAGCTACAGTGAAATCTTGTGGCTCTGAAACTCCATTCCCCTGCTAATGAAAGCCAAAGTACCATACTCCTTCTCAACAACTCTCTCAACTCGGGTGGCAACTTTGAGGGATCTATGTACGTGGACCCCAAGATCCCGCTATTCCTCCACGCTGCCATGAATCCTGTCATTAACCCTGTATTCAGCATTCAAATTTTACCTTCCAAAATTAATCACTTCACATTTATCCAGGTTGAACTCCATCTGCCACTTCTCAGCCAAGCTCTGCATCCTATCAATGTCTTGTTGAGGCCTCCAACAGCATTCGACACTATACAACACCACCGACCTTTGTGTCATCGGCAAACTTACTAACCCACCCTTCCACTTCTTTATCCAAGTCATTTATGAAAACTACAAAGAGCAGAAGCCCAAGAACAGATCCCTGTGGGACATCTCTGGTCTCTGACCTCCAAGTGGAATACATTCCATCCACGACCACTTGAGGTCTTCTTTCGGCCAGCTAATTCTGTATCCGGAGAGCCAAATTTCCCTGTATCCCATACCTCCTAACTTTCTGAATGAGCCTACCATCGGGAACTTTATCAAATGCCTTACTGAAATCCATATACATCCCATCCACTGCTCCTCCACCTGTCTCGTTACATCCTCGAAGAATTCAATAAGGCTCGTGAGGCATGACCTGCCCCTCACAAAGCCAAGCTGACTATCTTTAATCAAACTATGTTTTTCCAAATAGTCATAAATCCTATGCCTCAGAATCCTTACCAGTACCTTGCTCACCGGAGATGTAGGACTGACTAGTCTGTAATTCCCAGGGATTTCCCTGTTCCCTTTTTTAAATAGAGGAACTACATTCGCCTCCCTCCAATCATCCGGTACTGCTCCAGTGGAGAGTGAGGATGCAACGATCTTTACCAGACACAGCAATCTCATTCCTCGCTTACCGTATTAACCTTGGATATATCTGGTCTGGCCCTGGTGTCTCCCCGGGGTTGGGAGAGTTCAAAACTAGAGGATATATTTTTAAGGTAAGACGAAAAAGATTTAAAAAGAGCAACTTCTTCACACTGAGAGTGGTTCGTATGTGGAGTGAACTGCCTGAGGAAGTGGATGCAGATACAGTTACAACATGTCAAAGACATTTGGATAGGTATGTAAATAAGAAAGGTTTGGAGGGATATGAGCCAAATGCAGGCAGGTGGGACTAGTTTAGCTTGGGATCATGATCAGTGTGGATCAAAGGGTCTGTTTCCATTTTGTACGACTCGGTATGGCGAAAGAATCCATACAAATAATTTTGGATGCGTTCCTGGGTAATGGATATAACAATTAGTCACGATTTCAGTTTGTGATCCCTGCTGGAAAGTGCATGTGACTGAAATGCCATTGAGGACAGTGTATTGTATCGCTGTGATGTCAGTCACGTTCAAACTTTTAAAAATTAGCATCAATATTTTTATAGCACCTTTCACGATCTCAGGGTATGCCAATGCATTTGACAGCTAATAACCAACTTTCTAGTGTAATCACTGTCGTAATGTAGCAGCAACAACAAGCTCCCACAAACAGCAAACCAGACTATCTGGGATGTTTGTTTTTGGTAGCGTTAATAACTAGGGATAACTTCCTGTGCTTCTCTTCAAGATAACACAATGCGAAATGCTACTGAAGAGAGCAGGCAAAGCCTCAGTTTAACTTCTCATCTGAAAGGTGACACTTTCATCAGTGCAACAATCCCACTGAAGTATCAGCCTCGATTGTTTTTTCACCTTGTACTTCAACACAGAGCCTTTAGACAGAGAAGCAGGGATGCTAGCCACTGAGCCGCAGCTGCTAAACGAGAGCCCGGTGAAAGTTTCCTTCGATATTTGTAGTGAATCATCACTTTGATGAGATGCCAAGGAGCAGCAGCAAGTGCCCAGGACAAAGCCACCTGCTCGATTGGCACCACATCCACCATCGTCAACATTTACTCCCTCCACCACCAACGCACTGCAGCAGCAGTGTTACCATTGGCAAGATCCATGAGAGAAATTCATAAAGGCCCCTTCAACAGCACCCTCAAAACATGTGACCTCCACCATCCAGAAGGGAAAGGGCAGCAGATCCATGGGAACACCACCCTCTGCAAGTTCCATTCCAATCCCTCACCCCATTCTGACTTGGAAACATATCGCCATTCCTTCACTGTCACTGGGACAAAATCCTGGTACTCCCTCCCTAAGGGGATTGTGGGTCAACCTACAGCACATGGACTGCAGCGGTTCAAGAGGGCAGCTCACCACCATCGTTTTTAAGCATAGTTAGAGACGAGCAAAATGTGCCGGCACAGCCAGCGATGCCCACATCCCGTGAATAAGTAAATTAAAAATGGAAGGCCCAGTAGCGATGAAATGGTGGCAAGGTGAAGCAGTCAAAATGCAAGCAGGTTTGATCCTGACTTTTACACTGGGGTTGTGGTTCTGCTCCAGGATCAAACACAGTCATAGGAAATACAAAAGTAAATATCAAATATTCCCAATGGGAAATCGGAATAGATTTTGTTACCCAGAGTGGAGTTACAAATAGAATTTTGATTAGCTGGGTTAAATAACATACATGCTTTTAAAGGGAAGCTTGTTTAGGGTGTGATACTTTCATCAAACTTTTCAAAAGCAAAGCAATTAAAGATTACACACTTGGACTAAGCTATCTTTGTACAATACAGTTATATACACTGTATTATTTCCTTGTATATAAGGAGAGGCTGAATATGCTGAGGTTGAGGGTGGCATGGTGGCTCAATGGCTAATAATACTGCCTCGCAGTGCCGGGGACCCAGGTTCAGTTCCAGCCTTGGGTGACTATCCGTGTGGAGTTTGCACCTTTCCCCTGTGTCTGTGAGGGTCCCCTCCGGGTGCTCCAGTTTTCTTCCACAATCCAAAAATGTGCAGGTCAGGTCAATTGGCCATGCTCAATTGTTCAGGGATGTGTGGGTGAGATGCATTAGTCAGGGGTAAATGTAGTGTAACAGGGTAGGGGACTGGGTGGGTTACTCTTCTGAGGGTCAATGTAGACTTGTTGGGCCAAATAGTCTATTCCCACATTGTAGGGATTCTATGATCATTTTCCCTGGAGCATCGGAGGCTGAGGGGTGAGGGGTGACCTTATTGAGATTAAGAAAATCATGAGGGGCATGAATAGGATAAATAGACAAAGTCTCTTCCCTGGGGTGGGGGAGTCCAGAACTAGACAGCATAGGTTTAAGGTGAGAGGGGAAAGATTCAAATGGATCTAAGGGGCAACATTTTTATACAGAGAGTGGTGTGTGTATGGAATGACCTGCCAGCTGAAATAGTGGAGGCTGGTACATTCACAACATTTAAAAGGCATCTGGATGGGTATATGAATAGGAAGGGATTAGAAGGGTATGGGCAAAATGCTGGCAAATGGGACTAGATTAGTTTAGGCTATCTGGTCGGCATGGACGGGTTGGACCGAAGGGTCTGTTTCCATATACATCTCTATGACTCTATTACCACTGCCAAGCTAAAACTGGCCTGTATTTCCTCTTGGGAATTTCCTCTTGGTAATCCTTGGTTCAAGGATTAGAATTGATTTATCTACTTAAATATGACCACAGCACTTATCGAGGTTTAGTTCTTAATTTGAAGAACTAGAAATCACATTAAAAATTAGCCTACAGACATACATATAACAGTATATAGGCTATATTTGTTTTTAAGTAACTCAGTGAATATGATGTCAATCATGCGGGCTGCTTTGTCCTGGATGGTACAAGCTGCCTGAGTGTTGTTGGAGCTGTACCCACCCAAGTAGGCATTGCATTACACTCTTGACTTGTGCCTTCTGTTACACCAAGTCTCTGGGCAATGGTCCCCAGTTCATTCCAATCGCAGACAGGATGCTCCAGCTCCGTGATGAGGAGGGGTAAACTGACTCCCCTTCTTTATTCACCCACTCCCTTGGTAGTTACAACAAGGATTAATTTAAATGAGAAGACCCCTTCCATTGTGGATATCTCTCTCCTCTATTGAAGGGAGCTGATGTTTTCAGAGAAGCCAAATCACTCAGGAATTCTTCAGTTAACAAAGAGTGAATTTATCCATTAGTAAATGCAAGAAGTATTAGTAACACAATATATGTGCACACAGATTTGAAATGCAAGGGGAGTCCTGAAAAGAAATAAGTATGATAAACAGATTTATCAATTGGCTGATAAATGTTGAATTGAATCGAATTAGCTTTATTGTCACACACACTCAAATGAGAACAGTGAAAATTTTACAAATTGCCACTTATGGTGCCTCCTTAGGTACAAAGGTACAGATTCTTCAGTCAAAGTTCTCAGGAAAAAAAATTAGAAAAATAAAAAAATAAAAAGTCCAGCATTACAGATGGTAGAGATAAAATAGAAATAGAGAAATAAAATGTTCAGCACAACAATCCTTCTAACCCAGTCCACGCTGGTACCTAGCCCTCCAGACCGCACCAGGCTTCATGTAGAGGCTGTCAAGGCTGGAAGACTAGTGTGGAATCACCCCAAGGCTGGATGTCCACGTTGAGGCCACGCCAGGCCGAAAGACTGCCACGGGCCAGTCATGTTGGGCCAAGAGACCAGCATTTAGATTAGACTGGTGCTGGAAAAGCACAACAGGTCATGCAGCATCCGAGGAGCAGGAAAATCAACAGCAGGAATGGAGGATAGTAGACCACCACACCAGGCCAAGAGGATGCTTCGCTGGGTCTGCACTGAGGCTAGGCGTTCAGGACATCTCCTCCGACAAGACAGGACAGTGGTGGGCGGCACGGTGGCACAGTGGTTAGCACTGCTGCCTCACAGCGCCTGAGACCCGGGTTCAATTCCCGACTCAGGCGACTGACTGTGTGGAGTTGGCACATTCTCCCTGTGTCTGCGTGGGTTTTCTCCGGGTGCTCCGGTTTCCTCCCACAGCCCAAAGATGTGCGGGTCAGGTGAATTGGCCATGCTAAATTGCCCGTAGTGTTAGGTAAGGGGTGAATGTAGGGGTATGGGTGGGTTGCGCTTCGGCGGGTCGGGGTGGACTTGTTGGGCCGAAGGGCCTGTTTCCGCACTGTAAGTAATCTAATCTAATCTAAAAAAAAGGAAAGAAACAAAATACAAAATACAAAAGAGAAAACATGAAAACAAAATGGACGGAGTGGATGAGCTCCGGATGAAGCGTCCTACTCCATCGCCATCTTCGCTTGTGAAGTCAATGTTTGCAAAGAGCAGATGGTTGAACATTGTGGTCATCACAGTGGGTGACAGTAATGTTGATGATTGAGAAGTCAGTTTTGAAGACTGACTGAGATTGTGCAGATCTGATTCCATGATTGAATTGCAGCATTTAAGGTGAAAGAGAGAACTTTTGAAGTCCTAGTTCCTTTTTGTTAAATCCAAATTGCAGCCTTAGGATGAAAAAGTGTCTTTACCTACAACATTCGGTAGCTAAAGGATAGCACTCATGCTACAATACATTAATATAAGAGCAAATTACTGCAGATGGTGAAATCTGTACTGAAAAACCACAAATGCTGGAGGTCACAACAGGTCAGGCAGCATCCATGGAGAGAGAGCAAGCTAACATTTCGAGTCTAGGTGAAGAATCTCTGATGAAGAATTATCTAGACTCAAAATGTTATTTTGTTCTCTCTCCATGGATGCTGCCTGACCTGTTATGATCTTCAGCATTTGTTGTTATTAATGCGTAAACTCACACATGAGAGGTGCAGTCTGACAAGGACATCCGGTACAATAGAAGCAGACATTTTAAACCCCTGTCCTGGTATATTCTTCAAAGGAGAAAATAGAGAATGAGTGTGCAGTTTGGGATAGAATCCTTAGGAGATGGTTTGCTGTTGAACAGGATGGCATCAACTCCTCATTATCTTTATAGACTTAAGATATCATAAGTTTTAACTTGCCTCACCCACCCTTTAAAGACTGTTGTTCAAAGTTCTCTTCACATCTGTCGGTACAAAATTCCATCAGTATTTTCTCCAGATAACCAATTATTTTACATCCACAGCCATTTTTGGTTAAATCAGCCCTCTTTTAAAAAGCAGGTCTTGGAATCATAAGTAAGAAAATATTCACAGCACTTCATGATTCTGAAACGTTGTTGTAACACTTCTAAGTGGCGGACCAGATTTTCAGAATCTGGAGATTTTGAAATACATCACCTCACACTTGTCTGGATTAAACTCCATCTGCCATTTTTTCCACCCAACTTTCCAACTGATCTCTATTCTGCTTCATCCTTTGTCAACCTTTCTCACTATCCACAACACTACCTTTTCTCATGTCATCTGTGAACTTATTATTCAGATCAACTACATTTTCATCCAAATCATTTACATATATTATAAATGACAAAGGTCTCAGCACTAATCCTTGTGGAATACCACTGGCCACAGACCTCAAGTCACCCATTCACAACCACCCTTTGTCTTCAATGATCAGCCAATTTTATATCCAACTTACCAACTCACCAAGAATCCCGTGTGATGTAATTTTCTGGACCAGTTTACCATGAAGGAGCTTGTCCAGTACTTTAGTAAATTCCGTGTAGACAATGTCCACTCTCCTACCCTCATCAATCATCATTGTCAATTCCTCAAAAAACTCATTCATGTTTGTGAGACAAAATGTCTCCTGCTCAAAACCAGGCTGACTATCCCTATTAAGTCCATTCTTTTCCAAATGCAAGTAAATCCTGTCCCTAAGAATCTTCTTCAATAATTTTCTTATCATTGATGTAAGGCTCACTGGAGTATTATTTCCTGGATTATCCCAGTTGCCCTCATTAAACAAAGGAACAACATTGGCTAATCTCCAGTCTTCTGGGAGCTCGCCTGTGCCAAAGAGCCCTGTCATGGTCCCACCAATTTCTTCCCTTGCCTCCTTCAGTATCCTGGAATAGATCCTATTGGATCCTGGGGAGTTATCTGCCTTTCAAGACACCCAACACCTCCTCCTTAATGATACCATGGCCAATAATATCAACATAGCCCTCCCTAATCTTACCACCATCCATGTCCTCCTTCTTGGTGAATATTGATGCAAAATATTGAGTAAGTACCTCACCCACTTCCACTGGCTCCACACATAAACTGTGTCTTTTGTTCTTGAGAGAAACTACCCTTTCCCTAGTTACCATCTTGCATCTAAAATGAGTTAGAACTCTCCTTCATCCTACAAGGGCATTCCATGGCTCATTTGAGCCCTCAGAATTTTTATTGTCAGTTCTTTCCTGCTTGTTATACAATCCTCAAGGGATTGGTTGTGTGATTTTTACACCCCAACACCGACACCTCCAAATCTTGTCTGATTCCAGTTTCTTAAATCTTACATATGCTTTCTTTTGACTAAACTTACAATACTTCTTGTCATTCAAGGTTCCCAACTCTTCCCATCTTTATCTTTCATCCTTACCTGAACTCCGATCAACTGGTTTTTAAACATGTCAGATGTGGATTTGCCCTCAAACAGCCACTAGTTGTGAGGAACATACTAATTGCTCCAGTTCTTGGCTAATACTATTGTGATTAGCCTTGCCCCAGTTTAGCACTTTCACCCGAGAACCAGTCTTACCATTATCTATGACAATCTTAAAACAGATGGAATTTTGATCACTGTTTCAAAAATGTTCCTCCACTGAAGCTTTGATCACCTGACCAGGCTCATTCCCCAATACAAGGGTTACTATGGCCCTTTCTCTGGTTGGACTAACCACATTTTGCTTCAAGAAATTCTCCTGGATGCACCTAACAAATTCTATCCTACCTAAGCCCTGTCACAAAGGATTCCTAGTCAGTATCGTGGAAGTTAAAATCACCCACTACAATAATTCTGGACAAAAAAAAAAGAAATAATTGCGGTTACTGGAAATCAGAAACTAAAACAAAAAATTGATCTTCAGTTCTGAAGGGTCACTGAACCCAAAATGTTACCTTTGTTTTCTCTCCACAGATGCTGCAGACCTGCTGAGTTTTTCCAGCAATTTCTGTCTTAGTTACAACAATAAATCTGTTGTTTTTATATCTTCCCATGATCTACTTATGTACCTGTTTCTCTAATTTCTGATGACTATTAGGAGGCCTACAGTATAACCTCACCATAGTGATTGCACATTTCTTATTCCTAAATTCTACCCATCTGGCCTTGCTGGGTTAGCCCTCCAAAATGTCCTCTCTTTGTGCAACTCTGACATTCTCCTTAATCAGTAATGCAAATTCCACATCCCTTTTACATCTCTATCAAACCAGAAACATCTAAACCCTGGAACACTGAGCTGCTAGCCCACCTTCCTTTCAACCAAGTTTACATAATAGCTACAGCATTGTAGTCCCACATATTAACAAGTTCTAAGCTCATCTTCCTTAAATGTTATATTCTTTGCATTGAAATAAATACACTTCAGACTGTCAGTTCCACCATGTTCAATAATCGGACCATTCCTGCTCTTTCCAGTAGACCTACTTGAGTTAACCTCTAACTTCTCCTCAATTGTTCCACATGCTGACTTACTGCTCTTGTTCCCACCACTCTCCCACTCCCAACCACAAAGCCTCCCCCTCCGCCTCCCCCCCCACCCACCACCACCATCACCAACCACACGAGTTTAAACTCTCCTGCGTGGGATTGGCAAACTTCCCTGCCAGGATATTGGTGTCCCTCCAGTTTAGGTACAACCCATCCTTCTTGCATAGGCTCATCTTGTCCTGGAAGAGATCCCAATAATCCAGTTATCTGAAGCCCTCACTCCTTCACTAGCTCTTTACCCTGCATTCAA
The DNA here is from genome assembly GCF_020745735.1 of Hemiscyllium ocellatum. Lineage (NCBI taxonomy): Eukaryota > Metazoa > Chordata > Chondrichthyes > Orectolobiformes > Hemiscylliidae > Hemiscyllium > Hemiscyllium ocellatum. Next base: position 51,391,251 of record NC_083425.1, read on the forward strand.
CATTATTATCTTCCTAGTTCTGTGCTCACAGGTACATGGTCCAGGGAGCTTACAATCCTAGAGGCCTGCTTTTTAACTTTTGACTGAATTCCCTGAATTCCCTTTGCAGAACCTCATTTCTCTTTCTTTCTGTATCGCTGGTACCAATATGTACAATGACCTCGGGCTGCTAATCCTGCCCTTTCAGAATATCCTGTGCCTGCTCAGACGCGTCCTTGACGCTGACACCATGGGGGTAACACACCATCCCCGGAGTATCACTCACAGCCACAAAAGTGCCTATCTGTGCCTCTGCCTATACAGTCCCCCATCATGATTGCTCACCTCCACTTTGACCCTCCCTGCTGTACAACATAACCAGTCGTGATGATGACACTGATTTGGCTGCTGCTGTTGCTTTGCTCTGAGAGGCCATTCTCCCCAATTGTATCCAAAACAGCATACCTATCTGAGAGGGGAAGAGCCACATGGGACTACTGGACTACCCGCCTGCCCCTCCTGGTGGTCATCCATGTGCCTGGTTGAACCTTTGGAGTAATCACATCCTTGAAACTCCTCTCTCTGAAACTTTCTGCCCCCTGTATGCTCTTTAGTAAGTCCAACTGTTGCTCCAACCTATCCACGCGGTCTGGGAGGAGGTGCAGGAGGACTCACTTCCTGCACAGAGTGGTCAGTCTCCTGATCTCCTACATCTCCCAGGAGCAGCAGAACACTCCACTAACTGCCATTGCTGCCTCTCTCTAGCAACTATTGGATTAAAAGAAATGGAAAGACTTAATGTTGCTGTACCTTAATGCTGCTGCCTCTCCTCAGCAAAGGCTGACACTCCCCAAGACCCACAATATACCCTCGACAGCAGCACTTAGACTCTGCTCTGCTGTTTCTAGGCCACAACAAACAGCTCCACCTCCCCTCTCTTTTTTGGAGGGGTCCAAGGAGGAGGTAGAAAGGGAAATATGACAGTGTTGAGGCTTCGCTGTTCTCAGGACATTGGGTCCTCCACAATTCCCTTCTCGGCTGTGGGGAGTGAACCGACTTCTCCCAGAATCCTCCTCAGTTGGTTCTCACTACCGCCCTCTGGTCAGCCGCTGGAGGTGGTTGAGCTTTGGACATTACCCTGAGGAACTCCGGCTGAGATCTCCAAATGCTGAGATATTTAACCTTCGACAGTCACCCGGCTGAGAGTTTATCCCCTGATTCGAATTGACTCCAGTTTTGATACGACTCCTTGATCCAACACTTCACTTGACTGCCACCACATCGACAAGCATTCACACCCTCCAGCACTGACTCAGTAGCAGCAGTGTGTACCATCTCCAAAATGCTCTGCAGGAATTCACCAAAGAACCTTAGACAGCACATTCCAAACCAACAGCCACTTCCATCCAGAAGGACAAGGGCAGCAGATACAAGAGAACACCACCACCTGCAAGTTCCAAGCTCCTCACCATCCTGACTTGGGAAAATATCGTTGTTCCTTCAGTGTTGCTGGGTCAAAATCTTGGAATGTCCTCCTGAAGGGCATTGTGAGTCTGATTACACAGATTAGACTGCAGCAATTCAAGAAGGCGGTTTACCACCATCTTCTCAAGGTTATTAAATGCTGGCCAGCCAAAAGTCAATAAAAACATTTGGTCAAATTCAGTCTTGATGTCAAGTGCTTTCACTTTCACCTCTCCTCTGGAATTCAACCCTTTTGTCCATGTTTTAACCAAGGCTGTAATGAGGTCAGGAGCTGAGTGGTGGTGGAACCCAAACTGCGATATCACTGAGCAGGTGCTGCTTCATAGCACTTTTGATGATGCCTTTGAGAGTAGATTGAAGGAGCAGTAATTGGCTGGCTTGGATTTGTCTTGCTTTTAGTGTTTAGGTATACTTGGGTAACCTTCCACATTGTTGGGTAGATGCCAGTGTTTTAACTGTACTAGAAGAGCTTGGCAAGGGGAGCAACAAATTCCATTTAGGTTGATGTGGCCCTTCCATCACCGCTGGACAAGAAGTCTGCTCTTCAAGAGCTAGTAGTCAATTAAACAGTTGGCAGCTCTCTTTCCTCAGCAGTGCCTCTGGGGATAATAGCCATTAATTGGACTGCAGGCAGACCCTGATAAAAAACCAGCATGTGGAAGACAGCTTTACAATTCTGTCAGGTCCAAGATCATGGGATCTGGTGAGGTGAGTGGGATCAAAAACATGGGGTTGAGGGCTTGAACATCTGATGGTTTCAACCAGGAAGCCCACCATACCCCCAGCCAGGCCCGGTCACACGGCTTGTGGACTTTATTGGGAAACCTGGAGACTTGGCACCGATTCTTTTCCACATGAAAAATCCCAATAATGGTGAGAGGAACTATCCATTAATTGGCCATTTAAGAGTTTAATTCGGCCTACAGTGAATGGGATACCCCATTGCCCCAAGGGTAAAATACCCATAGGATCAGGGCTGGGCTGATATACAGTGAGCACAGCATCACAAAATTAAGGCCCCAGTTTTATACCCCAACTCTCTGAAAAATCCCATCTGGGGGAGTGCAAATTTCTACTTTGGTGAGATTTACTCCATAAATAGAAACATATTTTCAATGTCTACTATATTAAAATGCTTTAAGTGTGTCTATTAGTTAGTCCTCAGGCATCTCTTATCTCAATCCCGGAGTCCTTGCATTGCCCAGTTTTCTAATGCTGCTAATGTGAATGCAAGGGGGAAGCTAGAACTGTTAACACAAATCTGGATCAACAGAATGCCCATATCAGAACTAAATCAAATCTAATCAGGAATAGTCAGCATGGATTTGTTCAGGGAAGGTTGTGTTTGACTAACGTGATGCAAATTTTTGAGGCAAGTTCTGAGAGGGCAATATATTGCATGTGGCCTATATAGACTTTATCAAGGCTTTTGAGAAGATAAGGGTCATTGGAATCTACAATGTGACACATTGCATCCAAAGATTGGTAGCGAGGCAGTAAGCAGAGGGCGATGGTAGAGGGATGTTTCTGTGACTGGAGGTCTGTTTCCAATAGGGTTCTACAGGGCTCAGTCCTGGGGTCCTTGCTGTCTGAATGAATCAGAGAGTCATAGACATGTACAGCATGGAAACAGACCCTTTGGTCCAACCCATTCATACTGACCAGATATCCCAACCCAATCTAGTAGCCGGTCCATATCCCTCCAAACTCTTCTTATTCATATACCCATCCAGATGCCTTTTAAATGTTGCAATTGTACTAGCCTCGACCACTTCCTCTGGCAGCTCATTCTATACAAGTACCAATCCCTGAGTGAAAAAGTTGCTCCTTAGGTCTCTTTTATATCTTTCCCCTCTCATCCTAAACCTATGCCCTCTAATTCTAGACTCCCCCACCCCAGGGAAAAGACTTTGTCTATTTATCCGATCCATGCCCCTTGTAATTTTATAAACCTCTATAAGGTCACCCCTTAGCCTTCGATGCTCCAGGGAAAACAGCCCCAGCGTGTTCAGCCTCTCCCTATAGCTTAAATCCTCCCAACCCGGCAACATCCTTGTAAATCTTTTCTGAGCCATTTCAAGTTTCACAATATCCTTCCAATAGGAAGGAGATCAGAATTGGCAATATTCCAAAAGTGGCCGAACAAATGTCCTGTACAGTTGCAACATGACCTCCCAACTCTGTACTCAATACTCTGACCAATAAAGGAAAGCATACCAAACCTTCACTATCCTATCTACCTGCAACTCCACTTTCAAGGAGGATATCAACCTGCACTCCAAGGTGTCTTTGTTCAGCAACACTTCCCTAGGATCTTACTATTAAGTGTATAAGTCCTGCTAAGATTTGCTTTCCCAAAATGTAGCACCTCACATTTATCTGAATTAAATTCCATCTGCCACTTCTCAGCCCATTGGCCCATCTGATCAAGTTCCTGTTGTAATCCAAGGCAAACTTCTTTGCAGTCCACTATACCTCCAATTTCAGTGTCATCTGCAAACTTACTGACTATACATCTTATGCTCACACCCAAATTATTTATATAAATGACAAAATGTAGTGGACCCAACACCGATCCTTGTGGCACTCCACTTGTCACAGGCCTCCAATCTGAATAATAACCTCCACCACCACCCTCTGTCTTCTACTTTAGAGCCAGTTCTGTATCCAAATGGCTAGTTCTCCCTGTATTCTATGAGATCTAACCTTGCTAATCAGTCTCCCATGGGGAACCTTGTCGAATGCCTTACTGAAGTCCATATAGATCACATCTACCACTCTGCCCTCATCAGTCCTCTTTGTTACTTCTTCAAAAACTTCAATCATGATTTCCCACACATAAAGTCATGTTGACTATCCCCAATCAGTCCTTGCCTTTCCAAATACAGGTACAATCCGTCCCTCAGGATTCCCTCCAAAAAACATGCCTATCACTGACATCAGGCTCCCTGGTCTATAGTTTCCTGGCTTGTCCTTACCACCTTTCTTCAATGTGGAACCACGTTAGCCAACCTCCAGTCTTCTGGCACCTCACTATCGATGATACAAATATCTCAGCAAGGGGCCCAGCAATCACTTCCCTAGCTTTGCACAGAGTCTAGGGTACATCTGATCAGGTCCTGGGGATTTATCCACTTATATGTGTTTCAAGATATCCAAAACTTCCTCCTCTGTCATATGGATATTTTTCAAGATGTCACCACGTATTTCCCTACATTCTATGTCTTCCATGTCCTTCTCCACAATAAACACTGATGCAAAATATTCGTTTAGTGTGTCCCCATCTCTGTGGCTTCACACAAAGCCTGCCTTGCTGATCTTTCAGGAGCCCTATTCTCTCCCTAGTTACCCTTTTGTTCTTAATGTATTTGTAAAACCCTTTCAGTTCTCCTTAACTCTCTTTGCCAAAGCTATCTCATGTCCCCTTTTTGCCCTCCTGATTTCCCTCTAAAGTATACTCCTACTGCCTTTATACTCTTCTAAGGATTCACTCGATCTATCCTGTCTATACCTTACATATGTTTCCTTCTTTTTCTTAACCAAACCCTCAATTTCTTTCGTCATCCAGCATTCCCTATACCTACCAGCTTTCCCTTTCACCCTGACAGGAATATATTTTCTCTGGACTCTTGTTATCTCATTTCTGAAGGCTTCCCATTTTCCAGCCGTCCCTTTTACCTGCGAACATCTGCTCCCAATCAGCTTTTGAAAGTTCTTGCCTAACTCTGTCAAAATTAGCCTTCCTCCAACTTAGAACTTCAACTTTTAGACCTGGTCTATCCTTTTCCATCACGATTTTAAAACTAATTGAATTATGGTCACTGGCCCCAAAGTGCTCCCCCACTGACACCTCAGTCACCTGCCCTGCCTTATTTCCCAAGAATAGGCCAAGGTTTGCACCTTCTCTAGTCGGTACATCCACATTCTGAAGCTAAATGCATGAGGTTTGATTAAAAAATTCATGGATGACATGAAAATTGGTAGGATATTAAATAGTGAGAATGACAGCCGTAAATTAGAGGAGGATAGGATTGAGGAACAGAGCTGTAGCAAATGGAATTCAATTCAAAAAAGTAAGATAAAGGATTTTGGGAATGCTCAAGTTTTGGCAAAGACAGTTAAGGAGAGCTGAAAGGGTTTTACGAATACATTAAGAATAAAGATGATTACATCTTTTTTTAAGATCCCCTACAGTGTGGACAGGCCCTTTAGCCCACGCCAACCATCTGAAGAGTACCCAATTCCCTGACTAATGCACCTAACACTGTGGGCAATTTAGCATGGCCAATTCACCAGACTTGCACATTTTTGGACTGTGGGAGGAAACCCCACACAGATACAAGAAGAATGTGCAAACTCCACACAGACAGTTGCCTAAGGTGGGAATTGAACCTGGGTCCCTAGCACTGTGAGGCTTCAGTGCTAACCACTGAGACACCATGCCACCCTAAAGCTCTTTGGGAGAAATGTCTAACTTAACACCTCTTGTGGGGCAGAGGGTATTGCCTTACTGTATAAATTGATTAGCTTCCTTTGACAATTACACAATTAATTGTTCCCAGTAAAATAGCTTGGTTTAAAATAGTAAATTGTTTTTGTGTATTGTTTGTGGGCAGTGTTTGAAGATGTCTTGAATTATAAATGGTAGGACTCTGGAAAGTAATGAAGATCAGAGGAACCTTGACGGACATGCCTACAGCTTCGTGAAGTCACCAGGGCAATTTGAAAACGTGGCTACAAAAGCATATGGGATATTTGTTTCTATTTATCAAGGCACAGAATACAAGAGCAGGGAGGTTATACTGGATCTGTATGAAGTACTGGTTGGGCCATAACTGGAGTACTGACTCCAGTTCTTTTCATCACATTATATGAAGGATGTGAACATTGTCGAGAGGTTTACCAAGTTGTTGGCAGGGATGGAGAGTCTGAGCTATGTGGAAAGATTGGATAGATTGGGATTGTATTCCTTGGAGCAGTGAAGTTTATTTTATATTCCATTCCCTTTGTAACATTCCATTTTTTTTCCTAATTGTACACTCGCTGTATCTGTATACTAGCATTTTGTGATTCATGTACTTAGGTACACAGGTCCCTCTCTCTCTCTTTCTCTCTCTCTCTGTTTAGATAGTCCAGAACAAGGGTTATACCCGAAATGTTGACTTCTCCATCTCCTGATACTACCTGGCTTGCTGTGTTCTTCCACCCTCCTACTTATCCACCACTTCCTCTGGCAGCTCATTTCAAACATGCACTACCCTCTGTATTGTATAAATGTGTATGAATTTGTGAAGAATATTGGTAGCGCACATAGGAAAGTGCTTTTTTTTCCCATTAGTAGAGGTATCTGACAGTTGAAAGGTAATTCATTTAATTAATGTTAGTCGGAATCCCTCATGCAGCTGAATACATGTTGAAGGGAGGGTAGTTGCAGGACCAGTAAGACTCCAAAATGCAGGGCAGACATCAAATCAGTTGTAAAATACTGATGGTTGGTGCTGGGTCGACTGTTCTTGTCATTTATATTAATGATTTGGATTTGAATATAAGAGGAATGGTTAGTAAGTTTGCAGATGACAGCGTAATAGGTGGTATAGTGGATGGTGAAGAAGGTTGTCTCAGAGTACAATGGGATCTTGGTCAGATGGGCCAATGGGCCAAGGAATGGCAGATGGAGTTTAATTTAGATAAATATGAGGTGCTGCATTTTAGAAGGCAAATCAGGGCCGAAGTTATACACTTAATGGTCAGGTCCTGGGGAGTGCTGTTGAACAAAGAGACCTTGGGGTGCAAGTTCATAACTTTTTGGAAGTGGAGTCACAGGTGGACAGGATAGTGAAGGTGGTGTTTGGTATACTCACCTTTATTTGCCAGTGTATTGAATATGGGAGTTGGGATGTCATGTTGTGTTTGTACCTATTAGGCCACGTTTGGAATATTGTATTAATTAATTTCTGGTCTCTGCGATAGAAAGGATGTTCTTAAACTTGAAAGGTGTAGAAAAGATTTATAACAATATTGTTGGGGTTGGAGGGTATGAATTAAAGGGAGAGGCTGAACAGTATGGGGCGATTTACCCTGAACAATTAGATGCTGAGGGGTGACCTTATAGAGGTTTATAAAATCATGATGGGCATGGATAGGGTAAATAGACAAGCTCTTTTTCCCAGGAGAGAGGAGTCCAAAACTAGAGGGTATAAGTTTAATTTGTGAAGGGAAAGATGTAAAAGTGACCTAAGAGGCAACTTTTTCATGCAGAGGGTAGTGCATGTTTGAAATGAGCTGCCAGAGGAAGTGATGGATAAGTAGGAGGGTGGAAGAACACAGCAAGCCAGGTAGCATCAGGAGGTGAAGAAGTCAACGTTTCAAGTATAACCCTTGTACAGGACTATCTAAACAGAGAGAGAGAAAGAGAGAGAGAGGGACCTGTGTACCTAAGTACATGAATCACAAGATGCTAGTATGCAGATACAGAGAGTGTACGATTAGGAAAAAAAAATGGAATGTTACAAAGGGAATGGAATATAAAATAAACTTCACTGCAGCTGCTCATGACCTTGGTGTAAATCCAGGTGTTAGATTCACAAAGCACACAGGACTTTAGTTTCTCAAAGATTGAATCCTGAATCTTAATCTCAAGAGCATAATCTGTAACACTCTAAGTAACGTTTAGTCTCATTGCAAAGACAAAGGTGTGTTTTTAAATTGAAACATCAAAATCTTATTGATTTTGGCATAGTCAAGTAATTTACTGGTTCAGTAGTTCCAGTACAGTACTGTGAAGATGAATACACTTACTGAGCAAAGATAGTTTTCAACTAATAAAACTGAACCGTTGCCAAAGTGCTGAATGGGAAATCCAGCACTGCAACTAATGGTTATCAGCCTCATAAAATCAGCATTGGGATTTATCAGAATTAGTTTCATTATTATAAGAAATTAAATTTACATATAATTCAACAGGCTGAAATCTAACATATTTTAACTAAGTGTCATTTCAGCCAAGTTTCTTGGAGGCTTTGTTTCCATGAATCCTTGTGAGTTTTCTTGCTCTGTCGCTAGCTATCTACGGACGCCCTCTCACCTAAGGCTAGATTGATTCTGACACTTGCTGTAGCTGGAAGTACTCACTAATAACGGCATTGGGATATCCCAGCATTCCTGGCACCAGCAATATCTTGAAAGAAGCATCCAAGTGTTTAAGTTCTACCCAGTGACTTGGCCAACAATTATCTCTCAAACATTGGTTTGGGGACTTAAGTCAATGTCTCCATTTGTATAGCTGCTAGGAAGCATGGGGGAGGATGGTGTGCAGTTTAAAGGATTTCACAAAAATGAAGCTTCCATTTCTATCAAAAGTGAAATGATTGCCAACATAAAACAAATAACTGTGGATGCTAGCAATCTAACACAAAACAGAAACTGCTGAAGAAACTCAGCAGGTCTGGCAGTATCTGTGGAGACAGAAACAGAGTTAATGATTCAGGTCCAGTGACCCACCTTCAGATCCTTCAATATTCAGTCCCTCCTCCACCAACACTGGGTGGAAACATTGGGGTAACTCATCAAGTTTCTTCTGACAGCAACTTCCAAAAACTTGGCCACTTCAACCTAGAAGGACAAGGGCAACAGATACATGGGAGGACCACCATCTTCAAGTTCCCCTCCTTTAATGCACTCACCATCCTTACTTTGAAACTGTAGTGATTGGAATCAAATGGACCTTTTCGACAACGAGATCCTTGATTGAGGTTGTTAACCTGGGCTAATCAGGAAGCCCTGGCTGTGCAATATGACCAGGGGATTCACGTGGTGTCTACCACCAACCTTGAGCTGTTCAGGGAGAGGTGGGCACCTCAGGGAATGGAGTGTATTATTTCCCTGTCCAATTCTATTCTGATTTAATCCCTGCCCTCCCCTTCACTGTTTGATCACGCAGCATTGCCCTTTGATGTGAAGGGCACTGCTTGTCACAGGCCACTCGGGTGTTTTCCTACTTTTCCTGGTGGTGGAAATTAAATAAAGATTTGTGCACTTTATGTCTCTCACTGTGTCTCACACCTGCGCGCACACACCATGGGTGCTGGGGTTAAAAATAATAAGCACTACCGCAGTTAGGCGGTATTGTGGGGGTTAATTCCGAAAAAAAGACAAAAAAAAATGACCAGGGGATTCACGTGGTGTCTACCACCAACCTTGAGCTGTTCAGGGAGAGGTGGGCACCTCAGGGAATGGAGTGTATTATTTCCCTGTCCAATTCTATTCTGATTTAATCCCTGCCCTCCCCTTCACTGTTTGATCACGCAGCATTGCCCTTTGATGTGAAGGGCACTGCTTGTCACTGGCCACTCGGGTGTTTCCTTTCTTCCTGGGGGTGGGAATATGAATAACATTTTCTGCACTTGTTGTTCTTCACTGTGTCCTACACATGCACAAACACGACATGGGAGCTAGGGAATAAATAAGCACGAGGTGAAATAGATAGATAGATATAGAATGATAGATATGGATACATAGATATAGATAGGTAGATATAAATAGATAAATATAGATAGTAAGCTATCGATAGATAAACGGGAGACTGAGTCAGTCATCTGAATTGAAGAGATTCTGAGCTGGCTGGTTGCAACCAGTCTACTGTGCACAGGTAAAAATAGGGTGATTTGGTGACGAGATACTGGCCTCTGTGCAGTTATTCCAGAAAACATACCACGGTTCCTTCAGTGTCATTGGGTCAAAATCCTGGGATTTCTTCCTGAACCACGTTGTGCATCTCCCTCCAGCACACGGCCTATAGCATTGCAAGAAGGCAGCTCACCCCCATCTTCTCCAGGACAATCACAGATTGGTAATAACTACTGGCCCAGTCAGTAATCGCCCCATGAACAAATAGAGAAATTTAAATTTCCCCAGTCAGCAATCTCTGCAATTCTGCTCAATTATGTTCACATTGTCACAAGTACCTGGCTCTCTATTCTGATGTAAAGAATATAGAACATAGATCAGTACAACACTATACAGGCCCTTTGGCACGCGTTGTTGTGCCGACCTTTTATCCTATTCTAAGATCAAACTAACCGACATACCCGACATTGTACTATCTTCCATGTGCTTATCCATGAGTTGCTTAAATGTCCCTAATGTATCTGACTATACTAACACCACTGGCAGTGCATTCCACCACTCTCTATCTTAAGAACCAACCTCTGACAACTCCCTTAACCTTCTGCCAATCACCTTAAAATTATGTCCCCACATGAAAGCCATTTCACCCTGGGAAAAGTCTCTGGCTCTGATAGCATTGTCATTCCCCTTTCCCCAATTAAATACTTTCTCATACTGTCTGCTCCTATACCATGCCATGACTATAGTAAAGGCCAGGGAGTTGTGATCACTATCACCGAAATGTTGTCCCACCGAGAGATCTGACACCTGACCTGGTTTGTTGCCAAGCACCAATCCAATATGGCCTCCTCTCTAGTCGGCCTATCTACATATTGAGTCAGGAATCTTTCATGGACACACCTGGTAAAATGTGCTCCATCCAAACTATTTGCTCTAAGGAGATTCCAATCAATATTAGGGAAGTTTGAAGTCACCCATAACAACAACTCTGTCATTTCCACATCTTGTCAAAATCTGCCTCCCAATCAGCTCCTCCGTGTCCCTGTTGCTATTGGGGAGTCTATATACAAGAAAGTGACTGCTCCTTTCCTGTTTCTGACTTCCACCCATAATGACTCAGTTGATAAACCTTCCTTAACAACCTCTCTTTCTGCAGTTGTGATAGTATTCCTAATTAACAATACCACTCCCCACCACTTTTAGATTAGATTAGATTACTTCTAGTGAGGAAACAGGCCCTTCAGCCCAACAAGTCCTCACCGATCCGCCGAAGCGCAACCCACCCAGACCCATTCCCCTACATTTACCCCTTCACCTAACACTACGGGCAATTTAGCGTGGCCAATTCACCTAACCTGCACATCTTTGGACTGTGGGAGGAAACCACAGCACCTGGAAGAAACCCACACAGATACAGGGAGAATGTGCAAACTCCACACAGTCAGTCGCCTGAGGTGGGAATTGATCCCACGCTGCTTTTGTGGGCGGCACGGTGGCACAGTGGTTAGCACTGTTGCCTCACAGCGCCTGAGACCCGGGTTCAATTCCCGACTCAGGCGACTGACTGTGTGGAGTTTGCACGTTCTCCCCGTGTCAGCGTGGGTTTCCTCCGGGTGCTCCGGTTTCCTCCCACAGTCCAAAGATGTGCGGGTCAGGTGAATTGGCCATGCTAAATTGCCCGTAGTGTTAGGTGAAGGGGTAAATGTATGGGTGGGTTTCGCTTTGGCGGGTCGGTGTGGACTTGTTGGGCCGAAGGGCCTGTTTCCACACTGTAAATCTAATCTAATCTAAAACCCGGCTCTCTGGCGCTGTGAGGCAGCAGCGCTAACCACTATGAAATCTACAGTTAATTCCCTTCCTTATTCCTTTTGAAACATCTAAACCCCAGAACATCCAACAACCATTCCTGCCCCTGTGATATCCAAGTCTCTGTAATGGCCACAACATCGTAGCTCCAAGAACTGATCATGCTCTAAGTTCATCACCCTATAACCCTCCTGAAGAGCTCTAGCAAACCCCCTGCCCAGGATATTGATACCCCTCCAGTTATACAGATCCCACCTTCCCCAGAAGGTATCTCAATGATCCACATATCTGAAGCCTCCCTCCTACACCAGCTCTGCAGCCACATAGAACATAGAACATAGAAGGATACAGCGCAGTACAGGCGCTTCGGCCCTCGATGTTGCGCCGACCGAATCCTACCTAACCTATACTAGCCCAATAACTTCCAAATGCCTATCCAATGCCCGCTTAAATGACCATAAAGAAGGAGAGTTCACCACTGCTACTGGCAGGGCATTCCATGAACTCACAACCCGCTGTGTGAAGAATCTACCCCTAACATCTGTCCTATACCTACCACCCCTTAATTTAAAGCTATGTCCCCTAGTAACACCTGACTCCATTAGCGGTAAAAGGTTCTTAGTATCTACCCTATCTAAACCCCTAATCATCTTATACACTTCTATCAGATCTCCCCTAAACCTTCTCTTCTCCAATGAGAACAGCCCCAAGTGCCTCAGCCTTTCCTCATAAGATTTTCCTACCATTCCAGGCAACATCCTGGTAAACCTCCTCTGCACTCGTTCTAAAGCTTCCACATCCTTCCTATAGTATGGCGACCAAAACTGCACACAATACTCCAGATGAGGCCTCACCAGAGTCTTATACAACTGCAACATGACCTCAGGACTCCGGAACTCAATTCCTCTGCCAATAAAGCCCAGTACACCATATGCCTTCCTCACAGCACTATTTACCTGGGTGGCAACTTTCAGAGATCTGTGTACATGGACACCAAGATCCCTCTGCTCATCCACACTACCAAGTAGCCTACCATTAGCCCAGTAATCCATCATCTTGTTATTCCTACCAAAGTGAACGACTTCGCACTTAGCTACATTGAATTCCATTTGCCACATTTCCGCCCAGCTCTGCAACTTATCTATATCCCGCTGTAACCTACCACTTCCTTCCTCACTATCCATAACTCCACCGACTTTTGTGTCATCCGCAAACTTGCTTACCCAGCTTTCAAGTCCTTCCTCTAGATCATTTATAAAGATAACAAAAAGCAATGGTCCCAAAACAGATCCTTGTGGTACACCGCTAGTAACTGCGCTCCAAGATGAACATAATCCATCAACTACTACCCTCTGTCTCCTTCCAGCCAGCCAATTCCTAATCCAAACCTCTAATGTATCCTCAATGCCATACCTCCGAAGTTTTAGCATTAGCCTACCATGGGGAACCTTATCGAACGCCTTACTAAAATCCATATACACAACATCTACTGCTTTACCCTCGTCCACTTCCTTAGTCACCTTCTCAAAGAACTCAATAAGGTTTGTGAGGCACGACCTGCCCTTCACAAAACCATGCTGGCTATCCCTGATCACGTTATTCCTACCCAGATGTTCATAAATCTTATCCCTTACCATTCTCTCTAAGACTTTGCCCACCACTGAAGTCAGACTCACTGGCCTATAGTTACTAGGGCTATCCCTACTCCCTTTCTTGAACAATGGGACCACATTCGCTATCCTCCAGTCCTCTGGTACTATTCCCGTTGACAATGACGACATAAAAATCCAGACCAATGGCTCTGCTATCTCCTCCCTAGCTTCCCATAGGATCCTGGGGTAAATGCCATCAGGCCCAGGAGACTTATCTATATTCATCCTTTCCAATATTCCCAAAACCTCTTCCCTGCATATTTCCAGGGCATCCATTCTAATTATTTGTGATTCCATATTCACATCAGCAACAGTGTCCTGTTCCTGAGTGAATACTGATGAAAAGTACTGATTTAATGTCTCTCCAATCTCCTCCGCCTCCACACACAACTTCCCACTACTATCCTTGACTGGACCGATACCTACCCTAGTCATCCTTTTATTCTTGACATACCTATAGAAAGCCTTTGGGTTTTCCCTAATCCTACCAGCTAAAGACTTTTCATGTCCCCTTCTCGCTTCTCTTAGCTCCCTCTTTAGCTCCTTCCTGGCTACCTTATAACTCTCAATCGCCCCTACTGAACCTTCACGCCTCATCTTTACATATGCCGCCTTCTTCCCTTTCACAAGGGACTCCAATTCCTTACTAAACCACGGCTGCCTCACAAGGCCCTTTACACCATGCCTGACTGGTACATACCTATCGAGGACACGCAGTAGCTGCTCCTTGAACAATCCCCACATCTCATTAGTGTTCTTCTCTTGAAGCCTGTTTTTCCAATCCACACATCCTAAGTCATGCCTCACTGCATCATAATTTCCCTGCCCCCAGCTATAGCTCTTGCCCTGCGGCGCACGATTATCCCTCTCCATCACTAAAGTAAAAGTCACCGAGTTGTGGTCACTGTCCCCGAAGTGCTCACCTACCTCCAAGTCTAACACCTGGCCTGGTTCATTACCTAGAACCAAATCCAATATAGCCTCCCCTCTTGTTGTCCTGTCGACATATTGTGTCAGGAAACCCTCCTGCACACATTGGACAAACACCGACCCATCTAATGAACTCGAGCTATAGCTCTCCCAGTCAATATCTGGGAAGTTAAAGTCCCCCATAACAACCACCCTGCTACCTTCACTCTTTTCCTGAATCATCCTCGCAATATTATCCTCTACTTCTCTAGGACTATTAGGAGGCCTGTAGAAAACACCTAACAGGGTGACCTCACCTTTCCTATTTCTAACCTCAGCCCAAACTACCTCAGATGGCAAGTCCTCTTCCATCGTCCATTCCACTGCTGTGATACTATCTTTGACAAGTAATGCCACGCCTCCCCCTTTTTTACCCCCATGTCTGATCCTACTAAAACATTTGAACCCTGGAACGTGCAACAGCCATTCTTGTCCCTGTTCTACCCACGTCTCTGTAATGGCCACAACATCGAAGTCCCAGGTACCAACCCACGCTGCAAGTTCACCTACCTTATTCCTTATACTTCTGGCATTGAAGTATACACACTTCAATCCACCCTTCTGGTTACAGGCACCCTCCTTAGAGATCGCTGCATTATTCCTAACCTCCCTACACTCAAGGTCCTGTACCCTAAAGCTACAGTCCTGGTTCCCATGCCCCCGCGGAGTTAGTTTCAGCTATACTCGTTCTGTTCCTAGCCTCACTCGTCTGTAGCACTGAAGCAATCCTAAATTACTACTCTGCTCGCAATTTTGGAGAAGATTTGTAGCTCAGGTTGATGATAAGTATGTAAGCTAGCTCGCTGAGCTTGAGGTTTGTTTTCAGATGTTTCATCACCTTACTAGGTAACATCATCAGTGAGAGTCTCTGGTGAAGCACTGGTGGTGTATCCTGTCTCTCTATTTATAGCTCTTGGTGTCTTAAGGTGGGTGATGTCATTTCCAGTTCTTTTTTTCAAGGGAAGGAAATGACATCACCCACCTTAAGAAACCAAGACCTATAAATAGTGACTCCTGAGGAAGGGCTTATGCCCGAAGCATCGATTCTCCTGCTCCTTGGATGCTGACTGACCTGCTGCGCTTTTCCAGCAACACATTTTCAGCTCTGATCTCCAGCATCTGCAGTCCTCACTTTAATAGAGAGACAAGATACACCATCAGTGCTTCACCAGAGACTCTCACTGATGATGTTACATAGTAAGGTGACGAAGAATCTGAAAACAAACCTTCAAGCTCAGTGAGCTAGCTTACATAATTACTACTCTGCTCGTCCTGCCTTATAGCTTCCAACCTAACTCCCTGTATTCACTTTTCAGGTCCTCATCCCTTTCCCTATCCTGTCATTGGTACTGATGTTTACAGCGATTTCTGGCTGCTCACTACCACACATTCCCCACCCCCTCCCCCCACCCCCAAGAATCCTGTAGACTCGATCCAGGACATCCCCGACCTGGCACCTGGGAGGCAACATACCATCCCGGAGTCTCCACAGAATCTCTTGTCTATTCCTCTAACCATTGTACCTCTGATCACTATCGCTCTCCTATTCTCTCCCCATTTCCCTTTTTGAGCTACAGTAAAAGGTGAGTGTGAAAGATAACAGCTTGTCTGTTGAAAATGCAAGCGAGTTGACAATCATAAGTTGCAAATCATTGTCAATTTTATTTATCCCGATGGGACAAACTACAGCTGATGGCATAAACTTGACAGTGAGTGTGCAACAAACAGGCTGAAAATTGGATTTGATCTCAATAATGAACTTAACTTCACATAAACTAGGGCAGCTGTTTCCATCACTATTGGTGTTACGTGCATAATTTGATGGTGGAGTTTAAAATACCTAATACAACTTTACAAGAGATTACTTTTTTCCCTGTAGCTTTCCGTTCTCCTGTCCTGAAAGTCCTTGTGCTGAAGACTAGTTCAATGGGAATGAGTTATCCTTTGTTCCTCTCTACAAGTGATCATTCTTCATTTGCAAGTGCAACTAATGATTAATCAAGTTGCATTAGATATATTTTCTAAGCCACCTGTTGCCATGACTCAGACTGATCTCACCTGCATTAGCAATCACCTTGTACAGTAACTGCAGTGGAACCCACAGCAGGTAGCAATGGTGAGTAAGGGTGCTGAGCAGGAGGGGCCGCTCAAGTTCGTGTGCTGGGACCTCCAACAGTGGGTGGTGATGGTGCGGGAGGGCAATTAAAGTAGTCAAGTGGGCCCTCACTGAGAAAAAAGTGAAAGGTGGTCTCATAAGAAGAAGGAACAGATAGACAAAATTAAAAATCACACAACACCAGGTTAGAGTCCAGCAGGTTTAATTGGAAGCACGAGCTTTTGGAACGCCATTCCTTCCTCAGGCACAACCACCTGATGAAGGAGCTGAGCTCTGAAAGCTAGTGCTTCCAATTAAACCTGTTGGACTATAACCTGGTGTGTGTGATTTTTAACTTTGTACACCCCAGTCCAACACCGGCATCTCCAAATCCAGATAGACAAAGGATTCCTTGACAATGTGAATGACAGGTTTCATTTCAAGAAAATACTTCCTTGTTTCAACCGAATGTCCCTTCAGTTTTATAATGATGTGATACCAGTGGAGTTATGCATCCCTGTCTCGTGATCTTTGGGCTGCTTCTGTGATCAAACCTTGTGTTACATAATGATATCCAGGACCAATAAACCTTGTTTATTTTTCAACTCAAATTGTTGAACATCACTGCAATATTTTCACTAACACCCAGAGGGAGGTCATAGAGTCATAGAGATGTACAGCATGGAAACAGATCCTTTAGTCCAACCTGTCCATGCCGACCAGATATCCCAATCCGATCCAGTTACACCTGCCAGCACCTGGCCCATATCCCTCCAAACCCTTCCTATTCATATATCCATCCAGATGCCTCTTAAATGTTGCAATTGTACCAGTCTCCACCACTTCCCCTGGCAGCTCATTCCATACCCATACCACTCTCTGTATGAAAACGTTCCCCTTAGGTCTCTTTTATATCTTTCCCCTCTCACCCTAAACCTATGCCCTCGAGTTCTGGACTTCCCCATCCCAGGGAAAAGACTTTGCCTATTTACTCTATCCATGCCCCTCATAATTTTGTAAACCTCTACAACCCTCAGCCTCCGATGCTCCAGAGAAAACAGCCCCAGCCCATTCAGCCTCTCCCTGTAGCTCAAATCCTTCAACCCTGGCAACATCCTTGTAAATCCTTTCTGAACCCTTTCAAGTTTTGCAACATCTTTCTGATAGGAAGGAGACCAGAATTGCATGCAATATTCCAACAGTGGCCTAACCAATGTCCTGTACAGCCGCAACATGACCTCCCAACTCCTGTACTCAATACTCTGACCAATAAAGGAAAGCATACCAAACGCCTTTTTCACTATACTGTCTACCTGTGACTCCACTTTCAAGGAGCTATGAACTTGCACTCCAAGGTCACTTTGTTAAGCAACACTCCCTAGGAGCTTACCATTAAGTGTATAAGTCCTGATAAGATTTGCTTTCCCAAAATGTAGCACCTTGCATTTATCTAAATCAAACTCCATCTGCCACTTCTCAATCCATTGGCCCATCTGGTCAAGATCCTGTTGTAATCTGAGGTAACCCTCTTCACTATCCACTACACCTCCAATTTTGGTGTCATCTGCAAACTTATAACTGTACCCCTTATGCTCACATCCAAATCGTTTATGTAAATGACAAGAAGTAGAGGACCCAGCACTGATCCTTGTGGCACTCCACTGGTCACAGGCCTCCAGTCTGAAAAACAACCCTCCACCACCACCCTCTGTCTTCTACTTTAGAGCCAGTTCTGTATCCAAATGGCTAGTTCTCCCTGTATTCCATGAGATCTAACCTTGCTAACCAGTCTCCCATGGGGAAGCTTGTCGATCGCCTTACTGAAGTCCATATAGATCACATCTACCACTCTGCCCTCACCAATCCTCTTTGTTACTTCTTCAAAAAACTCAATCAAGTTTGTGAGACATGATTTCCCAAGCACAAAGCCATGTTGACTAACCCTAATCAGTCCTTGCCTTTCCAAATATATGTACATCCTGTCCCTCAGGATTCCCTCCAACAATTTGCCCACCACTGAGGTCAGGCTCACCGGTCTATAGTTCCCTGGCTTGTCCTTACCACCCTTCCTAAACAGTGGCACCACGTTTGCCAATGTCCAGTCTTCCGGCACCTCACCTGTGACTATCAATGATACAAATATTTCAGCAGGAGGCCCAGCAATCACTTATCTAGCTTCCCACAGAGTTCTAGGGTACACCTGATCAGGTCCTGGGATTTATCCACCTTTACCCGTTTCAAGACATCCAGCACTTCCTCCTCTGTAATCTGGACATTTTGCAAGATGTCACCTTCTATTTCCCTTCATTCCATATCTTCCATATCCTTTTCCACAGTAAATACTGATGCAAAATACTCATTTAGTATCTCCCCCATTTTCTGTGGCTCCACACAAAGGCCGCCTTACTGATCTTTGAGGGGCCCTATTCTCTCCCTAGTTACCCTTTTATCCTTAATATATTTGTAAAAACTCTTTGGATTTTCCTTAATTCTATTTGCCAAAGCTATCTCATGTCCCCGTTTTGCCCTCCTGATTTCCCTCTTAAGTATACTCCTACTTCCTTTATAATCTTCTAAGGATTCACTTGATCTATCCTGTCTGTACCTGACATATGCTTCCTTCTTTTTCTTAACCAAACCCTCAATTTCTTTAGTCATCCAGTATTCCCTATACCTACCAGCCTTTCCTTTCACCCTGACAGGAATATACTTTCTCTGGATTCTCGTTATCTCATTTCTGAAGGCTTCCTTTTACCAGCCATCCCTTTACCTGCAAACATCTGCCCCCAATCAGCTTTCGAAAGTTCTTGCCTAATACCGTCAAAATTGGCCTTTCTCCAATTTAGAACTTCAACTTGTAGATCTGGTCTATCCTTTTCCATCACTATTTTAAATCTAATGGAATTATGGTCACTGGCCCCAAAGTGCTCCCGCACTGACACCTCAGTCACCTGCCCTGCCTTATTTCCCAAGACTAGGTCAAGTTTTGCACCTTCTCTAGTAGGTACATCCACATACTGAATCAGAAAATTGTTTTGTAATCACTTAACAAATTCCTCTCCATCTAAACCTTTAACACTATGGCAGTCCCAGTCTATGTTTGGCAAGTTAAAATTCCTTACCATAACCACTCTATTATTCTTACAGATAACTGAGATCTCCTTACAAGTTTGTTTCTCAATTTACCTCTGACTTTTGGGGGGTCTATAATATCATCCCAATAAGGTGACCATCCCTTTCATATTTCTCAGTTCAATCCAAATAACTTCCCTGGATGTATTTCCGGGAGTATCCTCCCTCGCACAGCTGTAATTCTAGACCTTATCAAAAGTGCCACTCCCCCTCCTCCCTTGCCTCCCTTTCTATCCTTCCTGTAGCATTTATACCCTGGAACATTAAGCAGCCAGTCCTACGCATCCCTGAGCCATGTTTCTGTAATTGCTATGATATCCCAGTCCCATGTTCTTAACCATGCACCGGGGAAGAGAACCCAAGAGCTTGCAGATAGATATAGTTTAATGAAGAGAACATCAATTCTAATGTTGCCGGGATTGGAGGGTTTCAGTTGTAAGGAGAGGCTGGAACTTCTTTCACTGGAGTGTAGCAAGTTAAGTGGTGACCTTATAGAGGTTTATAAAGTCATGAGGGGCATGAATAAGGTGAATGACAGCTGTCTTTCCCCTGGGGTGTGGGATTTAAAGACTGGGGGATGTAGTTTCAAGGTGAGAGGAGAAAGTTTTTAAAAAGACATAAGGTGCACCTTTTCTTGTTACACAGTGGTTTGTGTGTGGAATGAACTTCCAGAGGAAGTGATGGATGTGTGTACAGTTACAATGTGTAGTGGACGTTTGGAAAAGTACATGAATAGGAAAGGTTTGGAGGGATATGGACCAAGTGCAGGCAGGTGGGACTAGTTCAGTTTGGGATTGTGGTTAGCATGGACTGGTTGGACCGAAAGGTCTGTTTCCGTGCTATGTGACTCCATGAACTCTATGATCATTTGAATGGATTTTTAATGCAAAACAAATTTACAATTGGTGCCCACAGGATGTGGGTATCGTTGGTTTGGCCATTATTTATTGCCCATCTTTAATTGCTCTTGAGAAAGTGGTAGCAAGTCACCTTCTTGAACTGCTACAGTCCATTTGGATAGGTACAGCCACAGTGCTGTTTGGCATATTTCAAGGTGCCTCTTCTGTAACAATATATTATTCAGATGAAAGCCTGGTATGCTAACAGAAGTGGAAAATGCATGGAACATGACCTACTGCAGCTTGTCTCATTTACAGTACAATTTATTATACATAATCCCATGGATTTTCTATGCTACAATGAATTATCCCCTTCAGAGTGTTTTATCCATAGTACTGTGCATTATTTGAAGTGCACTATCTTTCATGCAGTGAATTATCTCCAATATTATGCTGTATCATTCGTTTTAAAAGATCGCTATAGAAAATAATTAATTAGAGGGGAGCACTTTAATTAAGTCAAATACAGCTGAATTTAGAAATAGTATTAGCTACACAGTGCAAGATTATCAGTAGTTTAGGAACAATAAAAGATTTTTTAAACACCCCTTTTATTCTCAGTACTGGGTTGCAAGTAAATGATTGCAATGTAGCCAAAGATTCATGTTTGTGGGTTAGGGCTTATGCCCGAAACGTCGAATTTCCTGCTCCTTGGATGCTGCCTGACCTGCTGCGCTTTAACCAGCAACACATTTTCAGCTCTGATCTCCAGCATCTGCAGTCCTCACTTTTTACACAATAAAGGAGCCAAAAAATCAGAGAAATAAAGAGGCATAGTGGAAACACAAACACAAACAGACTTATAGTTGTGAAGTACTTTTGTGGTCATAAAATCTTAAGAGGAAAGAGCTTTTTTTTTAGAATATGGAATTGTATCAAAGGACAAATAAAAGAAAACAAAATAAATTGTGGTTGGAACGATTTTATATGGCATATTAAAGAATAATTGGCCCACAGAAAGTTCCTCAGCTCAGGCTAATAGAGGAACACGAGCTATTTACTCCAAGCTGAACTGGTGGTTTGCAAGTGAGCTGGGGCAAAAAACCCGGACCTTGGGGTGCATCTTCACCCATCCTTGCCAGAGCATGGATAGGGTGAATAGCCAAGGTTTTTATCCCACAGCAATGGAGTTCAAAACTAGAAGGCAAAGGTTTAAGGTGAGAAGGAGAAGATTTCAAAAGGATCTAAGGGGTAACCTTTTCATGCAGAGAGTGGCGCATGTAAGGAATGAGCTGCCAGAGGAAGTGGTAGAGGCTGGCACAATTACAACACTTAAAAGGCATTTGGATGGGTATATGGATAGGAAGAATTTAGAGGGATCTGGGCCAAATGCTGGCAAATGGGACTAGCTTAATTTAGGAAATCTGGTCATCATTGACTCAAGAGTGTTTCTGTGCATCTCTATTACTCTAGGTGGCTGAACTAGTTGAGGAGTTGGCAAAGAGTATAGGGAATATATGGCTCTGAAAAATACAGCCAGTGAAGACAAAAACAAGTCAATGGGTCTAAATAGTGTACAAATCTCTGAATGGGCCACAGCCGGAGCAGTTACACCTTATTGTCCATGGGTCTAAAAGAATTAATATTTGAGCAGTAAACTCCACACACTGTGACGGTGCCAGAGACTTGTTCAGAGTAAAGATAGAGCTTGCAGGAGGCAGACGTAAGGCTAGTGTGCTCCGGACAGTCTTGGTACTAATATCTAACTAAAAACAAAGAACTACAGATACTGTAAATCTGAAACAAAAACCAAAATTGCTGGACAAACTCAACAGGCCTGGCAGCATCTGTAGAAGGAAAGAACAACAGAGTTAACATTTCGAATCAAGTGACCCTTTGTCAGACCTCAAAGAGGTGATAAAGATCATAGGTTTGGAAGGTTTCTCTAAGGAATCTGGGTAAGTTAGTGCAGAGCACCTTGTCAATGGTGTACACTCCAGTGTAGGTAAAATATGTGGCAAATAGAGTATAATGTGAGAAAATGTGAAATTGTTCATTTTGAGACAAAAAATATAATGAAACACATTATCTAAATTGGGAAAAGAGTGCAGAGGAGAAAGTGAGGTCTGCAGATGCTGGAGATCAGAGCTGAAAATGTGTTGCTGGAAAAGCGCAGCAGGTCAGGCAGCATCCAAGGAACAGGAAATTCGACGTTTCCTGATGAAGGGCTTATGCCCGAAACGTCGAATTTCCTGTTCCTTGGATGCTGCCTAACCTGCTGCGCTTTTCCAGCAACACATTTTCAGCAAAAGAGTACAGAGCTCTGGGATGCAGAGGGATCCAAGTGTCTCAATACATGAATTGCAAAATGTTGGAAGGCAGGTATGGGAATTATTTAGAAACTCTTAATAAAAGTTTATTATTTACTGTGAGGGGAATTAAATACAGAAGTAATTCAGAGTACCTGTGTACAATATTGGCTACCTTATTTAAGAAAGTATGTAAATGTATGGAAAACCATTTAGAGAAGGTTTCTCAGACCAGTACTTGGTGTTATGCGGAACAGCTGGACCGGCTCGGGTTGTCTCTGCTGAAGTGGCGACTTGATTGAAACATGTAAGATTATTACAGGATGGATAGGAAGAGGATGTTTCCTTTCATGGGAGATTCTCAAACTAGGAGTCACTTTTTTTAAAAAGTGCTCAAAAGTTTTTTTTTAAAACAGATGTAGAGAATTATTTTCTGAATGTTTTGTGAGCCTTCAGACGTCTGTTCCTGAAAACGCAATGAAAGCAGTTTTTGAGTATTGTATGGCAGAGGGATCGGAGGTGGGTGGGAATGTGGAGTAATCAGATCAGCCAGGATCTTATTGAATGGCAAGCAGGCTCAAGGGGCTGAATGGCCTACTCCTGCTCTTAGTTCATATGTTTCTGTGTTCATACAGAGAGCCATTAATGTCCTGAAATGGACAATGTAAAAACATGGTGAAATTAGACACTACAGGAACTGTTATAGGTAGGGATATATTTTAAATAGAGTCATAGAGATGTACAGCATGGAAACAGACCCTTCGATCCAACCTGTACATGCCAACCAGATATCCCAACCCAATCTCGTCCCACCTGCCAGCACCCGGCCCATATCCCTCCAAACCCTTCCCATTCATAAGCCCATCCAAATGCCTCTTAAATGTTGCAATTGTACCAGCCATGAATCAGTTTTTAGGATCATGAGAAACAGTTGCATGAGACAAAATTGGATAATTCTTCCAAAATAACAAGCACTCACAATGGTTTGAATGGGCCTCTTTCTAATGAGAAATAGGAGAATGAGTTGGCCATTAAATTCTACTTGTTTAATCATGATTATACCAAAACAGCCAGTAGAAAAGTCTCTCAGGATCGGCCTTGACCAACCCATGAAGAGTTTTCTATGTTTCAATGAGATCACCTCTCAATTTTCTAAGCACCAGAGAATGTGAACCCATTCTCCTCAACTTCACCTAAGCCTTTCAATCCAGGAATCAATCAAAAGAATCTTCCTTGCAACTGAAGATAACACCCTCCCTTAAAAAGACTATATCTGTTCTGGTAGTGATTCTTGAAAGAGGTTGATTCCTCTACATTATTAAGATGAGTTGATCAAGTCTCAGATTTTATTTAAAATTACTATTAATTCACACTCCCAGACATACAATGAAGTCTACACAATGGCTTCTTTCTGCAGAGGCTCTCTGTCATATGATCCTTTAGATCACTTCTGAGTTGCTTGCTATTTACATATTTGAATATTAACCCTTTCCTCTACAGCATACAGCTAACCAGGGCATTGTATAATTTAAGCAAAACTTCCTTCTTCTTATGTCCTAGCCCCTTTTGAGTAAAGTCTAACATCCCATTTGCCTTCCTATTAGTTTGTACCTGCTTGCTAACCTGTGTTTTACACACAAGAGCATCCAAGAATCTCACTGACTACCAACTTCTTTCCTATTCTCCCTGCCAAAGTGAACAATTTCATATTCTGCCATATTTTCTTGCCCAATCATTTCACCCTTTAATATCTCTTTATGGCAGCTTTGTGTCTTACACTTATTCCCATCTAAGTTTATATCACTGGCAAACTTCTGGGTCATGAATGATCAATAGCAGAGGCCCAAGCAGTGACCATCACTGAAGGTAAAATCACCACAGTCTCACCAGACTATAGGGCTGCTCTCTCATTAGAGAGAGGTGACTGGTTGTAGCTTAATCTGAGGGTCCTGATGCCTCAGGTGAGGGGAAAGGTAATCTCAGACGGTACAGGAATTGACCATCCTTGACCATTGCTACTAATAACTTGACAACTTGAAAATGACCTGTTTATCTTTGTTGTCTGTTGGTTAACCAATGCTCAAACCATGGTAATATATTACCACCATTAACCCTAACCTGATGGTCATCCTCTTGTGTGGTACCTTATCACGAGTCCAGTAGAAATATAAATTTAGTCAATTTATTAATTCAGCCTCAGCCACCATTATCAGTTATACCATTATCAGGTGGTGGAAGCAGAGTCATTGGGGACATTGAAGCGACTGCTGGACATGCACATGGAGAGAAGTGAGTTGAGGAGTGTTTAGGTTAAGTTATTATATTTTACATTAGGATTAAACCTCGGCACAACATCATGGGCCAAAGGGCCTGTTCTGTGTTATACTTTTCTATGTTCTATGTCTATGTTCAAGAAACTTTAACAGATTTTTCAAACACAATTGCTCTTTTGTAAGACTGAATTGCATCTGCCAATTCACAGTATGATTTTGAAGTGGTTTGTTGTTATGTGCTTCACAGATTTGAGCATTTAGATTAGAATAGATTCCCTACAGTGTGGGAACAGGCCCTTCGGCCCAACCAGTCCATGCCAACCATAATTCCAAACTAAACTAGTCCCACCTGCCCTTGTTGGCCCGTATACAGAGGAACCTTGATTTTCCAAGGTTTGATTATCCGAATATCGGATTATCCGGCAAGATCGCAAGGTCCTGATGCTTGGCTAAACTGTGTTATCCAGAATTTGATTAACCAATCGAAATACTCTCCGCCCCGTGTCCTTCAGATAATCGAGGTTCCAATGTACCTCCAAACCTTTCCTAGTCATATAATTATCCTTTAACTGTTCCTGCATCCACCACTTTAATGGGAAGTTCATTCCACACACGGACCACTCTGTGTAAAAAAAAATTGCCTCTCATGTTCTTTTTAAATCTTTCTCCTCTCACCTTAACAATATAGCCCCTCATCTTGAAATCCCCCACCCTAAGGAAAAGATACCAGCCATTCACCTTATCTATACAAATCATGATTTTATAAACCTTTATAAGGTCACCCCTCAACTTCCTACACTCCAGTGAAAGGAGCCCCAGCCTCTCCTCAGAACTCAGACCGTCCATTCTTGGCGTTATCCAACTGTTGATGGCAGGCTAACACTGGCCTTTGGTTCCATTGCTGATTCTCTCCTTCGTCACTCAAACAGTAAGATGCTTATTCCAATCCAAGTGAGTGATCTTGAATCTAGCCATTTATGGATGATCAAAATCAATTCATCCAAATCTCTGTAGCATTAAAACCCCAGGAGGTAGACCAGCAAGTGCAGGAGATTCATTGGCTTTTAGTTCCCCAGCTTCTTCCACTAATTTTTCTTTCCATGTGCTAATTACTTTAAGTTCCGAGCTGGGATTTTCCAGCAGAGTAGAGAACTTAGCATTGGGATAATTTCCACATTCCCAACCATATGTTGCATCAGCCTCAGTGGTGCAATGTACATTGTGCCGTGGAAAGGGCTTAATTGACATGGGAGTGAGTGCAGCACATCATGAGCAATGGCTGAGAGGTGGGATCTTGGTCAAAGCACAGCAGGTTAGGCAGCATCTCAGGAATAGAGAATTCGACGTTTCGAGCATAAGCCCTTCATCAGGAATAAGAGAGAGAGCCAAGCAGGCTGAGATAAAAGGTAGGGAGGAGGGACTAGGGGGAGGGGCGATGGAGGTGGGATAGGTGGAAGGAGGTCAAGGTGAGGGTGATAGGCCGGAGTGGGGTGGGGGCGGAGAGGTCAGGAAGAGGATTGCAGGTTAGGAGGGCGGTGCTGAGTTGAGGGAACCGACTGAGACAAGGTGGGGGGAGGGGAAATGAGGAAGCTGGAGAAATCTGAATTCATACCTTGTGGTTGGAGGGTTCCCAGGCGGAAGATGAGGCGCTCCTCCTCCAGCCGTCGTGTAGTTGTGTTCTGCCGGTGGAGGAGTCCAAGGACCTGCATGTCCTCGGTGGAGTGGGAGGGGGAGTTAAAGTGTTGAGCCACGGGGTGATTGGGTTGGTTGGTTCGGGTGGCCCAGAGGTGTTCTCTGAGGCGTTCCGCAAGTAAGCGGCCTGTCTCACCAATATAGAGGAGGCCACATCGGGTGCAGCGGATGCAATAGATGATGTGTGTGGAGGTACAGGTGAACTTGTGGCGGATATGGAAGGATCCCTTGGGGCCTTGGAGGGAAGTGAGTGTGGAGGTGTGGGCGCAAGTTTTACATTTCCTGCGGTTGCAGGGGAAGGTGCCGGGGGTGGAGGGTGGGTTGGTGGGGGGTGTGGATCTGACAAGGGAGTCACGAAGGGAGTGGTCCTTGCGGAACGCTGATAGGGGAGGGGAGGGAAATATATCCTTGGTGGTGGGGTCCGTTTGGAGGTGGCGGAAATGGCGGCGGATAATACGTTGTATGCGCAGGTTGGTGGGGTGGTAGGTGAGAACCAGTGGGGTTCTGTCTTGGTGGCGGTTGGAGGAGCGGGGCTCAAGGGCGGAGGAGCGGGAAGTGGAGGAGATGCGGTGGAGGGCATCGTCGATCACGTCTGGGGGGAATCTGCGGTCCTTGAAGAAGGAGGCCATCTGGGCTGTGCGGTGTTGGAACTGGTCCTCCTGGGAGCAGATGCGGCGGAGACGAAGGAATTGGGAATATGGGATGGAGTTTTTACAGGGGGCAGGGTGGGAGGAGGTGTAGTCCAGGTAGCTGTGGGAGTCAGTCGGTTTATAATAGATGTCTGTGTTGAGTCGGTCGCCCGAGATAGAAATGGAAAGGTCTAGGAAGGGGAGGGAGGAGTCTGAGACAGTCCAGGTGAATTTCAGGTCGGGATGGAAGGTGTTAGTAAAGTTGATGAACTGTTCAACCTCCTCGTGGGAGCACGAGGCAGCGCCGATACAGTCATCGATGTAGCGGAGGAAAAGGTGGGGGGTGGTGCCAGTGTAGTTGCGGAAGATGGACTGTTCCACATATCCTACGAAGAGGCAGGCATAGCTGGGGCCCATGCGGGTGCCCATGGCAACTCCTTTAGTTTGGAGGAAGTGGGAGGATTGAAAAGAGAAGTTATTCAGGGTGAGGACCAGTTCAGTCAGTCGAAGGAGGGTGTCAGTGGAAGGGTACTGGTTGGTGCGGCGGGAAAGGAAGAAGCGGAGGGCTTTGAGTCCTTCGTGATGGGGGATGGAGGTGTACAGGGACTGGATGTCCATAGTGAAAATAAGGCGTTGGGGACCGGGGAAGCGAAAATCCTGGAGGAGGTGGAGGGCGTGGGTGGTGTCCCGAACGTAGGTGGGGAGTTCTTGGACTAAAGGGGACAGGACCGTGTCGAGGTATTGGGAGATGAGTTCGGTGGGGCAGGAGCAGGCTGAGACAATGGGTCGGCCGGGGCAGGCAGGTTTGTGGATTTTGGGCAGGAGGTAGAAACGGGCGGTGCGGGGTTGTGGGACTATGAGGTTGGAGGCGGTGGATGGGAGATCCCCTGAGGTGATGAGGTCCTGGATGGTCTGGGAGATGATGGTTTTACCAGTTCAGTCAGTCGAAGGAGGGTGTCAGTGGAAGGGTACTGGTTGGTGCGGCCTTTCCATTTCTATCTCGGGCGACCGACTCAACACAGACATCTATTATAAACCGACTGACTCCCACAGCTACCTGGACTACACCTGCTCCCACCCTGCCCCCTGTAAAAACGCCATCCCATATTCCCAATTCCTTCGTCTCCGCCGCATCTGCTCCCAGGAGGACCAATTCCAACACCGCACAGCCCAGATGGCCTCCTTCTTCAAGGACCGCAGATTCCCCCCAGACGTGATCGACGATGCCCTCCACCGCATCTCCTCCACTTCCCGCTCCTCCGCCCTTGAGCCCCGCTCCTCCAACCGCCACCAAGACAGAACCCCACTGGTTCTCACCTACCACCCCACCAACCTGCGCATACAACGTATTATCCGCCGTCATTTCCGCCACCTCCAAACGGACCCCACCACCAAGGATATATTTCCCTCCCCTCCCCTATCAGCGTTCCGCAAGGACCACTCCCTTCGTGACTCCCTTGTCAGATCCACACCCCCCACCAACCCAACCTCCACCCCCGGCACCTTCCCCTGCAACCGCAGGAAATGTAAAACTTGCGCCCACACCTCCACACTCACTTCCCTCCAAGGCCCCAAGGGATCCTTCCATATCCGCCACAAGTTCACCTGTACCTCCACACACATCATCTATTGCATCCGCTGCACCCGATGTGGCCTCCTCTATATTGGTGAGACAGGCCGCTTACTTGCGGAACGCCTCAGAGAACACCTCTGGGCCACCCGAACCAACCAACCCAATCACCCCGTGGCTCAACACTTTAACTCCCCCTCCCACTCCACCGAGGACATGCAGGTCCTTGGACTCCTCCACCGGCAGAACACAACTACACGACGGCTGGAGGAGGAGCGCCTCATCTTCCGCCTGGGAACCCTCCAACCACAAGGTATGAATTCAGATTTCTCCAGCTTCCTCATTTCCCCTCCCCCCACCTTGTCTCAGTCGGTTCCCTCAACTCAGCACCGCCCTCCTAACCTGCAATCCTCTTCCTGACCTCTCCGCCCCCACCCCACTCCGGCCTATCACCCTCACCTTGACCTCCTTCCACCTATCCCACCTCCATCGCCCCTCCCCCTAGTCCCTCCTCCCTACCTTTTATCTCAGCCTGCTTGGCTCTCTCTCTTATTCCTGATGAAGGGCTTATGCTCGAAACGTCGAATTCTCTATTCCTGAGATGCTGCCTAACCTGCTGTGCTTTGACCAGCAACACATTTGCAGCTGTGATCTCCAGCATCTGCAGACCTCATTTTTTACTAGGTGGGATCTTGAAATCATTTCAAAATGCAAGCAGAAGCCAGGATTATGTGTGCTGTTGACTGACATGATGGAGCAGCGGGTATCTCTGAGGACCACTGTTGGCACTGCCAGGCAGCCACAAGTGGCAATCATATTCTCAGATGCTTCTCTTCAAACTTCAACAGGGGCAGCATGTTCCAATACAGACCAGCACATTCATGTTACAATTAAGTAGGGACCAGCAATGTTTCTCTAAAGTAGAAATGTAGGTCACTTACCAAGATTGTACTGTTTTGAACAGACAACTATAAGTTTTGCAATGTTAGAGTGGTACTACATTCTGTAATGTATGTATAACTTATTTCTAACATCCAGAATTAACATGTGCTAAAACTTGGATGATATATTGTGATTGAACACCCCACAGCGCACACCAAATAGTAAATGCAAACAGAACACATACCATGATTTCTCAGCAAATTCTCACAGATGTCAATAGGTCATCAAATCTTATTAAAGCTCACAATTCCTCGCATTTGCTGATGTGGCCTTAAAATTCTCCCATGAAAGCTGCTCTATCACAGGCTGCACTCAGCGATTGCTCCCACTCTCGTCAATCACCCTCCGCTCCTGGATTTCAGCCAGTGTTCACCTATGGCTATAAACCAAGCTTTTCACTGACAGCTAGCCTCACTGAGCTGGTCCTGCCTCTGAGAGTTTACCCCGAGCTCCAAGCTTGTTCAGTTGCATCAAGCAAATACTGGATGTGATTCTTTTTTAACCCCTGTTCTCTCAGTTGCACTGAACTGTCAATACTCAAAAGCTTCTTTTCCTACATTCTCTGCCGTCTGCAGATAGCTGACTCTTACACAGTACACCCAGTATCTTGGGTGGGGCCTTCATATTCAAAGTATCGCCATGCTCTGGTGCCATCTTGAATCAGAGCTTAAAATGTGTTGCTGGAAAAGCGCAGCAGGTCAAGCAGCATCCAAGGAGCAGGAGAGTCGACGTTTCGGGCATGAGCCCTTCTTCAGGAATTCCTGAAGAATGGCTCATGCCCGAAACGTCGACTCTCCTGCTCCTTGGATGCTGCCTGACCTGCTGCGCTTTTCCAGCAACACATTTTCAGCTCTGATCTTCAGCGTCTGCAGTCTTCACTTTCTCCATCTTGAATCACTAAGCATAATGCAAGATTTTATTGCAATAGAGTACATCTTTCTTCTTCTTCTTCCTCCTGCTCCAGTCACTGCTTGACAGCAGCTAGAGTCTCTGTAACAGGCTATGGAGTCTCTGTAACAGGCTATGGAGTCTCTGTAATGGGGCTCCAGGGCTCTGGGGTCTCTGTAATGTCTCAAGGAGTCTCTGTAACAGGCTCCGTGGTCTCAGTTAGGGCCTGCGCTGCTGTCACTCCTATGACCACTGTGTCCAAGCTGGAGCCGTGGGCCTGGGGACATGTGGGTTCCATGCCTCCTGTTCCCTATTCCATGCTCCTCCAGACACTGACACAGGTTCGCTGTCAGTCCTTTTTGCCAATGTTTCCGATCTTTCAGGTGCCCGGGCCTAACTGTGGACCTGGACCCTCAGC
This sequence comes from Hemiscyllium ocellatum, assembly GCF_020745735.1. Taxonomy (NCBI): domain Eukaryota; kingdom Metazoa; phylum Chordata; class Chondrichthyes; order Orectolobiformes; family Hemiscylliidae; genus Hemiscyllium; species Hemiscyllium ocellatum. The sequence continues at coordinate 51,422,554 of NC_083425.1, forward strand.
CTAGCCTGATAGTCCATCCCTGGGGAGTCAGCCCAGGACCTGGTCCTCACTTGCCAGGAGTCCCTGGGCTGGAGGCCTCCTCCTTCACCCGCCACTTGGCCTTGGCCACCAGCACTCGCCAAGCTTTAAAAAAAAATAAAGACTAAGAATAAAAGTAAAAAGAAGAAAAGATTTAAAAAAAACAGAAAGGAAACAAATGGGAATGGATGCTCCCCAATCTTACTCCTCCAACACCATCTGAAATGTGATTTTTATAGGTTTCAATGAGATCATTTCTCATTCATCAAAGCTCTAGATAAAATAGGCCCAATTTGGTCAATCTCCCTTCACAGCCTTAAGGCAGGTCTCTGAACCTTTATTGCACACTCCCTATGGCAATAATATTTTTTGAGTCATAGAGATGTACAGCATGGAAACAGACCCTTCGGTCCAACTCGTCCATGCTGACCAGATATCCCAACCCAATCTAGTCCTATTTTCCAGCACTCAGCCCATATCCCTCCAAGCCCTTCCTATTCATATACCCATCCACATATCTTTTAAATGCTGTTAATGTACCAGCCTCCACCACATCCTCTGGCAGCTCATTCCATACACACACTACCCTTTGTGAGAAAAAGTTGTCCTTTAGATCCCTTTTAAATCTTCCTCCCGTCACTTTAAACCTATGCCCTCTAGTTTTGGACTTCCCTATCCTGGGGGAAAGACCCCAACTATTCAACCTATCCATGTCCATCATGACTTTTATAAATTTCTATAAGGTCTCCAATGCTTCAGGGAGAAAAGCCCAAGCCTATTCAGCCTCTCCCTCTAGCTCAGACCCTCCAAACCTTTCACCATGTACATGGTAACTGAACAACAACAAACCAATGCTTTTCAAGGGCATAAAGGTGGCACAGTCGCACCCCCCCCCCCCTCCTTGTGAACACAACTGCACATTCCTCATCTAAGCACCAGGCCACACAACTGTCCTGTCCTCAACCACATCCCATTGCACAATCCCCTCAACATCACTGGTACTCTTTTCCCGCAGCCGTTGCATCCTCCCATTGTTCACATCCAGGGAACCCTTCAAAGCAAGGCACTTCTTTTCAGCAACAGCAAAAGCGAATGGAAAGAAAACAAAATGAAGCTACATCTGTCTCTCGGAACTGAAACAAATTGCTTGTCTTACGTGCTTCAACAATGTTACTTTGAAATGGGTGCTCAATGTATCTGGCTCTCATCTCCTGGGACTGGATGTTAGGTCCTGGGGCTGTGGTGCCTGAGGCTGCGGAGCTTTATTGTGCTGAAGGCAATGTTCCTCCTACTCAATGTCCTCCTCCTCCTCCTCAGAAGGCCATTCCCATTCTCCCATCAGCCTCCACCACATCCTACCCCAGCTTGTACAGAGCACACTGTGCTACGATTGTGTGTCACTCTCTACCTGGACAGTAAGGCACCCCTTCCACCTCTCCCCGGCTTCTAAGCAGGGGCCTACGTAATGGAGCCATCTGCCACAGCCACTGTGGGTACACCCTGTCTCCCAGTAACCATCCCTGCAAGGCATCTGATCCCTCAAACACAGCAAGAACATGAGAGTTTCTGAGGACATAGAGTTCTTGCAGGGAACATGGCACAGACCTGTAATATGTTGGAGAGATGTTACGCATTAATAGGGTTGGAACCCTTTCTAATGATGAACTCAGCTGCTGTGTCCAGTCTATTTCACCCTGCAGCTAGGGACAAGCAGCTACTTTACTGAACCCTACTCTCCCAGGCCTCAGCACTGACCCCATCATGGGGAAATGAAAGGAAGTGGGTTGACCTGATACAAGTGGGTCACAATCTTGGCAAATTTGTGGGTGGATAATTGGGTGATCCCATGCAGATCCCCGGTGGATCTCTGTTGTAACAGTCACTGTAATGGTCACTGGGATTGGATGACTACCTTTCAGGGAGGATGTCCCACTACAGCAGCTGGTGTGGTTCAGTGCCGGTATCCTGGGATTTCCCCAATCTGTGCCAAGACCATGCCACACTCATCTGGAGGAAATGGCACTGAGGATGATGAAGTCTGGGCCTCCAATCCTCCTGTGTATCCTGAGGGGACTCTCAACATCAACCTCTTTGGATGGAGGCTGTTGAGCAGCTGCTGCTGGTCCTCGACTCATTGACATGACTGTTCTTCCTTCATTTCTCTGTTACATCTGATAGTATGACACTTTGACCTTTTACTATAAATCCTGTGCCCTATGATCCTGCCCTACTAGTTACCTGACAAAGTAGCAAAGCTCTGAAAACTTATACTTTCAAATAAACCTGTTAGACTATAACCTGGTGTTGTGTGATTTTTAACTTCCCCCAGGAAAGGCATCACTGTTTATGACAGTGCGTGTCAGTACTTACAGTTCAAGCTGAGAGGAATCGGTTCCATGTCCCTGTGTAGCTGATGAGATTTTACGTTTTGTTGCCCACAGGAGCCTCTTTTGGTTCGCTTGTGGTGACTGCTTCACAGAGATGAGCATGTTCAATCTGCAAGGGCCAATGGCATGGTCAGATCACACACACACACACACACACATGCACACACACACACACACACAGGCACACACACACACACACACACACATACACTCACACACACTGACATACAAACACATTCACACACACACATACAAATACACATACACACACACTCACACATATACACACACACAAACACACACACACATACACTCTCACACACACAGACACACACACACTCACACACATACACATAAACACACACGTACACTCACACACACATACTGACATACACACATACACTCACACATACACACATACACTCACACACACACACTGACACACACGTACACATACACTCACACACACACATACACTCACACACACACACATACATTCACACACACACATACACACACATACACACACACACACACACATACACACACACACTCACATACACATACACACACACACACACACACATAAACACACACACATACACACAAACACACACATTGATACACACACATACAAACACATACACACAGACACACACACACATGCACACACACACACACAGGCACACACACACTCACACATACACGCACAAAAACACACACACACAGACACACAAACACACTGACACATACACACAGACATACAAACACATTCACACACACACACATATACACACATACACACTCACACATATACACACACACAAACACACACACACATACACTCACACACACACACACACACACTCACACACATACACAAAAACACACACATGTACACTCACACACACATACTGACACACACACATACACTCACACATACACTCACACACACACACTGACACACACGCACACATACACTCACATACACATACACTCACACACACATACTGACACACACACACATACATTCACACACACACACACACACACACAAACACACACACGCGCACACACACAGGCACACACTCACACATACACACACGCACAAAAACACACACACACATACACATACGCACACACTCACACATATACACACACACACACAAGCACATACACTCTCACACACACAGACACACACAGACTCACACACATACACAAAAACACACACACGTACACTCACACACACACACTGACACACACGCACACATACACTCACACACACATACACTCACACACATACTGACACACACACATACTGACACACACACACACATACACACACATACACTCACACACTCACACACACATACACATACACACACACACAAACACACACATAAACACACACACACATACACACACTGATACACACACATACAAACACATACACACAGACACTGATACACACACATGCACACACACACACAGGCACACACACACACTCACACATACACACACGCACAAAAACACACACACACACAAACACACACACAGACACACACACACACAGACAAACACATACACACACACATATATACACAAACACATACACATACACACACACACTCACACATATACACACACACAAACACACACACACATACACTCTCACGCACAGACACACACACACTCACACACATACACAAAAACGCACACACACTCACACACATATACTGACACACACACACACACATTCACACACACATACTGACACACACACACATACATTCACACACACACACACTCACACAAACACTCACACACACATACACATACACACACAGACACACACACATAAACACACACACATACATGCACACATATACACAAACACACACTGATACACACACATACAAACACATACACACAGACACACATATACACACACTGACACATACACATACACACAGGCACACACATACACACAGGCACACACATATACACACATACACACACACACACACATACACGCATATGCACACACATATACATACACAGGCACACACACATACACACACAGACACACACACGTACACACAGGCACACACACATACACACATACACACACACAGACGCACATACACACACAAACACACACACACAAACACATACACAGTCACACACACACAGACGCACATACACACACAAACACACACACACAAACACATACACAGTCACACACACACAGACGCACATACACACACACATACATTCACACACACACATACATACACACACACACACACATACACACACACAGACGCGCGCGCACACACACACCCTTTAAAAGGCAATTTGCTGCTCAGACAGGAGCTTCTGCGTTTGGCCTGACAGAAAACACTGCATCTGCTCACTCTGAATGTGTCACTGACCCTCAGGAGTCACAGTGGTCCATCGCTTCTGACTGACCTGAATAGACAGCCCCAACTGAAGACCCCTCAGTTTTCTTCATGCAGATCCCTGACTGACATGCTGTAAATCCCCTGACTGCGTCAAACCTGCAGGACTGACCCTGGCCCAGACTGGTGGCAAAAGACATGACTGAGGTACAAAGTAAATTTCTTTGGAATTTTTCATGGGTCGTGAGTGTTACTGGCTGTCACATTCTCACAGACAATCAGGGAGGTGCAATAAATCTTAGCATTGCCTGTGACACCCATATTCTGTGAACCAAAACAATAGAAAACTATAACACAAGTTTCACTTTAAAAAGCAAATTGTTACTTAGACCTTAGAACAATGTGAAATAAAATTCTTGCAATGTTGATTGAACTGACTGGGCAGCAGGTAAATCTACTGCAAAACTCCATTATCCGTTCTATAAACACAAACCTAGAGCTTCTCTCTGATCAGTGAGCAGGGACCATCTGCTTCACACCCCCGAGAGACACTGGGAAATCCTCGGCAGGTGCACAGTTCAGTAGCTTTGTATTTATTGCATTGCATCCTCTCAGCTGTAACTGAGCCCAAAGCATGATCGTTTGCAGGTTAGCATGCAAAAACAATACATGCTTTTGATGTTGAGAACTTTATATGGGTTTCAGATCATTTCAGCTCCTTCCTTTGATGAACCAGTACCACAACACTCTGTTTGATCTTGAACGGCTTCGGAATTGGCAAGCTGTTCAGACTTTCATCTTTCTTTTCATCTATTGGTTGGCTTTGATAACAACCACATTGGATTAATAAATGCATACTGTTCAGCTTCACATTTTGAGGAAACGAGGATTCTACTGCAGATCGACCTAATACACAATACAACCGGTAGGTTCAATAAGCCACGCAAGGATTTCATTCCAGCCATTCCCTATGGCACTCAAAGACATTTCTTCCACTGCCGTGTAGGAATGTTGCACTTTGATAGTTTGGTTTCTAACTAAGCCAACCTGGTCCTCTCTTTTCCCAATGAAGTCAAACTAATGGTGGGTTAAATGCACACAGCAGAATTGATCCTCAAATAATCCAGCAGTTTGTGAAAAATGCCAACAGGGTGCTGAATAATTACCACTAGCTATTCAGAGCATTTCCCCCATTCCTCCAAACCCCCACCACCCCCCACCCCAATTAGAAAGTTCAGTCCTGGTCCAACTGCAGTCACTGATATTGTAGATCTGGTCTCAGCCAAGAATGGGCCCATGGTAAGGGAAGAGTGCAGCCATGCTTTGAATATTTTACAATTAACTAAATTAAATATGACTAGTGTGGACAGCCCCCAAGGAGGGGGGAATGCAGGAAAACGTCAAGTGGTCTATGGGAATGTACAAGTTCAAACTTACCAAAATTAAGTTGTAATATTCCAGACCGGGCAGTGCCCACCGGTCTCAGAGGGTCGCTGTTGTGCTAGCGGGCTCCACATGCTCCCTCGCCACGGAAACTAAGTAGGAGGGTCAATTGGTTGGGTCCCACAGCCCATTGCAGATGCTGATGGCCATCTTGGCCAGGCCTAACAGCAGGTCTATGAGGAGGCTCTCCAGTCTGTCCTCACCCAAGCCCTATCCTCCATACAGATGTCCATTGATTAGGAGCATGGGGCTGAAGTGCAACCAAACATTTAAGGGTGACTCTTTTAAGAAACTCAACAAGTGCTGCGAAGGAAAACATTCCTCATAGATATGGAACACAGCTTCCCCCAGGCTACAGAAAAACTACATACGCCCTGGCTCCCAGTGAAATTACTCAAATGATTGTCGTCTAGAGTATGAACTACCCACGTCCACCCCAGATCCTCAACGGAAAAGAATCCCTTTGTGGAGGGCCCTCCACTTGGATCTCTGCTGCCAAGAGTGGAATGTTATTCCAAGGTGTATCCAAATGGCACCCAAGCCCAGGGACATGGAGAATGTGCAGCAGGAGCAGCACATTCAGGAACCTCCTCCAGGTCACTGTAAAGGGCACGGACAGAATTTCCCTGAAACTGACTCATATTATAGGGCACAGGAAAATTCTCATTTCTACTCATCTGAAAAATTTCCAGTTTTAAATCTTCATTTCTACACTGAGTACAAGGGCTTATTAAATTAGAAGTTAAACCACTGTTTCATTTTAAAGAGTCACTTGTCTGACACAACAAGATATAGTTTATTAGACAGGATAACGATAGGTACAAGCTCCATTGATAGTCAGACATATTATCAGAAGATGACATGTCTGTATCCAACAAACAATTTCTTCAACATCAAGGGATTCTGGGACACCATCAGATGGGGCAGAGCTTGATGCAGTTTTAACGTTAACTGTTTCAAAACTATTTCTTTCAAAAATAACTGACATCAATCACAATAATTATCTGGGATTGCTCTTCCATCAGGGAACCACAACAAGCACTAGATATCCTGAACTGATACAGATTAATAATGTGGGTTATACTGGCACAGGGTAATACCATGGGTCACACTAGCACAGTGTAATAGTGGGGGTCACACTGGCACAGAGTAATAGTGCGGGTCACACTAGCACAGAGTAATAGTGTGGGTCAGACTGGCACAGTGTAATAGTGTGGGACACACTGGCACAGAGTAATAGTGTGGGTCAGACTGGCACAGTGTAATAGTGTGGGTCACACTGGTGCAGTGTAATAGCGTGGGTCACACTGGCACAGTGTAATAGTGTGAGTCACACTGGCACAGTGTAATAGTGTGGTTCACACCGGTGCAGTGTAATAATGTGGGTCACACTGGCACAGTGTAATAGTGTGGGTCACAATGACATAGTGTAATACTGTGGATCAGACTGGCACAGAGTAATAGTGTGGGTCACATTGGCACAGTGTAATAGTGTGGGTCACACTGGCACAGAGTAATAATGTGGGTCACATTGGCACAGTGTAATAGTGTGGGTCACACTGGCACAGAGTAATAATGTGGGTCACACTGGCACAGAGTAATAGTGTGGGTCACATTGGCACAGTGTATTAGTGTGTGTCACACTGGCACAGTGTAATAATGTGGGTCACAATGGCACAGTGTAATAGTGTGGGTCAAACTAGCACAGAGTAATAGTGTGGGTCAGATGGTGCAGTGTAATAGTATGGGTCACACTGGCACAGAGTAATAATGTGGGTCACACTGGCACAGTATAATAGTGGGGGGTCACACTGGCACAGTGTAATAGTGGGGGTCACACTAGCACAGAGTAATAGTGTGGGTCAGACTGGTGCAGTGTAATAATGTGGGTCACACTGGCACAGAGTAATAATGTGGGTCACACTGGCACAGTGTAATAGTGGGGGTCACACTAGCACAGAGTAATAGTGTGGGTCAGACTGTTGCAGTGTGATAGTGTGCGTCACACTGGCACAGAGTAATAATGTGGGTCACACTGGTGCAGTGTAATAGTGTGGGTCACACTGACACAGAGTAAAAATGTGGGTCACACTGGCACAGCGTAATAGTGTGGGTCACACTGGCACGGAGTAATAGTGTGGGTCACATTGGCACAGTATATTAGTGTGTGTCACACTGGCACAGTATAATAGTGTGGGTCACAATAGCACAGTGTAATAGTGTGGGTCAAACTAGCACAGAGTAATAGTGTGGGTCAGACTGGTGCAGTGTAATAGTGTGGGTCACACTGGCACAGAGTAATAGTGTGGGTCAGACTGGTGCAGTGTAATAGTGTAGGTCACACTGGCACAGAGTAATAATGTGGGTCAGACTGGTGCAGTGTAATAGTGTGGGTCAGACTGGCACAGAGTAATAGTGTGGGTCATACTGGTACAGAGTAATAATGTGGGTCACTCTCAAAAGCGTAATATGGTTCACACTGGTAAAGGTGTGGGTCATGGTGGCACACTGTAATAGTGAATGTGTGACACTGAAATAAGGTTAGGTTTAGGGCACAGAGCAATGGTGTGGATATCCCAACATGACAGCTTGGACACCTTCCCCAGCAGTGTCATCCTGTTCCTTCATTTACTGTCCACCTTTTCACCATTGTTTAGCCATTCATCATCAAATCTGATATGAAATGCTGTTTGACTGCACTTGACATTAGCAGAATCACTAGTGGGTCTCTCCTCCATTCCCAACTTTCAACATTTCTTGCCCCTTTTAGTTCTGTTGTTGACACAGTCATCTCTGGATCAGGAGGCAGTGGGTTGAAATCCCTGTCCTAAGAGTTGAACACAAATCTAGACAGATACTTCAGTGAAATGTTGAAAAATTCACCTCCAACACTTTTCTATCTGAATTATAAATGTATGTACCATCAGTCGAATGTAGAATGTTGGTACAGCAGGAGTGCAGCATTATTGGCTATACCGTTTTTCAGACAAGTTGTAACCTGAGGCTCTGTTTTCCCTCACAGATACATTTAAAATATCCCTGTGTATTATTTTGAAAAAAAAGCCTTTACCATTACCTTCCTCCTCAACCAAAGTAATCCCAATGAACAGATTATTTTGTCTTTATCACTGAGCAGATGTGGGCTCTTGCTGTTCGCAAATTGGCTGCTGCATTTCCTATATGTCAGCTGTAACTACACCTCCTCATTTTATTGACTGCATCTGATGTGAGGTCATGAAAGGCACTATACAAATGAAAATTGCTCACTTGTTGGACAGCTGCCTACCCATCATCTCCAAACAGTGTGGGAAGCTCAGGGACTACTTTGCAATTGATGTCAATGGAGGAAGTGAGGTCTGCAGATGCTGGAGGTCAGAGTGGAGAGTGTGTTGCTGGAAAAGCACAGCAGGTCAGACAGCATCGGAGGAGCAGGAGAATCAACGCTTCGAGCATAAGTCCTTCTGTGTTTATGATATCAGTGGCCAATTTGGAGTGCCCTGAAAAAACAGGGGCGGGGATTGTGATGTGCGATTATTCCCATATCCTTTCAATGTATCGAGGGCAGAATGCCATTTTCTCATGCTGAGGATTGTGGTGTGGAGCCAGCCTTAAACTTGCTACTCTTTGGGTGCATGCTTGCATCAGGTAAGTGAAGGTAACTCCATAGTGCGTGGGTCTGTTATCCCACCTCAAGATAATAACGTATGTACTCCTACTGCTGTAGCCAGCCTGCCCCGTACTCATCAATACCCTTGCTGTTACCCATTAGAAACCCACCTTAGTCTGCCGCTATCTATTCTGAGGTCTTGCTAATCCTTCCACACTAAGAGTTGTTGAAGATCTGTCCCTCCCAGGCCACCTACAGTCCTGCCCACTGCAAGTAGATTTTCACCATCCATGCTACAGTCACTGGAGTAAAGATACCTAAATGCATTTATACAGGCAAAGTATACAGAAGTCAGCTTCTAAGGAAATGTTCAGTCACAGAATTAGAGAACTCTAGGACATGGAAGCAAGCCCTTTAGCCCATTGAGTCCACACTGCCCCTCTGAAGAGCATCCTACCCTGACACTCGAAGCTATTCCTGTGACCCTGCATTTCCCATGGCTAATCCATCTAGCCTACATATCCCTGGACACTATGGGCAATTAAGCATGGCCAATCCACCTAACCTGCACATCTTTGATTCAAGGGTGATTAGTTTACGTTTATGGCATGATCTAATTTACCAATTTAGTTTGGAATGTCGATTTTATATCGGTTTTAGTTGTACATAGTGACCAAAGGAATACCACACTGGTCACTGACAGAAACAAGGCAGTTTAGGCAGCAGCCTCATTTCCTTTCTCTTTCAGCAGTTACTCAGGTTATTCTGCATGCCCTCTTGGGCCCAATTCCCTGAGGTTTTCCTGTCAATGCTCCCGAGTTTGGAAGCAACTAGTTGATTCTGACATCGTTAAACCAGGTGGAGAGGAAGATTCTTTATTTCCTGCCACACCACCCCAGGGGCTTCTGAAATAATGACAGTGTCAACTCGCTGCCAATAAACGGGTTAATGATTCCATGAAAATAGCAGCAGGATAGATTTCAGATGTGCATTCCCTTATTGATATCCCACTTCAAATCATCTTGAGTCGGAGATACTAAATTAACTTTGACTGAGTGCCTTTACCCGCCAACGTATCAGGTTCATTTCACGGAAATGTTGATGGAATTCTGACTTACATAAATATGAAATCAAATTCTTATGCAAATCTGTAGTAACAGGGACTTCGAGTCCCTACAGTTGCATTAGCAACAGGGCTGAACAACGAAATGTTGTACATTTGTCCTGTATCTAATCCAGCCATCTGATTCTGAGTATGCTTACATTCCACTGCATCAGTAGTCAAGCAGCGCCTGATTAAGTTACTCAAACTATTCCTCAAACGCCCTGCAATTAACCCACAAGTGCAACTAATCAGGGAATGCTCAATTCAAGTGGCCTTGATTGCCATTTACTGGAACACTATAATCTGCACAACGAGCAGAGCAGATAAGTACAGACAATGCCATGTGACATAACTGGCTGTAGATTAATATTGAGTATTCCTCTGATATTCCCTGTGGCCTTGTAAACTGCAACGTTCAGCCCAAAATTCCCCCCCCCCCGCTCATCAAGCGCCTGTCAGCCGACTTTACGAGACAAGTCGACACTGAAGAATGTTGATGTAATTTGGGTTGGCACGGGTTCCAAGTACCCGAATTATGTTCAATTGGAGTCTTTTCATGAGTGTTTGGGCAGTGCAGCAGCATGCAAAGCAGCTGGCTTGCAGTTTGCAAAACTGAAGCAGAGCTCCATGTCGAGAACACCAGCTAAAGGTCTGGGATTTCTACCGTAACGTCACCCGACTGTCAGTCATTGTAGGTGAATAGGTTAACTGTAATCAGCAGCATCATATTGGAGGGAGTGGAGGGGGGAACATCACATTAAGGGGAGACAGTGACCAAGCTCTATTACCCTGACTGTTGCTGTTGGAACATGGGTTCAAATCCTACCACAGCAACTGTTGGAATTTAAATTAATAAGATCTGCCAAACTCATTGATGGTGACACTGAAACTATTGTCAATTATTTTAAATTGTCCTTTTGGAATGGAAATCTGGCCATGTTATCCTGGTCTGGCCTACACATGGCTTCCAACCCACAGTAATGTGGTTGACTGTAAACTATCCTTTGAAAGGACCTAGCATGCCACCCAGTTCAAGGGCAGTTACGAAAGGGGAACAAATCTGACCTTGACAGTAAACGTCACATCCCAACAAATAAAACCACTAAGTATCCAGGACTGAGGATAGCATGTGACTTATTCTGCACTCAGGGACACAAACGAAAAACTATCAGACCCTGCATGTGTGTGTATGTGAGTGTGTATGTGTGAGAGAGAATGTGTGTGTGTGTGTGTGAGAGAGAGAATGTGTGTGTGTGTGTGTGTGAGAGAGAGAGAGAATGTGTGTGTGTGTGTGTGTGTGTGTGTATGCTCACTTTTTGGAGAGTTAATAAAAAATAATTCAAGGGGATGGGTTGGCCAGGGCAGACTGGGTGAGGATACATTTCACATACATATATACTTCCTGATATTTGTTGCACTTGTGGCTTTGCACAATAAACATGCATTTGGAGATAATTTCGAATAAATCCATTCAGTGATGTTATGACATACCACTGGAGCAAGTGGGACTTGAACCCAGGCTTCCTAGCTCTGAGATAGGGATAGTACCACCACATCACAAGAGCCATCCCTATGGCAGAGTGTTATTTTAAAGGCCTACTCCTTATCCTAATACTTACATAAAAACTTAATTGAGGGTGCTTGTGATGTAGTGGTAGCGTCCCTAACTCTGAGCCAGGAGGCCTCGGTGCAAGTCCCACCTGCTCCAGAGATGTGTCATAAGATCCCAGACTAGATTGGTTAAAAAATATCTAAAGATAGTGCAGAGATGCTAACGTTGGTGTGATTTCAGTCAAATATTTACCAGCCTCAGAAACAATAGAAATCGAATGATTATAATACTCCCAACAATCTCATTACTTATATTCCTCATAGAGATATAAAACCAGGATTCACTCGGCTATTCCAAGTTTTTTTGTTAGATAGGCTTGCACCTGCAATCATTATTCGCTGATTTCACTTTAATGTTGAGTTCCTGTTGATTGATTCTCTCTTAACTAAAGCTGATTATGTTTAATTGGGTATGAATTTAGTCAAGTGGCTCTTGACTGCCTTCCTGAATGGTGTAATTTACTGTAAGTGTTGATTCCAGGGGCTAATATCACTAGGCCCAACCTGTAACACAAGACTGAGGGTTGCCCATGGCAGCATGTGCCATTACTAACAGAAAGGAATGGCTGGATTTTTGTGATGGCAGATGAGCTAAAGGAAACAGATAACAATTGTCATAGAGCATTTGTGGAAATCAGGATAGAAAACAATTGAAACGTTGTCCCCATAGATAGCATCATTCAAAGACCCAAAAGCTAACAAACATCAAAAACGTTTGTTGTGGGAATGGAGTTAGCACCCACTGGAACTGATCCATACCCACTGATGATTAAGATAGGTAATTAAGACAGTTCTCCAATCTGATAAAAATCAATTGTATTGAGGTGGCTCAGTGGTTAGCACTGCTGCCTTATAGTGCCAGGGACCCGGGTTCAATTCACAGCCTCAGGCAACTGTCTGTGTGGAGTGTCCTTGTATTTGGATGGGTTTCCTCCCATAGTCCAAACGTGGATTGGCCATGCTAAATTGCCCAGAGAATGTATGGGTTAGTCATGGGTAGTGGGGATAGTGTAGCGGGTGGGATTCTATGATCTTTATCCCCCAAGAATCTAATTAGAGTAGAGCCAAACTTAGAAGAAGCACAATCAGTTTAACCAACTAGAGCTCAGACAAATGTGGAATTTGCAACAAAATTAACATTTAAAGCTTTCAGGCTCTTGTAGCACAGAGGTAGTGTTCTTACCTCTGAACCAGGTGGTCTGTGTCCAAGTCCCACCTTCTCTAGAGGTGCTTGATAACTTCTCTGAACTTGGTCATCAGGATTTTTTTTAGTTAAAATGTAAAGTAACAATTAATTTCCCCATTACTTGTGCAGCTGGCAAGGTCTTTTGACAGATGGTGTTGGTTTTATCAGAACAATCTTCACAAAAATCAGACAAGCCAGTGCAAACGACAGAACGGTTCTAAATGTAAATTGCTTTCAAAGCAAATTGTGTTTCTGCAATTCTTTGCTTTAGTTTAAATAATATTTGAAGCCAGCCACACCCACACAACCACTGAAAGCCCCAGACTGAATTAATCACATTGGGGAGTCTGTCAATCATACCTGTACTGTATGCTTTCAAGAACTGAGTTAAAATTAAGTTTTCATTGGGCACAATGATGCTCATAAACAAATTCCAAAAGCTTTAAACATTATTTCCCTTCAAATTTTTCAATCATTTAAAATGGGGTTACTAAAATGTCTGCAAACATTCATAGAAATGCTAATTTTTAGTGATTAATCCCTTATCACTTACACCCCATATCAATCAAACTACACCCAGCTACAACTCTTAAGTATACTACATAATACTTCTAATATTCCTTTTTAAAAAAATTATATTTCATAACATTGCCCAATTGTTAGCAGGAATGGAGGGTTTGAGATGTAAAAATAAACTGGAAAGGCTAGGGCTTTTTTCACTACACTGTAGGAGGTTGAGGGGGTGACTTTATAGAGGCTTATAAAATCAAGAGGAGCATAGATAAGGTGAATGAGAAGAGTCTTTTCCCTAAGAGTGGAGGAGTTCAAAACTTGGGGACCTAATTTTAAGATGAATGGAGAAAGATTTAACAAAAACATGAGGGGCAACTATTTTTACACAGTGAGTGGTTCATGTGTGTAATGAAGAAGTGTTTGTTGGATGTGGGTGCAGTTACAGTTTTAAAAGACATTTGGATAAGTTGGAGGGATGTGAGCCAAATGCAGGCAGGGTGGGACTGGTTCAGTTTGGGATTATGACCAACATGGACTGGTTGGACCGAAGGGTCTGTTTCCATGCTGGATGACTCTATAAATACAGCTCACAGCAGATCCAATTTCAATTGCATATAAACTAGACAAACATATAACTAGAATCTGAAGAACTACATCCTAGTCTGATATAGGTCTGATCATATGAATTAGGAGCGAGAGTAGACCATTCAATCCATCAAGTCTGTTCCACTATCTGATTGTAACCTCAAATTGACATTCATGTATATCTGATAACCTTTCACCACTCTGCTTAACAGGAATCTATGTACCACTGTCATAAAAATATTCAAGGACTCTGCTTCCAAAGTTCCAAAGATACAGGATCCTCCAAGAGTCATATTGGTTTTAAATGGGCCGAACTCTGATTTTTAAACTGTTCTGGATTTGCCCTCAAGAGGAAACAACCTTTCCTCATCTGCCTTTGTTAAGACCACTCAGCTTTGACAAGTTTCAATCAAATCACCTTGTACCCCAGTGGATACAAGCCGAGCCTGTCTAAGCGTTCCTCATAGGAAAGCATGCTCATTCCAGGTTCGCAGGCCGTAAACTCTCTCCAAAACTACTTCCAATGTGTTTTCACTCCTTTTTCAAACAAGATGACCAATGTTTTCCTGATTTGGTGTCGCCCTATATAACTGAAGCATAACTTCCCTACTTTAAAACTGAATTCCATGCATAACAAATTATAATATTCTATTATCTCACCTAATGGGAAGAGGGTGGCACAGTAGTAATGTCACTTGGCCTAGTAATCCAGAACCCTGGGCTAATTCTCTGGAGATGTGGGCTCAAATCCCAATGTGGCAGGTGGTGGATTTTGAGTTCAGTAAACTCTGAAATTAAAACCTAACCCAATAGCAGTAATATCAATTATCATTAAAAACCCATCTTCTGTTTACTGTGACCCCTAACACCACATTTAAGTTAATGAATTTTAATTTGTCTATGGAGAATAAATTAATGTCCTTCTCTCCTATGAATGAACAAAAAAAATCTTCTTGCTGTACCTTCATATTAACATTTTGCAATTCATGGACAAAGACATTTAGTTCCCCCTGCATCTCAAACTCTGCAATGTTTTCCCATTTAGATAATATACTTTTTTTGATTTTTCCTGCCAAATAGGCCAATTTCATATTCTATTCTATTTTGGTTTTGTAACATCCTTATCTCCTGTTTTCCTGCCATGCCTTCCATCCCTTCACATAAGCCATTTATAGATACAGTTGAGGTCCCAGCACTGATGCCTGTAGCACACTGCCCATTACATTTTGCCAACCTAAGAAAGGGCTTCCTGAAGAAGGGCTTATGCCCGAAACATCGATTCTCCTGCTCCTTGGATGCTGCCTGACCTGCTGCGCATTTCCAGCAACACATTTTCAGCTCTGATCTCCAGCATCTGCAGTCCTCACTTTCTCCAACCTAAGAAAGACCAACTTATGCCTTCTCTGCTTTTTGGTAGTTAACCAATCACCTTATCAAATACTTTCTGGAAATCTAAGTACAGTACATTCACTGGTTCCCCTTTAGCTATAGTATGTGTTACTTTGCACAAAGAATTCCCTTTGATTGTTCGACTGATTAAAAGAATGCACCAACTATCTCATTAGGCGCCTCTTTTAAGACCATGGGATGAGATCCACCAGGATCTTGGCACTTGTCCGCCCAACAATTTTCTCAGTAACTCTTCTCCGGTGATTGTGATTTTTGTGAGTTCCTTCCTCTCTCCATTTCCTATCTTAATGCTATTTCCCGGGTGTCACTTGTATCCTTTGTAGTGACGACAGATACAAATTGTATGTTCAATCTATGTTGTTTTAAGAAACTATCTGGAAAACATTCTACGCATACCTCACTTAGATTGACTTTGCCCATCTGACTTTCGAGTTGATTTGTAGATTAAATGTCTCATGGTCATCATGCCTTTCTGACAAGCCCTTCTTATTTCTTCCTTTATCTTCCACCTTGCCTGCTGGGGGATCTGTACACATTCCCACAAGTGACCTCATGTCTCTATCATTTCTATTTCTACCTGAATGGTTTCCACATCTTGGTTTTCTGAACTTAGGTCATCACTCACTAACACCATCTTGAAGTAACAGAGACACACACATTTCCTAGTTTGTTATAATTCCTAAATGTCCTGTGCCCTTCAAGGTTCCGGTCCCAATATTTGTCCTCCAACAGCCATGTCTCTGGAATGGCTACCAATTCATAGAGATTCATTTCTATTTACACTTTCCGTTCATCTGTTTAATTTCAAATGCTACATGTATTCAGATACGGAGCCTTTATTTATATCCATTATTCTCTTTGTACATTTGAGTCTTACCCAATGATTGACCTTTAGACTTGAATTCTCTATCTCTTCCTCTCATAGTTAAAGATCACACAACACCAGGTTATAACACAACACCAGGTTATAGTCCAACAGATTTGATTGGAAGCACTAGCTGTGAGGCTGCATTGCTAATCACTGAGCCACTGTGCTGCCACATCTTTCCAAATTTGATCGTTTGCCTTTGGTATTTAGCCGAAACCTCTCTTTATTTCCCTAATTCTATTGATCACAAGAATACAAGCCTCAGTACAGTTTACATGGAGACCACCCCATTGGTGTAGATCCCACTTTCCCCAGTCTTGGAACCCAGTTCTCCCACACCAGACTTTGAGCAACAGATGCATCTCTCTAACTCTATGACAATTTGCACCTGCCTCAGGTAATAATGCAGAGATGTTGCTGCCGTTTCTTGCTTTGACGCCTATCTCCCTTAAGTGAGTATGCAGAAACTGCTTTTTTTGCCTCCCTACCTCATTGTAACTATATGGACCATGGGCAAAGGTGAGGACTGCAGATGCTGGAAATCAGAGTCTAGATTAGAGTGGTGCTGGAAAAGCCCTTGGATGCTGCCTGACCTGCTGTGCTTTTCTAGCACCACTCTAATCTAGACACCTACATGGACCACGTCAACTGATCCTCTCCCACCCACTGCAAGTTCCCTTCCAGCCCTGAGCAGATGTTCTGAACTTTGGCTCTTCTGATTGTACTTCCAGTTAGTTCTGCTTCCTTCTCCACAGAAGCTATGTTTCTCCAGCACTTACTGGTTTTACTGAGCAATCCAGAGATTCAAATACCTGGAGAACGTGCATTCCAATCGAAACTTGGCTGTTTCAGAGCTTACATTTTGTTTGAAAATTTGGAAATGAATGGTGTCAGTAAAAGTGAGTGTAATCTGTCAAGAAACTCCAACTGATTCAGAGCAACATGGTGGCCCAGTGGTTAACACAGCTGCCTCACAGCGCCAGGGACCCGGGTTCAATTCCAACTTTGGGCAACTGTCCATTTGCACATTCTCCCTGTGTCTGCGTGGGTTTCCTCTGTGTATTCCAGTTTCCCCCAACAGTCCAAAGATCAATAGAATCCCTACAGTGTGGAAACAGGTCATTCTGCCCAACAAGTCCACACCAACTCTCCAAAGAGCATCCCATTCCCTTACCATATTCCCCATAACCCTGCATTCCCCATGGCTAATCCAACTAACTTACACATCCCTGAACGCATGGCCAATCCATCGAACCTGCACATCTTTGGACTGTGGGAGGGAACTGGCAAGGTGATGCTGCAATGCTAATCACTGAGTGACTGTGGACACCAGGTGGGTTAGCTCTGCAAAATGTAGGGTTGCAGCAACAGAGTAGAGGGGTGGGTCTGGTGGGATGCTCTTCAGAGGGTCAATGTGGACTCGACGGGCTGAATGGCCTGCTTCCACACTATAGGGATGTTTTAGCAGCAGCACCAGCAGATAAAGGTTGACTAGATGGGTTAAAATGAGGGGTTATAGGAATAGGCAAAAAGTGAGGACTGCAGATGCTGGAAACCAGAGTTTAGATTAGAGTGGTGCTGGAAAAGCACAACAGGTCAGGCAGCATCTGAGGAGCAGGAAAATTGATGTTTCAGGCAAAAGCCCTTCATCAGGAATAGAGGCAGGAAGCCTCCAGAGTGTAGAGATAAATGGAGAGGGTGTAGGGCTGAAGAGAAGGTAGCAAAGAGTACAATGGGTGAAAGGGGGTGGGGATGGAGGTGATAGGTCAGAGGGGAGTGGATAGGTGGGAAGGGAGATTAGCCGGTGGGACAGGTCATGGGGACAGTGCTGAGCTGGAAGGTTGGAGCTAGGGTAAGGTGGGGGAGGGGAAATGAGAAAACTGGTGAAGTCCACATTGATGCCCTGGGGTTGAAGTGTTCCGAGGTGGAAGATGAGGCGTTCTTCCTCCAGGCGTCGGGTGGTGAGGGAGCGGCGGTGGTTATAGGAATAGGATGAGGGAGGTGAGTCAGGATGGGACACTTTCCGGAAGGTCGCTATAGACCCGATGGGCTGAATGGCCTCTTTCCATACTGTAAGGGTTTTATGATGATCACCCTTTTAGGAAGGAATTCTGACATCCTTATACACCAGTTCTAACTGATCTGTTATTCTGGTTCCCCTTACAATGTGAGTGAGTCTTTACTGCCTTCTGCACACAGTAACGCCTATCAAACCTAACAACTAATACCAGCACTGCCAACAATGCCTAGGTAGCCCAATAAAGTAAAGCAAACATTAAATTCAGTCAGAAATGTTTGATGAGGGAGACCAGTGTGCAGTAAGCCTGGGTTGGGCAGAATGATTTGTTCCGTTAGATTTCATTTAATTCCGCGTGGCAGTTTAAATGTGGACTACCCAACTTGAACTGATATAGCAGAAAAGTCTTTGATAGAAACTGGAATTGCATTAAGTGCTCGTTAAAATCTCTACTTGTTACAGAAAGTGCAGTATCAGTTCATTAACATTACCACAGCCTATCCTTATCAACCACATTAGCTATCAGTCAGTATGCTCACCAAGCTTCGAGCTCATGTCTACAACTACTGCCCATTACAAGGATAAATAAAATTCCTCTTCCCCTGACAGAGAGCTGAAGAGCAAATTACCACAAGAATTCTCACTTAACTCCACTAATCCTGGGGCAATGGGACAGCTGTGTCAAGATAAACAGTCAAGAATAAATTGTTTATTTGGAAATAGCTTACTCCACCCTTTATCAGTGCAGATGTATTTTGTGATTAAAGTTGCCCAACTCCAATGACCTGCAGCTGCATCTAGTTAACCAGACATCTCTATCTGACAACATTAACCCACCGTTCCCAAACTCTCATCTAAGTTGACAGAGCACAGCTAAGCCCTGGAGCTCACACATTCTATGATGTCACCTCCTTGTATTGGATGCCCAGTGGGTTACATGGCACCCAGGGGTTGACTGGAGCAAGGGAGAAAAAAGATTTCCATTTCCATTGCAATATCCTCAAACTGTGAAAACCACAAAGTGCTTTACAGCAAATGGAGTACTTTTCGAAGTGCTGTCACTGTTAGAAAGAGGAGATGTAACAGCCAATTTCCACACAGAGAACTCCAAGAAACAAGATGGAGTTGTTAATCCATGACCAGATTAAGTCAGAGGGTTTCCAGTCTCTGGAAAATAGGATACTGGACGTACATCACAGAGGCCATTCAGCCTACATTGACCCTCCCATCCTACCCCTGTAATCCTGCATTTCCCATGGCCGATCCACCTAACCTGCACATCCTTGTTACCGTGAGAAAACCCACACAGATACAGGGAGAATGTGCAAACTCCACACACACTGTCACCCTGAGGCTGGAATCGAACCCCGCTCCCTGGCGCTGTGAAGCAGCAGTCCTAACCACTGAGCCACCGTGCTGCCCAACCATGTGGAAAGTGTCCAGAAGGTTTAAAATTCTGATTGACAACTACCCTGCGTTTGGAAGGTTCCAAAAATGTCTCCAATTAATTAGAGTCAAAGCCTTCGAAGAGTGATGACTTACCTGAATAATTACCCAGGAAACAGGAGACAAATAGTAAACATTTCTAACTACTGGGTGGTTATATAATTGATTCCTCCAGAGCCCTTGACTATGTATCATGTGGCCGCCACCTGACCTAGCTGCCATTAACACCCAACTATCCAAATCCATCCTACCCTTCACCCACTTGACACCTACACCCTTAACCACTCACACGTAATCTCTCTCTCGAAGTTCTCAGAGTAGCTTTGAATGTTTAAACCCTTTACTGACTGGAACACAGCAGCTCACACTGTAAAAAGAGGGGTGTGGCTGCTACAAAGATCTTTTTTGCTGTTCTCTTCCACTGCCCCTTCAGTGAAGGATTCTCCATTAGACGGCTTGAAAAACTAAAAGTAAGTAGGCATACTGTGTGTTCATTTTTATTGGTAGAGGCACTGAGTTTCGGAACCACGAGGTCATGCAAAACTCTTGTGTGGCCGCTCTTGGAGAATTGCATACACTTCTGGTCACCGCATTATAGAAGGATGTGAAGCTTTGGAAAGGGTTCAGAGGAGGTTTACTGGGATGTTGCCTGATGTGGAGGGACGGTCTTACAAGGAAAGGCTGAGGGAGGTGAGGCTGTTTTCGTTAGAGAGAAGGTGGTTGAGAGGTGACTTAATTGAGACATACATGATGATCAGAGGGTTAGATAGGGTGGGCAGTGAGATCCTTTTTCCTCGGATGGTGATGACAAGCATCAGGGGACATAGTTTTAAGTTGAAGGGTGATAGATAAAGGACAGATGTCAAAGGTAGTTTCTTTATCAGAGAGTAGTTGGGGTGTGAAATGCACTGCCTGTGACAGTAGTGGACTCGCCAACTTTAAGGGCAATTAAATGGTCATTGGATAAACATATAGACAAAAACGGAACAATGTAGGATAGATAGGGTGCAGATTGGTTCCACAGGTCGGCGCAACATTGAGGGCCGAAGGACTTGTATTGCACTGTTGTGTTCGACGTAGGTTTGTCTGATCCGGTTCTGACTCAGCTTAGAAGAATCAGGGCAATATATTTTGGTGATGTTGATTGAGGGCTGGATATTGACCAGGTCACTGGAGATGACCCCACTGTTCCTCCCCATAACTAGAATCGTTTACATTCTCCTTAGCAAGCAGACAGCATCTCTTACAATACAGCACACCCTCAGTACCATAATGGGAAAGATATGTGGGTGGCACAGTGGTACAGTGGTTAGCACTGCTGCCTCACAGTGCCAGAGACCCGGGTTCAATTCCCGACTCAGGCGACTGACTGTGTGGAGTTTGCACATTCTCCCCATGTCTGCGTGGGTTTCCTCTGGGTGCTCCAGTTTCCTCCCACAGTCCAAAGATGTGCAGGTCAGGTGAATTGCCCGTAGTGTTAGGTAAGGGGTAAATGTAGGGGAATGGGTGGGTTTCGCTTCAGCGGGTTGGTGTGGACTTGTTGGGCCGAAGGGCCTGTTTCCACACTGTAAGTAATCTAATCTAATACAGACAGCTACACCATGACAGACAGCGGAAGAAACAAAGTGTAAATGATTGGTAGATTGACTTGAGGAGAAAAGGGATAGTCATTGTGAGATGAACGATACACACACATATTTAATTCTAAAGATGAAGAACCTTCTTTTTGAAGTATTGTTATTCTGAATTGTGTCAATATTTTGTGTAGGTAGCTTATTATCGAATTGGACCAGTAGTGCAGTAATCATAAAAGAATGATCAAAAGATTTGAGTTTGAATCCCATGGTGGGAATTTTGGAAATTAACTTCGTATTTTGAAATAAAATCTGAAACAAAAATCAGTGACTGTTATAATGTCGTAGAGTCATACAGCACAGAAACAGCCAAGCATAATCTCAAACTAAACTAGTCCCACCTACCTGCATATCTCTCCAAACCTTTCTTACTCATCAACTTATCCAAATATCTTTTAAATGTTGTGACTGTACAAACATGCACCACTTCCTCAGGAAGTTCATTCCACACACAAACTATTCTTTGTGCAAAACAAGTTGCCCCCCATGTTTTTTTTTAAATCTTTCTCCTCTCACCTTAAAAATATGCCTTTCACACTTGCAATCTCTTATTCTGTTATTCACCTTATTTGTACCCCTTATGATTTTATAAACCTCTATAAGGTCACCCCTCAACCTCCTGGAGAAAGTCCCAGCCTATCCAGCCTCTCCTCATAACTGAAGCCCTCTATTCCCGGCAACATCCTGGTAAATGCTTTCTGAACCCTCTCCAGCTTAATAATATCCTTCCTATAACAGGGTGACCAGAACTGGACACAGTACTCCAGGACAGACCTCACACAACCTCAACGTGACATCCTCAGTCGTAAACTAATGATCAAAAGACGCGAGTTGGAAGGAACTTTGGAATTTAACTTTGTTTTATGAAATAAAGTCCGAAGCAAAAGTCAGTGATGGTGAGTGCGACTGTTGTAAAAATCCATCTTGTCACTAATGTAATTTAATGAGAGCACTATGCCATCCTGGCCTGGTATGGCCTACAGGTGAGATGAAACTTACAGCAGCACACCCTCTGAAATGGCCTAGAAAGCCATTCCTGAAGAAGGGCTTATGCCCGAAACATCGAATCTCCTGCTCCGTTGATGCTGCCTGACCTGCTGCGCTTTGCCAGCAACACATTTTTAAACTCTGATCTCCAGCGTCTGCAGTCCTCACTTTCTCCTAGAAAGCCATTCGGTTATGTTCACAAAGGCAGCTCACCACCACCACCACCTTAGCAGAAACAGCCCAGCCACTGACGTGCACACTTTGTACAGAGGGCACTCATCAGGTCCTAATCCATGATCTGCAAGCCAGAAATGTCGATAAGTTGCACCATATAGAATAAATCATTTATACACCACTAAATCAGGAGTTATTGTTGAATGGGTGGAGGATGTGGTTGTAAGTAGCTATTTTAAACACTGATTCCCAATAGTGCACAGATCTGACCTTCAAAGTTCGATTACACTTGAGTTACATATCAATGTGCATTCTTTTATAAACGGTGTACAGCTTACTTTCAGTAACTGCATTGAAAGAGGAAATGTTACATTTAAACCAAACTGAATTTCTCTAAAAGAGGAGTCCAGAACTAGAGGGCATAGGTTTAGAGTGAAAGGGGAAAGATACAAATGAGACCCAAGGAGCAACTTTTTCATGCAGAGTGGTACGTGTATGGAATGAGCTATCAGAGGAAGTGGTGGAAGCTAGTACAATTGCATCATTTAAAAGACATCTGGATGAGTATATGTATGGGGCCGGTTTGGAGGGATATGGGCCAGGTGTTGGTGAGTGGAGCTAATTTGGGTTGGGATAGCTGGTCGGCATGGACGGGTTAGACCGAAGGGTCTGTTTCTGTGCTGTATATCTCTATGACTCTAAAAGTTGAACCCAATGATCAGTTTGTGTTCCTTAATTCACTTTAGCCTTGTTTGACTTTTGCTACATTGATGGTGAACATTGGAGGATTTGGTGAACAATTACTTTTCTCGTATCATTTTGGCACATAATTCAATTTGTATTTACTTAATTATGTACAACATAATAACCCCAGTCTGAAAGTGCTCACAAGAAAATCTGTTTCCAACATCTATCAATTAGTTTAATTGGATGGAAACATGGAAAATAGCTGCAGGAATAGGCCATTCGGCACTTCGAGCCTTCACCACTACTCAATATGATCATGTCTGATCGTACAATCCCAGTATCCCATTCCCACTTTCTTTCCATCCCCTTTGATCCCTATAGCCACAAGGGCCACTTCCAGCTCCCTCTTGAATCTATCTAACGAACTGGCCCCAACAGCTTCCTGTGAGAATTCCACAGATTCACAACTCTCTGAGTGAAGAACTTCTTCTTCATTTCAGTTCTGAATGGCTTACCCCCTTATTCTTAGACTGTGACCCCGAGGTGCAGATCTCCCCAACATCAGGAACATTCTTCCCGCAACTAGCCTGTTCATTCCCATCAGGAGTTTACACATTTTTATGAGATTCTCCCCTCATTCCCCTAAGTTCCGGGGAATACAAGCTCAGCTGATGTTTTGCTATCCTCCCTACTTTTTCCTTAATTTGTTCAAGTGGGTGTCAACGACAAGACTAGCAGTTATTGTCCATCCCTAATTGCCACTGACCTGGCTTGGCCAGGCCACTATACAGGGCAAAATCTCCACCCTGCAGGCTTCCTGCCTCAATTCCTGATGAAGGGCTTTTGCCCGAAATGTTGATTTTCCTGCTCCTTGGATGCTGCCTGACCTGCTGTCCTTTTCCAGCATCACTCTAATTCAGACTCCGGTTTCCAGCATCTGCACTCCTCATTTTTACCCACTTTAGAGGACTATCAAGAATTAACAACATTGTGTGTGTGGAGTCACATGTAGGCCAGATCACATCAGGGTGACAGAATGCTTTCCCTAAAGAGCATTCATGAACCAAATGGGTTTTAATGACATTTCCCAGTGGTCGTTACTAGGTTAGCTTATAATTCCAGATTGCTTTCCCAGTTGAGTTCAAATTTCAATGCTTACCATGATGGGATTTGAACCCAGATCCTCAGAACATTAGTTGGGGACTCTGGAGGACTAGTGAAATTACCACTGTACCCCTATCTCCCTCAGATGCTCTGAATGTCACCATTATCCCACTTCCTATGTTCTTGTTACTTGCATGGCTGGCCTCTGTATGAACTGAAAATGTGTTGCTGGTTAAAGCACAGCAGGTTAGGCAGCATCCAAGGAACAGGAAATTCGAAGTTTCGGGCCAGAGCCCTTCATCAGGAATTCCTGATGAAGGGCTCTGGCCTGAAATGTCGAATTTCCTGTTCCTTGGATGCTGCCTAACCTGCTGTGCTTTAACCAGCAACACATTTTCAGCTCTGATCTCCAGCATCTGCAGACCTCACTTTTTACTCTGTATGAACTGGCAGGATCCTTGCACTGTTCCTCTCAGAATATAATGAGTTGACAATTTTGGAAAGGAGCTTGCAAGTTGATTGGTTCTGGCTTGTGAATCTTCAGTGCTACTGCTCGCTTTTCCCAAGGTTAAAAATCACACAACATCAGGTTATAGTCCAATAGGTTTAATTGGAAGCACACTAGCTTTCAGAGTGCTTCCAACTAGTGTGCTTCCAATTAAACCTGTTGGACTATAACCTGGTGTTGTGTGATTTTTAACTTTGTACACCCCAGTCCAACACCGGCATCTCCAAATTATGATGCTTTTCCCAAGGTTTTAATGCTTGAGTATTCTCATTACTTCAGGGTCATCATCTCGCTGACTGAGTAGGTTTCTGGCTTAGAGTGGTGCTGGAAAAGCACAGCAGGTCAGGCAGCATCCAAGGAGCAGGAAAATTAACATATCGGGCAAAAACCCTTCAACAGGAGTGACGATTCCTAATAAAGGGCTTTTGCCCAAAACGTCAACTTTCCTGCTCCTTGGATGCTGCCTGACCTGCTGTGCTTTTCCAGCACCACTCTAACCTTGACCCTGACCTCCAGCGTCTGCAGTACCCACTTTTGTCTGGCTGTGCTAATCCTAGCAGTCTGAAGTAAACTGCTCGAACAATCTGTGGGCTGTCATTAGGCAGTTTCTCCTTAACTCAAAGACTCCTTGTACTGCTCTGTCTCAATAATGTAACAGTCTCACAACTTCAAAGGCAAAATAATCTTGTACAGCTTTTCTAAACTGAAAAATTCTCCTCAGTATTTCAGCTATGCAGCTATGGAGGCTCCCTAAAAACATATCATATTCGGGTATTGTCTCATGATCCATTTCTCTGTCGAGTTAGCTGACTGCTGTCAGAGTGACGGTACGGAGCTCTCATCAATCACGGTGTATTGCTGAGTAAACAAAATGGAGTCTTCACTCTGAACACTCAAAGCTCCTGCTGGAGAGGGCGGTTCCTCTCCGTCCCATCTGGCTCCAGTTGTTTTGACTTCCCACCACATTTTTTAAAAAGTCATTGTGTCACAGAAATAATACTTTCCATTGGGTAGCTGACACTGATATCGATTCATGAGGGGGCAGAGATCGGGGGGGGATACCAGGAATGAGTCAGTACTTGGATAAAGGCCTCAGGAATCCCTCTGGATGAGGAGGATTTCCTGGTGGTGCACTGATATCGACAGGAAATCCTCGGCAATAGGTCACTACGTGCATTGACCATCCTGACAGCCATTTTGATTTGTGATGTTTCTAACAATTAATAACCTGCGGGGCAGCAGCAGGAGGCAAATGATTTATAGTCTACTGCTTTCAGCTGAAGACAACAAGCTGAAAGCAGCCAGTCCCAACACAATCAGTTATTCCAGTGGACATTAATACTGTCTGAAAGAACAGATGCAGGAGGTTGAATCTGCCAGTTGTTGAATAATGGCTTGACTAGGGTTCAACTTTAAGAGCATTGCATTGAATTATTCTGTCAGCCAAAGCTGACATCATTCTAAGACGAGTCACCACCAGGCACCTCCTTTCCATATTCGGATGATGGGGAAAGAGGCCCAGTAACATAGCCAGGCACGTCCCAGGAACGTCAGGACTGGTCACGTTAAACCTGCTACTGCATATCAATTGGGAGGTTACCGAAAAGCCCAGAGTAACTGAGTGTCTCTGAGCTGAAATGACTCCCCTCCGTTCCCCAGCCCATCTCTCACAGGCACAGGAGAAGGTAGACAATAATGCATTCACATTATGCAAATGGAGTGACCCTATTAGCAAGCTACATGATGAAAAGCTCTGGCCAGCTCCACTGTTCACAACATGTGGTAATGCTGTCTCATCATTCATCCCTGTCCTCTGACCCTCAGCTACATTTAATGTCACCTGTTATGTTTTACATTGGATTCAAGCCTTATTTGCATTATTTGAGCCTCGTTTTGTAACATCCCAGTCCTATAATACATGTGGCAAACTGGAAATCACAGAGTGTAAAAGCAGCCTACACAGATCAAGTGATATCCATTCCAAGTTTAACACCAGCCCCAGCATCAGTAAGTGAGGAAGAGAGTCTGAAGGGAGGGAGATAGTGAGGAAAGCAATATCCAATTTGTAGCAGCTTTTAGAGGTTTCTGAGGATGAGCCAATATAAGTCACCACTCTGGTCTTATCTTTCCGGCCTAGCTTTCCTCAGGTACTATAATTCACTCATTGTAAACTTGAGTACATCCAAACACACATCCTAAACTGCCGCCAAGTTCTGTTCGGCCCCGTTGAGTTCACACTGAACCTCTGTAGAGCATCCTACACAGCCCACCCTCCTGCCTTATCCCTGCAACCCTGCATTTCCTATGGCTATTCCACCTGGCTGACACATCCCTGAACACTATGGGTAATTTAGCATGGCTAATCCACCTACTCTGCACATTATTGAACTGTGGGAGGAAACCGGGGCACCCGGAGGGGACCCATGCAGACACAGGGAGGATGTCTGTGTGGAGTTTGCACAGTTGCCCGAGGCTGGAATCGAACCCAGGTCCTTGGCGCTGTGAGGCAGCAGTGCTAACCACTGAGCCACTGTGTTGCCCATATTGGCTTCTACCATCTGGAAGGACAAGGGTAGCTGGTGCATGGGAACACTACCCCCTTTGAGAGCCCCTTGTGTCAAACATTACACTGATGCAGAAACATATCCCTGCGCTTTCATCAGCAGTGGATTAAAATCTTAGAAAACTCCCCTTTGCAAGATCTGATTAAGAAAGTCCACTGCTCAATAGCATCGAAGGATGGGCAGTAAATGTCCCTTTTGCCAGCCACACCC
The DNA here is from genome assembly GCF_020745735.1 of Hemiscyllium ocellatum. NCBI lineage: Eukaryota > Metazoa > Chordata > Chondrichthyes > Orectolobiformes > Hemiscylliidae > Hemiscyllium > Hemiscyllium ocellatum. The sequence continues at coordinate 51,451,020 of NC_083425.1, forward strand.
ATATGCCAAAGGTGAGTCTTAAACAGAGGCAAGTTATTGTTCTCATCCTGATTTTATCTTCATATCAATTTGTGCATTACCATCCTGAGATTAGAGAAGGAAGTGGAATAACATTAGCTCTGAAATAGAAGCAGAAAATGTTTGAAATACTTGCCAGGTTATGGCAGCTTCTGTGGACAGAGAAACAGAACTAACATTTCAGGTCCTGACTGCCATTGGTCTTTTACCATTGACTCCATCTTCCACCATTAGGTGTGGAGGGAAGTGATGGTGGAAGAGGATCTGATTCATGCATGTGTAGAAGCTGGTGGAGGGGAAAGGGGGCTAATTATTGTAAGTGCAGGGATGAAAGGAGAGGGGGATGACTACAGAATGAAACAGTAGGAAGAGAGGTTTTACTTAGACATTACTGTGTGGGTGGCACGGTGGCACAGTGGTTAGCACTGCTGCCTCACAGCGCCTAAGACCCGGGTTCAATTCCCACAGTCACAAAGATGTGCGGGTCAGGTGAATTGGCCAAGCTAAATTGCCCCTGGTGTTAGGTAAGGGGTAAATGTAGAGGTATGGGTGGGTTGCGCTTCGGCAGGTCGGTGTGGACTTGTTGGGCCGAAGGGCCTGTTTCCACACTGTAAGTCTAATCTAAAAAAATTACTAACTGAGGAATATGGAAGGCATGACTGAAACCTACAGGAATGTATAAAATAATCACATCTTTAAAAAGTACTTCAAAAACAGATTGTCAACTGCAAACAATCTATAATAAATAATCTAAAATCTGTGAACTTTCCCAATTAAATGCTATTTTAAACTATCTTGTTATTATTTTATTTTTGTTTGAGTTCTGGGATCAGGTTTAATTGTTGAGGGTTAAAATAGGATGTTAAAACTGTTGGATAATAGTTTGGAAAGCATTGACTTGAACTCACCTCATTTCTAATTTTACTCAGGTCTGATGAAAGATCATAGCCTTGAAACGTTAACTCTGTTTCTCTCCCCACATACACTGGTCAGACCTGCTGAGTTTCTCTAGCAATTTCTGGTAATATTTGTGGTTTCCAGCATTTATCGCATTTTTGTTTTGGATTAGTTTAATGCTATTCCTTTCAACAAAGAATACTGAAGAATTTAAGAGGGAAGAATTTTTTTTTATAAATGACAAATGCAAGCTTCTCACTTCCAGGCATTATAGTAAACGAAGTAAACATGCAAAAACCTTCAAGTGGCAACGGTAATCAGAGAGTGTTCCTGAATCAGGGCTGTTTCAGAATCTTTCATCTTTGTGATGTACATGTGTATGGGGGCCAGACTGCAGTCCTCACACCTCCTGTGATCTTATTGCTAAGTCTCCAGTTAAATTTGGCATTTGTAAAATCTTTTGATGAACTTGACCTTTGATTTATAATCTTTACCATATGAGTGGTCGGTTATTCTTGAGTATATTTTCCCAGCTCTGGCGTAATTTTCATTAAGTGCTGTTTACATCAAATGGCGCCAAATGCCAAAGCACCACAGACATCTGGGTCACGGAAATTCTAACCGTACCGGGAATCGACCGCAGTGTCAGATACATTCCAGAGTAAAAACAAAGACTGACCACTTGCCTACCTCCTTCAACCGTGCAGACATGTACTCTCCTTCCTCCTTGAGGGAGTACAAATCAAGCAGGTAGCAGCTAAAGTTGTCACTTTTTTAAAATCAGGTAAACAGGTCACCCAAGTTAAGGCCACAGAAAATATCTGATGCCAGTGAAGGTGTCAACGATCAGGTTTTGTCACAATAGAAGTTAATACGGAGATGCAGACAAATACATAGAAAATCTCTCGAAAGAACTCTGCTTTGTCTGGCCTCTTGCTGCTCCCTCACCTCCTTCACTGCACCAGTGACTGCCATGCCTTCCGCTGTTTGCTCCCAATGCCATTCCCAAGCCTTCCCTTGGCCTAACCCCTGCTCTTATCTTCCATGTTTCTGTTATGTCCATTCAGCAGTTGAAAAACCTCAACCTGATCTCCACTTGATCTTTTATAAATCAAGGTTTTTGCAACCTCTCCTCACAATGTCACTCTCTCAGTCCAAGTACTGTGCTGGTGAACCTTTCCAAACAGGTAGAGGCTGTGCCTACAATGGTTGCAGTTTGGTCTATTCCATCAAGAGCCCCTGGTTACCAGTCATGCAAGGTAGCATTGAGTGTGCAGTAACACAAGAGTGCCGGTGTCATCACAGAAACAACTGATCCAGTTCGGGCATGAAGTTTATATCCTATCCAACCTGCTGTAGTTTACTAATCCTCTGGTTGAAGGCACTTGGCTTAAATGACTCAGAAATGGGTTGGATCACCTTGTAGGGAATAAAGATTCAAGGCACAAGTTGTGGAGAACTGTTCTATTGTATTATTGGAAACTGTTAAGTCTGCACTGACTAGGTACAGCCAACATGGTACAATTCTGACCTGCAACTGCTCACAGGCATCCTGTTTTCTGCTGTTTCTACCTTTCCAATGCATCCCAGTATCAGATTGTTTCAGATGAGATACCAACCACTGAAATAATTCAATGTATTATATAAAAGGAAGTCTTATTTCCAGTGTAGAAGCCCCCCACTCAGTGAGCACCGTGTTCAGAAGGACTGTGGATCCCTAAATTGACAAAATCCCCAGTTATCAGTTTATTTTGAAGAAGGAATGTCAATATTTGGAGTCCTAGGTGTTCCTGATCAGTAGGAGAATCACTTGCCTGGTGTTAACCTTTGTTTAGTCATAAATTCACAGAGATGTACAGCATGGATGCAGACCCTTCAGTCCATCCCGTCCATGCCGACCAGATATCCCAACCTAATTTAGTCCCACCTGCCAGCACCCGGCCCATATCCTTCCAAACCCTTCCTATTCATATATCCACCCAGATGCCTTTTCAATGCTGCAATTGTACTAGCCTCCACCATTTCCTCTGGCAGCTTATTCCATACATGTACCACCCTCTGTGTGAAAACGTTGCCCCTTAGGTCCCTTTTATATCTTTCCCCTCTCAACCTAAACCTATGTCCTCTAGTTCTGGACTCTCCCACTACAGGGAAAAGACTTTGTCTATTTACCCTATCCATGCCCCTCAGGATTTTATAAACCTCTATAAGGCCACTCCTCAGCCTCAGATGCTCCAGGGAAAACAGCCCCAGCTTGTATAGCCTCTCCCTGTAGCTTAAATCCTCCAACCCTGGCAACATCCTTGTAAATCTTTTCTGGACTCTTTCAAGTTTCACAACATCTTTCCGATAGGAAGGCCACCGGAATTTGTTTAAATGAAAATAAAAAGTTCTGCAATGTGAAGAATGCAAATTTCCACAATGTATTTGATAAAATGTATTGTATATAAGGTATTTGATAAAATTCCATCCAAAAGGCTTGTAGATAAACTCAAAGCTTTGGAATCTTAGTTATGGCTACGACTCTGGCCAAAAGGCAGAAAGGGCGGCACGGTGGCTCAGTGGTTGGCACTGCTGCCTCACAGCACTAGGGACCCGGGTTCAATTCCCGCTTCGGGCAACTGTCTGTGTGGAGTTTGCACATTCTCCCCGTGTCTGCATGAGTTTGCTCCTGTTTCTTCCCACAGTCCAAAGATGAGCAGGTTAGGTGAATTGGCCATGCTAAATTGCCTGTAGTGTTAGGTGTACGGGAGCGGTTCTGGGTGGGTTGCTGTTCAGAGGGTCAGTGTGAACTTGTTAGGCAGAAGGGCCTGTTTCCACACTGTAGGGAATCAAATGTTAGGATTGGGAGCGGGGATAATGGATGGGGTGTCCCAGAGAACACATATTGGACCAGGGTTGGAGGATCATGGAGAGGTTGAACAGGCTGGGGCTGTTTTCCCTGGAGCGTCGGATGCTGAGGGGTGACCTTATACAGGTTTACAAAATTATGAGGAGCACGGATAGGATAAATAGACAAAGTCTTTTCCCGGGAGTCAGGGAGTCCAGAACTAGAGGGCATAGGTTTAGGTGAGAAGGGAAAGATATAAAAGAGACCTAAAGGGCAACGTTTTCACACAGAGGGTGGTACATGTATGGAATGAGCTGCCAGAGGAATAGGTGGAGGCTGGTACAATTGCAACACTTAGGAGGCATTTGGATGGGTATGTGAATAGGAAGGGTTTGGAGGGATATGGGCTGGGTGCAGGCAGGTGGGACTAGATTGGGTTGGGATATCTGGCCGGCATGGATGGGTTGGACCGAAGGGTCTGTTTCCATGCTGTACATCTCTATGACTCTATGACTCTAACCATTATAGTTTCTGAATCAACATCAGTAATTTGGATTTGGATCCTCAACACAATCTGACCACTCATGAATCCAAGCTGTGTGGGAGCAGAAAGACTGAAGAAGATGGCTCAGAAATTACTGAATGTGTTGATTGAATAATGAGGCACAACTGCAACCCAACATATGTCATGGGAAACTGAAAGGATGAGTTTATATCCGGTCTCATTTCACTGGCATTATTATTAGTGAACAGAAATACAGGCAACTGCAACTTTGCCGAAATCCTGTGTGTGCAGCTCATCTAGTGAGTTAGCTTCAAATGGTTCCCAACAGGAAGTGAGCACAGATAACAGACAAAACAATTAAGTGAAAAACTTTAAGTACAAGAAGGGAACATAAACAGTCCAAAGTGCTTGAATGGTGTTGAATCCCAAAAGGTGACATGGGAAGATGTTGTAGTGTTTCAGGAAAGAATGTTCAACATGTTTCGTCAATGTAGAGTAACCAGTGACAGATCCATTCAATGTTGAACGTATGGTGGCAACACAAAGTCAGAGCAGATCATACCCTGTAACATGAGTTGGACAGACCGCACTCTGAGCTCAGTATCCAATACCTTGCTATTAAAAAGAGGAAGGCATTTAATTGCTGGGCCCATGGTAGTGAAGCTAGTGTATCACATGGATAGGCGACTGGCTAACTTAAGGAATTCAGGGAATTGGGGTGAGTTTTCTGGATGACAATCTAGTTCCATGTCACAGGAATCAGTACTGGGGCTGCAATTATTTACAATATCTCTTCATGATGTGGATGAGGGAAGTGAATGTATGATCACCAAGTTTGCAAACAGCACAAAAATAGACAGCAAGGCAAATGATAAGAATGATGTAAAAAGTCCCAGAATAAAGGGTTGGACATTTAATATAGAGATGAGGACCGATCACTTCTATTAGCGGGTAATGAATCTGAGGAGTTGTTTATCACAGAGGGCTATAGAGATTGGGTCATCAAGCGTACTCAAGGCTGAGATAGATTTTTAATCAGTAAAAGAATTAAGGGTAATAGGGTAAAGGCAGGAAAGTGGAGCTGAGGATTATCAGATCAGCCATGATCTCATTGAATGGGAGAGAAGGATTGATGGACTGAATGGCCTACTCTGCTCCCCACATCTAGGGTCTTACAGTATAAGAGAGGTCCCTGCTGTGAAAGGACTAGGTTTTAAGCAAGGGCTGGAGAGACTGGGACTAATTATTTTCTGAAGGAAACATCTGAAGTTATAAAAGGCATTATATAAATGTAGGTATTTAATCCTTTGTATGGAATCATTGCCTGCTTTGATGTTTCTAAGAAATGCTTCCAATTGTTTTGCCGGTCTTTTCTAGTGTTCTCATTTGCAAGGGCAGGGCCAAGACCTTTCACTGGGCTGATCCATAGTTATGGGCACTGTAACCCTGTGGTTTGTCACTGCCTTCGGTAGGAACTCATGCCACTTGCCATTGAGCATATTTACTGGCTGACAGTCAGTCTATTGTTCTGAATGCAGCTTCGATGGCCAGGAAGTCCTGGGGTGCCTCTCAAAGCAGGGTTCTCTGGCCCACAGGCAGGTCGCTATCCACTGCATCACAAGGCCTCCTCCTCTTCCGGTGTCCTGTGCTTCTTACATGTCTCGGGTTTGTGTTGTTCAGCATTTTATTGGCCATTTTACCATTAACCTGGAGAGTCACGACATCTTGGGGAGTCTGGTTTGTTTGCAGTTGCTTTTCTGATTACCCCTCACTGAATGACTGACTGAATTGATGCTGTTTAATAGCTGAGATAGAACACAAAACATTTTGCTGTGTAGGGTAATGAGGGCACTTCCTTGTTTAGTATTTGTTCTAGGTCTACAGGCTTTGATGGAGTCTGATGATAGTTATAGAGTCATAGATTTATACTGCCTGTTGTCCACTCCATTTGAAACAGGAGCTAGCAATGTTCCTGAAGCCTGTGTTTGGCTGTCCAGTATTCAAGTCCCACTTCATTGCTATTAATCTGAGTGCCCTGAATTTTCTTGGATTTGCTTTTGTGCCACTTGGTTGCGAGGTTGACAAGCAGCTGGATTCCTGGAGAAAGTGAGGTCCGCAGATGCTAGAGATCAGAGTCTAGATTAGTGTGGCGCCAGAAAAAGCACAGTAGACCAGGCAGCATCCGAGGAGCAGGGGAATCAACATTTCGGGCAGGAGCCCTTCATCAGGAATGAGGCTGGAACAGGAAGAAGTGCTGATGTTTTCCAATACTAAAGATGAGAATCTGGTTGTTTGGTTTCTGATGTGGCTTTTCCAGCTCCAGTTGCTGCTCTGTTTCTGTATGGATCAACTATATATCTGATTTGGCACCCTGTCCTAGACCTGTGCAAGATCTTAAATTATTTGCGACTCAAGCACAGTTTCTGATTGTAAAATTCTGTACACCATCAGTTTTTCCCTTTTAAAATCTTTTTTAAAATGCCATCATAGTGCTGTCATTAACTCTGCAGAGCAGAGAGAATTAGCTTGAGAAGCAGCCAGCCCAGATTATCCTCTGGAAATATAATCTTGTGGCAGTAACAGAGATCTGGCTGAAGGAAGAGCAGAACTAGGTGTGAAATATTCCTGGAAACAAAGTTTATGATCATTCAAGGTATCGGGTAAACCTTCAGCAGAACAGTCAAAGAGATACTGGAGACAGCACAGGCCCTTTAGGGAGAAATGGAGGAGCAGCAAGCATAGAGAATCCTGGATGTCTGCAAATGTTCAGGACAGGATAAAAAAGGAAAAGAGAGAGGGATAACAGGTACAAAGGAAGCAAACCAACAGAGGCCTAACTGGAGTACGGGAAGTGCAGGGGTAAACTCAAGAAAGCAATTAGGAAAGCAACCAGGGGCCATGACAAAATATAAGTGGACAAGATAAGGAGGAACCCCAAGATATTCTGCAAGTGTATCAGGGGGAGAAGGGAATAACCAGCTGAAGAATAGAGCCCATTAGGAACCAAGGGGACAATCTAAGTGAAGCTAAAGGACATTGAGAGAATTTTAACGAACACTTTACTGAGGAGAAGGAGGATGGGAGTATAGAATTCAGGAAGGTGGACCATGAGGTTCTTGAGAAAATTGATATAAGCAGTGAGGAGATAATGGATGTTTTGGCAGAGTTAAGGGTGGACAAATCCCCAGGCCCATATGAGCTGTATCCCAGGCTCTGGTGGAATACAAGGGAGGAAATTACAGGTGCTCAGACCCAAATTTTTAAATCATCTCTGGCCACAGGACTGGAGGACAGCTAATGTGGTTCCAAATGTGTAGACCAGGATGGTGCAGTTGATGTAGTTTATATGGATTTCAGCAAGGCCGCTGATAAGATCTTATATGGGAAAGTATAAGAAGGTAAAAACTCATGGGATTCAGGGTAACTTGGCAAGTCGGGTCTGAAGTTGGGTCAGTGACAGGAGACAGAGAGTGGTGGTAGAAAGCTGTTCTGTGGCTGGAGCCTGCAGTGCAGTCACATACCACAGGGAGCAGTGTTGAGTCCCTTATTGTTTGTGACATGATTAAATGAAAGGGGAGGGGGATGATAAGTAAGTTTGTGGATGACACACAGATTGGCTGGTGGTTGACAGTGAGGAGGAAGATGTTATGTCACAGGAAGATATAAACAAATTGATCAAATGGGCAGCTCAGCGACAAAGGGAATTTAACCCATAAAAGTGTGAGGAGATGCGCTTTGGAACAAGGAACAAGACAAGGGAGTACTCAATGAATAGCAGCTCAGAGGAACAGAAGAATCTCAGAGTGTTTGGCCATAGGTTCCTAAAGGTGGCAGGACAGATTAATAGAGTAGTTAAGAAGGGCACATAGGACACTTGCATTTATCAATTATGACATAATTTATAAGAGCAGGGAGGTCATATTGGAAATGTATAGGACCTTAGTTAGGTCACAGCTAGAGTACTATATACAGTTCTGATCACTGCACTATAGGAAGAATTTAATTGCACCGGAGGGAATGTGGAGGAGATTCACCAGGATGGTGCCCGGGACGGAGCATTTCAGAAAGGCTGGATAAGCTCAGGTTGTTTTCTTTGGAGCAGAGAAGGTTGAGGGAGGGACCTGATAGAGGTGTATAAGATTAAGAGGAGAATGGAGAGTGTGAATAGAAAGCAGCTGTTCCCCTTAATTGAAGGGTCAACAATGAGGGAGCATATTTTTAAAGGTGAAGAGTAGGAGGTTCAGAGGGGTTTTGAGGAAAACTCTTTTCTCCCAGAGGATGTTAGAGTCTGGAATGCACTGCCTGGCCAGGGAGTTGAGGCAAGAATCCTCATAGTCTTTATTCAGGTAAAGACCCATGATAACACACACTTTATTTTCGATGAGCCAGCCAGTCTTCCATCCATGCTCATAGCTCACCACAAGCTCTTATCTTTCACAATTAACCTTTCATGTGGCACCTTGTCAAATGCCATCTAGAAATCCAAGTACAGTACATCTTAATCCAGTCTGTATGTTGTTTCTTCAAAGAACTTGAATAAATTGGTTGAACATAATTTGCTTTTAATTAAACCATGGTGACTCCACCCAATTGCCTAGCGATCTTCTCAGTCTTTGAATCAGTGATTGACTCAGACACCTTCCCACTGCAGATGTCAAGCTAATGGGCTTACAGCTTTACAAGAAATTTAGGGAAGAGAGTGCAAGATGGTTGGCAGTATCGATCAAGGAGATCATGCTCCAGAGAGAACATGTCCCAGAGGAGTCAAAGACAGAATCTGTTTAATTAGAAATAAGAAACAATAGAGATACAACTACATTACTCAGGGTAGATTATGGGCCATCAATTAGGAGGAAAGATGCAGAGGAATAAATTAAAAAGTGTGAAGTGATTCACTCTGGTAGGGAGACTGTGGAAAAACTGTATAAATAGGAGCAAGTTACTGCAGATGCTGGAATCTGTACTGAAAACAACAAAAGCTGGAGATCACAGTGGGTCAGACAACACCCATGGAGAGAGAGCAAACTAATGTTCCCAGGCTAGATTATTCTCCATCAGAGCTGAAGTGAAATGTGGGCTCTGACAAGGAACCATCTCAACTCAAAACATTAGCTTGCTGTCACTCCATGGATGCTGCCTGACCCACTGTGAGCTGCAGTATTTGGTGTTTGCAGGACTGTATAAAGGAGACTAAAGAATGTAGAGGTATATATGCATAAATCATTGGTGTTAGAGCAGGTTGAAAGAGTGATTTTAAGAAAGACTATGGGATTCTGGGTTTTATAGGTGAGTAGGTGACACACGAGTAGGTTTTATAGGTGACACACTTCTGTAAAACAATGGTTTGGTTGCTACTCAAGTGATGTGTCCAGTTCTGGGCGCCATACTTTATGTGAAAACATTCAAAGCGTCCAGAAAATATAAGTGAGGATGATTCCAGGGATGAGGAATACTTGTTGGGAAGATGATGGCCTAGGGTACAATCAGAAACTCAGCCTATGTTCAGGGAACCTGGGTCTGAATCCCAGAATGGCAGATGGTTGAATTTGAATTCAACCAAAGAAAATCTGGAATTAAGAATTTATGGATGAGCATAAAACCATTGTTGATTGTTGGAAAAGCATATCTGGCTCAGGGAAGGAAATCTGGCCTATATGTGACTCCAGACCCACAGAAATGCGACTGACTGTCAACTGTCCTCTGAAATGGGCTAGCAAGCCATTCAGTTCCAGGACAGCTAGGGACAGGAAGTCAATGCTGACTAGCTAGTGATGGCCACATCCCTTAAGTAAATAAAATAAAAAGTTACATGGATAGATTGGAGAGGGCAAGAGAAGGCTGGGTGGAGATTTAATCGAGGTGTTCAAAATCACAAAGGGTCTGAACAGAGTAGCCAGGGAGAAACTCTTCTCACTCGTAGGTGGATCCATGAATCTGCCAATTAAATCAATGACTCTTGACCCTGCTGTGCAGCTAATTCAAACTGGCTCTGCCAGAATAGAGCCAACTTGGAATAATAGACCTGGATTTATTCCCTTATTTACATCTCATATTGAGTAGCATTCCTTCAGGAATCCTGTCTGGCTTTAATATACATTGACTCCTCTGTATCGTGCTGTAGAAGTATTTTTTAAAAGTCTTGTCAACTTAATTTAACTACAATGTAAATTAAACCCAGATCTTCTGCCAATAAATGTTGAACGTCCCGTAAAAGATCATTGCATCTTTTCAGATGTGGAATGACATAGTTGAGACAAGTCAAGAAGATTAATGTTTACATGAAAGATAGACTTACACTGTAAAGTCGTTCCAAACACTACTGTGATGGTTCAGAACTAAACAAACGATACCGTGCTGTCTTTGTTATTAGACCATGACTGAGCCTCAGAGACACCACAAACAGGATTTTTCAGAAACAGGATAAGTCCTCAAATTAGTACCACGTGTGTAACCCAGGCCTGGAAACATCTCGGCAGTGATCTTCCCAGCAGCGGTCAATTGAGAGACAGCCTTTCGGACTGCCATTCAATTAAGGACAGCAAATTGGTGGTCCACACTGTTGTCCAATAACAGGGCTGACAACTCTCCAGCGCCACCATTAGGGATGGTCACTGCTGAGATTGCAAGGAGAATGAGAGGGCAGATAAAAAGCTTGCTTAAATAAAAAACAAAAGAACAGCAGATGCTGTAAATCAGAAACTAAAACAGAAAGTACTGGAAAAGCTCAGCAGATCTAGCAGAATCTGTGGAGAGAAATCAGAGTTAACATTTCAGATTGAGGACTCTTCCTCAGGAGAAACTTGAAAGGGTTCAGAAAGATTTACAAGCATGTTGTCAGGGTTGGAGGATTTGAGCTATAGGGAGAGGCTGAACAGGCTGGGGCTGTTTTTCCTGGAGCGTCGGAGGCTGAGGGGTGACCTTATAGAGGTTTACAAAATTATGAGGGGCATGGATAGGATAAATAGACAAAGTCTTTTCCCTGGGGCTGGGGAGTCCAGAACTAGAGGGCATAGGTTTAGGGTGAGAGGGGAAAGATATAAAAGAGACCTACAGGCAACTTTTTCACATAGAGGCTGGTACATGTATGGAACGAGCTGCCAGAGGAAGTAGTGGAGGCTGGTACAATTGCAACATTTAAGAGGCATTTGGATGGGTATATGAATAAGGAAGGGAGGGATAGGGACCAAGTGCTGGCAGGTGGGACTAGATTGTATTGGGATATCTTATCGGCATGGACGGGTTGGACCAAAGAGTCTGTTTCCATGCTGTACATCTCTATGACTATGACTCTATAACATGTCACCAGTAAGTCCTGCATTTGTTGCCTCTCCCTAATTTGCCTTAACTTGTAAAGATTACTTATTCATTGCTGTGGATTTGGAGTCACGCGTGGGTAATAATGGCAGATTGTCTTCCTTGAGGGTCATTAGTGATCCGGATGTGTTTTTATTGATTGAGTTTAAACTCTGCCAGCTGCTGTGATGGATTTTCAACACAAATGTTCCCAGAATTTCAGAGCCTGGATTCTTGGTCCAAGTAGCAGTATGCCACCATCTTGTCTTGGCAATCAGAGGGTAACATCCCCCCTGGCAGCTCAGGGACCACTGGGTGAGGCCTTTGTAATTGATGTACCCCTCCTCGGCCTCAGAAACCATGGTCCTCTCCTGAAATCAACCCCATATTCCATCCCAATCCTCCCCACCTGCCACCCAGAATCTCGACAAATCCTGGCCCATCCCAGTTGAGGTCCCTTCACTTGTTTGGCGATATCTAGGTCCAGGGAAAAGTGGCGAGATGGATTAGTGATTCTTTATTTGAGACCCTTTGTATCACAATGAGCTGAGAGACTTGGGACAATTAACACTCGGAAAACTGAAACTGCAAGGGTATTTAATTGGATTCTTTCGAGTGGTGAAATAATTAGATTTGGAACCCAAGAATAGTTTATTGAAATCAAATAAATGAAGCAGTACTAGAAGTGAGTTAATATAAAACGCACACCTGGATGCCTAAAGGCTTTTTTTTCCAAAAAGAGAGTTGTACAGTGAGTGCAGATTTACTGAGTACACAAGAAAAAATGAGTAATTTCCATGGGTAATGTGGGATGCCATTCCCACCGTGGTTTACTGGAAACTTTCATGTCTCTCCTACCTCCGGAGGCAATGTCCCTGCAAAACCACCCTACAGTTTGGTGGCTCTCCCAGGAAACTGCATGACCAATCGTTGAAGGGACTCGATAGACTGAATGGCCTACTTCTGTAGGGATGAATAGAAAGAAAGGAGTGCTGGAAGCTGTGGTGTGCTGAAGTGGCACCATGAACGTATGGGACAGACTCATTGCACCAGCTCATTTCCCAGGGCATCAATGTGGACTTCACCAGTTTCCTCATTTCCCCTCCTCTCCCACCTTACCCCAGTTCCAACCTTCCAGCTCAGCACTGCCCTCATGACCTGCCCTACCTGCCAATCTCCCTTCCCACCTATCCCCTCTGACCTATCACCTCCATCCCCACCCCCAATCACCCATTGTACACTTTGCTACCTTCTCCCACCCACCTCTCTGACCTATCACCTCCATCTCCACCCTCATTCATCTATTGTACTCTTTGCTACCTTCTCCCCTGCCCTGACCCCACCCCACCCCACTCCCATTTATCTCTCCACCCTGCCTCCATTCCTGATGAAGGGCTTTTGCCCGAAGCGTTGATTTTCCTGCTCCTCGGATGTTTAGATTAGATTACTTACAGTGTGGAAACAGGCCCTTCAGCCCAACAAGTCTGCACCAACCTGCCAAAGCGCACCCATCCAGACCCATTCCCCTACATTTACCCCTGCCCCTAACACTACGGGGAATTTAGCATGACCAATTCACCTGACCTGCACATTTTTGGACTGTGGGAGGAAACCGGAGCACCCGGAGGAAACCCACGCAGGCACTGGGAGAATGAGCAAACTCCACACAGTCGCCTGAGGCGGGAAATGAACCCGGGTCTCTAGCACTGTAAGGCAGCAGTGCCTGACCTGCTATGCTTTTCCAGCACCACTCTGATCTAAACTCATTTACCTTTTTGTCTACTTTCACCTGATCCTATTGGTTATCTTGATCACTGATCACCAATAACACTACAGTTACTGATGGTCTATGATAATGATTACGGATGTGCAAGGAACATAGAAACAGTAGAAAGCCCTTCTCTCCCGTGAGCCCTCTTTATGATTCATTGACATTGAAATTAAACATATAGTTATGGGAAAAGGATTGGAGAACAACACAGAATCCTGATTTGAAGCACTGGTATTACACATGATGGGCCAAATGGTCTCTTTTTAAATTATTTAGTCAGGAGATGTGGGCATCACTGGCTAGGCCAGCATTTATTACCCATCCCTAATTGCCCAGAGGGCAGTTCGGAATCAACAACATTGCTGTGGGTCTGGAGTCACATGTAGGCCAGGTAAGGATGGCAGTTTCCTTCCCTAAAGGACATTAGTGAACCAGATGGGTTTTTCCAACAATTGGTAATAGATTCATGGTCATTGTTAGACATTTAATTGTGCATTTTTTAGATTGAATTCTGGTTCTAATTCTAATTTCACCATCTGCTTATGCGGGACATGAACTCAGGTCCCCAGAATATTACCTGGGTTCTAGATTAATAGTCCAGTGATAATATCAATGGGCTATTCTCTCTCCTGTGCTGTAATGTTTTGCCTTTGCTTCATATTCTTTAATTTCATTGGTAACAAAACTCTACCGAATCTTAGTTTCAGAATCAACGCTTGCTGTAGCATCATTTTCTACTTGTGGAAGAGAGTTCCAAACTTTGACCACATTTTGCATGAGGAAGTGTTTACAATTTCACTCCTGAAAGGCTTGATTCAGATTTGTTGACTGTGCCTTGTAGACACAGTGTTGGACTGGGGTGGACAAAGTTAAAAATCACATGACACCAGGTTATAGTCCCACAGGTTTATTTGGAAGCACATAATATATAATACATAGTGATGGATTTTTATGAACAAACCTATGATCCTATTCGACTAGCTACCTAATGAAAGAGCAGCACTCCGAAAGCTTGATGCTACAGTAAACGCTGATTCTGAAATTAAGATTTGTTAGTCCACCCCAGTCCAACACCGGCACCTCTACATCTTATAGACCCAATGTGTCCAAACTGGCAAGAACAGCTTCTCTCAACTACTCACTGTTTCCCATAATATGTTGAAAGCTTTAATCAAACCATGTGTTAAACATCTAAACGCAAGGAAACATGACGATCTGTTTTGTGTAAGTTAATGTTAGAATTCAGGTGTCATTCCAGTAAATCCAGATTGTCTTTCTTCCAAGTGTGTGGTTCTCAGATCTGCTCACTCTAGCTTTGGTCTAACCAGTGAAAAAAAGAATCTAAGCAGGATTTGGTCTTGACATTGTATTGTAGTCCTTCCCACGTAACAGCTAGTATTCCATTTACCTGGCAATCACTAACATTTGAATGATCTATGCACACAGAGCTCCAAATCTCTTTGGCCTTCTGCTGTTTCCAGTTTTCTGACCTTTCAAATGTACCTTTTTGCTATTCCTCTGGTTTCAAAGCGAATGTACTCGCATCTGTCTACATCGAAAACCACTTGTCTCACCTTTGCCTGTTCATTTAAACTGTCGGAGGTGGATAGTTGGAAAAAGGCTGAATATGTCAAACACGTTGGATCTCTGATCAACAGCTGCTTGGATGTAACCATGGAACCTAGGGCCGGAGTATGGGACACTCTGGGAAATAGTTCACCCTATTGGCTAGTTGGCTAGTGTGTACTTCAGTACAGCAGTAACAGCAAGGAGTTCAACCCCATCCAGCAGAGGTAGACCTGGGTTCTGCCTCCTCGTTCCACCCTGGAACAAAATTACTGCAGTCAGCCATGATTCAGTGAGACACAAACAGTCAGGGATGCTAACAATAGAAAATGATGGTTGGTTTCTTCAGGGCGATTTTGCTCTGGTTTGATTCAACCACGTTTTTTTGTTCTCCTCTCTTTCTCATTCCTTTAATAAGACAACATGAGTTCATTGGACAGAAAGTCATGCACAACGTTCCCTTTGTGTCGAACATCGGAAGTCAAGTGTGTGCTGTTGGAAAAGCACAACAGGTCAGGCAGCATCTGAAGAGCGGGAGAATCAATGTTTTGGGTATAATCCCTTCATCAGGAATCCTGATGAAGAGCTTATGCTTTTTTTTTCCAGCACCACCCTCTTGACTCTGATCTCCAGCATTTGCAGTCCTCACTTTTTCCTATCGAACATTGGAAGCCAGGAAAGATGAAGAGCCATTAGAGAGTGTACATTATAGGAAGTGACAAATACAATCCCCAATGAAGGGCTTTGTCTTTCACTGTCATGATTAGAACTGAGACTTTGATTGAGATCTTGACGCTGTGCTTAATTGGACGCTGTCTAGTCTCAACTTCCTGTCACCAACTGATCAACTCACAAAAGCAGGATAGATGAGTTGGAGATTGACACAAACTCATTCGCACATCCAGTGAGTCACTAAGGTGCAAGGTGTGTCCAGGGGTCATATCTTACAAATTGGTATTTTTCTTCTTGAAGAAAAACTTATCAGAGTGAAAGTCCGTGCTGTGTCTCCTATCTTTCCTTCTCTAGCTTTCTCATCATGAACTCAGAGTTTAGTTTCCATGTGTTGTTCAATCTCTCTAATATTCCTCTCAATGCCTGTGGGGGGAGGGGTGGTGAAGATGAAATATGAGGGTAAGATGGCTAGTAATATAAAAGAAGCTTCCAAGAGATTTTTTGAGATGTCCAAAAGTTAAGAGAGAGCCAATAGTGAATATTGGAGTGCAGGAAAATGAGGTTGGAGAAGTAATAATGGGGAACAAAGAAATGGGGGAGGAACTGAATAGATACTTTGCATCAGTTTTCACAATGCAAGACAGCAGCAGCATACCAGAACTTTAACAGTAAAAATTCAAAATTGCTGGAAAAGCTCAGCAGGTCTGGCAGCATCTATGAAGAGAAATCAGAGTTAATATTTTGGGTCCAGTCACCCTTCCTCAGAACTGATGGCAGCTAGAGAAATTCAGATGATAAGGTGGAGGGAAGGGGATAGAGCCCAAAGAGAGAGAAGAGGAGTTAGACAGACAAAGGAAGGGAGACCAATCTGGCTGGGAGGGTGAATAGCTGGTAATGGAGACGGTTAGTGGCTAACAATGGGCAGCAGGTAATGGAACACTATGTGATAATAAGGCCTGGTGTGTGTTATGGTAGGGGGCTAGGATATGGGGGACTCAGGCCCTAAAATTATTGAACTCGATATTGAGTGGAAGGAAGGCAATGGCCTCACAGTGTCATCACTGGTCTATTAATCCAGCGATCTAGATAACTTTCTGGGGACCCATGTTCGAATCCAGCCACGGCAGATGGTGGAATTTGAATAATTATCTAGAATTAAGAGTCTAATGATGACCATGAATCCATTGTTGATTGTTAGAAAAACCCATCTGGTTCACTAATGTCCTTTAGGGAAGGAAATCTGCCATCCTTACCTGGTCTGGCCTACATGTGACTCCAGATGCACAATAACATGGTTGAATCTTAATTGCCCTCTGAAGGTTTGCAGGGTTCCCCCAAGTGGAAAATGAAGTGTTGTTCTTCCAGCTTGCACTGAACTTCGCTGGAGCACTGCAGCAAGGCTGAAACAGAGATGTTGGCCGGGGAATAGGGTGAGGTGTTAAAGTGGCAGGTAATGGGAAGCTCAGGGTCTTCTTGCAGGCAGAACATAGATGTTCTGCAAACCAGTTACCCAGTCTACACTTCATATCCCCAATGTAGCAGAGACCCCGTTGTGAGCAGTGAATGCATGTAGACTAGATTGTGAGAAGTGCAGGCGAACAACACCTAGTTTTGTCCTTGGATCCTGAGGAGGGAGGAGGTAAATGGGCAGGTAAATGTTGCAACTTCAGCTGTTGCAGGGGAAGGTGTTGGGAGTGAAGGAAAAGTGGACCAGGATTTCCCAGAGGGAATGGTCCCTGCAGAACTCAGAGAAGAGAGGAGAGCGCAACATGTACCTGTTGGTGGCATCTTGCTGGAGGTGATGATCCTTTCGATATGAATGATAGTGGGATGGTAGGTAAGGACAAGGGGAATCCCATTGCTGTTGCAGGAGGGAAGAGAGGGGATGAGGGCAGAAATGCAGGAGATGGGTTGGACCCGGTTGAGGGCCCTGTTGACAACGGTGCTGTGGAATCCTTGGTTGAGGAAGAAGGTGGACATTTTGGAGGCTGCTTTATCAAAATAGGCCTCATTGGATTAATGTCTCGCAATGGAGATGGAGGAACTGGGAGAATGGAATGGAGTCTTTACAGGAAGCAGGGTGTGAGGATGTATAATTCAGGTAACTGTGGGAGATGGTGAGTTCAAAGTGGACATTAGTGGCCAGTCTATCCACAGAAATGGAAGTAGAGAAGGGAAGGGAGGAGTCAGAAATAAACCAGGTGAAGGTAAGAGCTGGCTGGAAATTGGAAGCAAAATCGATGAACTTTTCCAATTCCACATGAGAGAGGGAAGCAGCACCAATGATATCTTAGATATTTCAGAGAAAGAGTTGTGGGTGGGGGCTGGTGTAGAGCTGGAACAAGGAACTTCTTCAAGAGAGTCAGGAGGTAGAGATGAAAGTAGTTGCTATCACTAAGAAGAAGGTGCTGGGGAAGCTGAAAGGTCCAAAGGAGGATAAATTACCTCGGACCAGATGGACTCCACCCTAGAGTTCTGAAGGATATGGCTGAGGGGATCATGGAGACATTATTGATGATCTTTCAGGAATCACTGGAGTCAGGGAGGGTCCCAGAGGACTGAAAAATGGCTAATGTAACAGCTCTGTTTAGGAAGGGAGGGAGGCAGAAGACCAAAGACTATTGGCTGGTTAGCCTGACCTTGGTCATTGGTAAGATTTTGCAGAACATTGTTAAGGATGAGATTGCAGACTACTTGGAAGTGCATGGTGAAATAGGGCTGAGTCAGCATGGCTTCGACAAGGGGACTAGTGAAGTCCCAGAGTGGTCAGTTTTTGGACCACAACAATTCATGTTATATATTAACGATCTACACGGAGTATCTGAGGACATCATTGCTGGGTTTGCAGGTGACACATAGAAAAGTGAAGGGACAGGTAGTGTTGGGCAAGTGGACAGGCTGCAGAAGGACTTGGGCAGACTAGGAGAGTGGGCAAAGAAATGGCAAATGGAATACAGTGTGGGAAGGTATGAGGCAGTACATTTTGGTAGGAACAACAGGGACATAGATTATTTTCTAACTGGGGTAAGGCTACAGAAATCTAAAGTGCGAAGCGACTTGGGAGTCCCAGTTCAGGATTCTATTAATGACGACATAAGTTTCAGTTGGTGGTTAGGAAGACAGGTGCAATGTTGGTATACGTTTCAGGAAGGCTAGAATACAAGAGGAGAGATGTACTGCTGAGGCTGTATAAGGCTCTGATCAGAGTGAATTTGGAATATTTTGAGCAGTTTGGGTTCCATATCTAGGGAAGAAGGCGCTGGTCATGGAGGGAGTCCCGAGGAGTTTTACAAGAACAATCCTGAGGATGAAGGGCTTGACATATGAGGAACGGTTGAGGACTCTGGATCTGTACTCGATGGAGTTTAGAAGGATGAGGGGGGGATCTGGTTGAAACTTACAGGATACTGAGATAGAGTGGATGTGGAGAAGATGTTTTCATTGATAGGAGAGACCAGGACCCAGGGGCACAGCCTCAGAATAAAGAGATGACTCTTTCGAACTGAGTTGAGGAGGAATTTCTTGAGGCAGAGGATGGTGAACCCATAGGACTCATTGCCACAGAAGGTTGTGGAGGCCAGGTCACTGAGTGTATTTCAGACAGCGATAGGTTCCTGATGAGGAAGAGGGTCAACGGCTATGGGGAGGAGACAGGAAAATGGGATGAGAAATGTATCAGCCATGATCAAATATTGGGGCAGACTCAGTGGGCTGAAGGGGCAGCGATAATGGCTCAGTAATTAGCACTGCTGAATCAGTGTCAGTGACTCAGGCTTGATTCTAGCTTCGGGCGATTGTATAGAGTTTACACATTCTGCCTGTGTCTGCATAGATTTCTACCAGATGCTCTGGTTTCCTCCCACAGTCCAAAGATGTGCAAATTAAGTGGATTGGGCATGCTGAATTGCCTATAGTGTCCACGGATGTACAGGTTAGGTAGGTTAACCATGGGAAATACAGAGTTAAATGGATAGGGTGAGGGGTTGGGTCTGAGTGGGATGCTGTTTGAAGGGTCAGTGAGCTGAACGGCCTGTTTCAGCAATTTAGGGTTTCTACGATATGTTCTGGGTTGAAATTTGCATCATATATTAAGTGTTTTAAAATGCAGGAATAGACTTTGTTTTAACATCAATCTCTCAGCTGCAACATTTCAGCACTGGACAACAGATTAGGATGATCTGAATTCAGATCACTATTTGTATGTACACTGATATTTAATCAACAACAGCAACTTAGAATTAGAGCCAAACTCGGGAGGAATACCCTGAACTCCTTGGCAGGGGAATGTTGAGGAACGGTCACATAGGCACAGAATAAGAAGTTCTGAAGGGAGATCAAAGGCCAGGAGCAAGGCGATGGAGTTCAGTGAAGAATGCAATAGAGGGAAGATAAACTCTGAGGGTCTGAGGAGAGGAACTGATCGATAACTGATAGACAATCTGAAAAGTAACGAGTAAGGGATGAAAATGCAAGAGGTTAGAATTCGAAGAAGAGAATTTAGGAAGTGGGATTTTGAGCCTGGAGAAGTTTACAAAGTAATGGAGGGGAAAGGGAATTGAAGGATATAAAGACAATGACAAAAATATTCAGTTTGAGCTGTTGGGTGATTCAAAGCCAATGCTGACTATCAAAAAGACCAGGTCAACGAGCACATGGCAATAAGTGAGGTGTAAAAACTGAAGCACTGAGACAGCTTGGCCAACAAGTTCACATTGGTGTTGCTGAATTAGAGATCATGAAATATATCTCAGGCTTTATACTATGGATGGGCTGAGGTAGCGGCTCAGAGTGATGTTTTTAATTGAGGTTGAATCAGGCTGTCTTTGTGAGGAAGAGGATTTGTGATGAAGATCCAACTGAAAGTCACATTCTGAGGATTGTGACCAGTTTATCTGAGCTGCAAATGTGTTGCTGGTCAAAGCACAGCAGGTTAGGCAGCATCTCAGGAATAGAGAATTCGACGTTTCGAGCATAAGCCCTTCATCAGGAATAAGAGAGAGAGAGCCAAGCAGGCTGAGATGAAAGGTAGGGAGGAGGGACTAGGGGGAGGGGCGATGGAGGTGGGATAGGTGGAAGGAGGTCAAGGTGAGGGTGATAGGCCGGAGTGGGGTGGGGGCGGAGAGGTCAGGAAGAGGATTGCAGGTTAGGAGGGCGGTGCTGAGTTGAGGGAACCGACTGAGACAAGGTGGGGGGAGGAGAAATGAGGAAGCTGGAGAAATCTGAATTCATACCTTGTGGTTGGAGGGTTCCCAGGCGGAAGATGAGGCGCTCCTCCTCCAGCCGTCGTGTAGTTGTGTTCTGCCGGTGGAGGAGTCCAAGGACCTGCATGTCCTCGGTGGAGTGGGAGGGGGAGTTAAAGTGTTGAGCCATGGGGTGATTGGGTTGGTTGGTTCGGGCGGCCCAGAGGTGTCTGAGGCTGAGACAAAGAATGGACTGTATGACAAGGGGTGAAAATCATTGTCTGAGCTTGTAATTACTTAAAGAGTGAACATCAGGGTAAATCCAGGACTGGATGGCAGATATGCAACTTGACAGATTCAGGGATAGAGAGATCAAGGAAAATGGTTGAGATGCAAAAGGATCCTCTTGGTTAGACGTAGAACTTGACTTCTTGATGCTGGATGATTTTAACCAAGGGCCAGATGTGGATGAGAAATTGGAAGACAAGGATGGATACTTGGGAAACGTTTCCTTATGGGAAGGAAATCTTCCATCCTTACCTAATCTGACCCATACGTGACACAAGACCCACAGCATTATAGGAAGAGATGCCCTATTGGATTGGTACTGCATGCAATAACATCAGCAAATTCCTTAATGATGGACAATAACGGAATATCTTTGAAGGAAGATGATGTGGTTGAGAATATTCAGACATTTGGAATTGTTTCTCTTGGCCCTTCTGTGTAAATATTTTTCTTGTCTAAACCATGTTCTTATTACATAATTTTGCTTTGCTACTTTCTGAACACTCTCCGTGTTCCTGCTAATCAACACATTTTACTTCTTTGTCTCATTTGCTTGTCAATGTTCCTCATACACAAGTTAGATCAACAGAGGATGACCATAAATTCTTACCTCCCTTTTTCATCAAAGGGAAGTCTAAATTTCCAAAAGCAGCTGAGGTAAATATGACCCTTCATCTACATGTTTCCCTTAGAACATAGAACATAGAACATAGAACAATACAGCACAGAACAGGCCCTTCGGCCCACGATGTTGTGCCGAACATCTAACCTAGATTAAGCACCCATCCATGTACCTATCCAATTGCCGCTTAAAGGTCGCCAATGATTCTGACTCTACCACTCCCATGGGCAGCGCATTCCATGCCCCCACCACTCTCTGGGTAAAGAACCCACCCCTGACATCTCCCCTATACCTTCCACCCTTCACCTTAAATTTATGTCCCCTTGTAATACTCTGTTGTACCCGGGGAAAAAGTTTCTGACTGTCTACTCTATCTATTCCTCTGATCATCTTATAAACCTCTATCAAGTCACCCCTCATCCTTCGCCGTTCCAACGAGAAAAGGCTGAGAACTCTCAACCTATCCTCGTACGACCTATTCTCCATTCCAGGCAACATCCTGGTAAATCTTCTCTGCACCCTCTCCAAAGCTTCCACATCTTTCCTAAAGTGAGGCGACCAGAACTGCACACAGTACTCCAAATGTGGCCTAACCAAAGTCCTGTACAGCTGCAACATCACTTCACGACTCTTGAATTCAATCCCTCTGCTAATGAACGCTTACTTCTATATTAGTCTACCAAAGTTAAAAATCACACACAGGTTATTGTCCAACAGGTTTATTTGGAAGTACTAGCTTTCAGAGCGCTGCTGCTGACGAAGGATCAGCACTCCAAAAGCTAGTGCTTCCAAATAAACCTGTTGGATGCAAACCTGGTGTTGTGTGATTTTTAATTTGTCTACCCCAGTCCAACAATGGGACTTCCACATCATGAGTAGTCTCCTAAGGTAGTCTTCTAGTTAGCAGAAATGAACCATGTTCCAGGTTTGGCTGATTGTCTTATATTGGTTGTTGGTGGAGCAATTAGTGCACTCATGACCATTCTGTATATGCTGCTCACATCTAGCAATACCACAGAACCACAAATAACAGTGGACACTAGCCAAAGGCACCATTCTTTCATATGCAGGAACCCCTCCTCTGTAAACAGAAGGAATATATCAAGCCTTGCATTTGTTTTGAATTACACAGTAAGTTGTGGAAACCTATGTTACTTTCATCATGGCAACACCCTAACCAATCAGTGCCCTTTTATCTTGCTGTATAAATTGCCGTGATCATGTGGAATTTGGCATTTTTGCATTTGTCCTTATGAATACAAAGCAATTTGCGTTTGGTAACATGTCTCTCTTTTCAGTAATTGTTGATTTTAGTTGGCTTGCTACAATAAAAAGATTCTAATTTTGTCCATCAATTTTCTTTATTGGCTTCATGAGGTTTCTCTCTGTTCAAGGTCATTGTTTCTGCAGGGTTCCATCACATTGGCTATCCGCTGCAATCACTCCATGTTGTAGCTAGTTCCACATTTCAAATCCTGCCTGGATAAAGAGGTTTCACCTGAACTCCTCATTGGATTTATTAGTGTAAGTCTGATAGTTATGGCTCTGGTTTTGCACTGACTGAGTGGGAACATTTTGTGCTCATCTGTTGTACCTAATCCCTTCATAATTTAAATATTTAATAAAGTGATGTCAGCTTGCAAAAGGTACATTCATTTTCTGCATACTTAGAGCTTTCCAATTTAGCGGTTTAGGATATAGTTCAAGCTGGTCAGTTTATTCAATTCGAGTAAGAATAGCTTTACAAGGTTAATCTTAGATTTAACTGTTTTAGTGAACTAGCCGTGGGATAGTATGGCACTGATTAAGAAATTTGACCTCATGTACCTAAAGCTCTTGTCCACTTAGTATTCATTTGTGTACATTTATTTTTTTTTATCCAAATGGTTAATGCCATCTTAAGTATTCATGGAGAAGCACCCAAGATTCATTCACCCCAACATTCTTCCTCAGGCTATAAATAATCTTATCTATCAGTACCGTACTCCCATGTTGAGGTCAGTGCAGGGGAGAGAGAGAGAGAGAGAGAGAGAGAGAGAGAGAGAGAGAGACTGACGCTGCCTTTGCTGTTTGAGTTCACGTATCGCTGGACATCGGAGTGCGTCTGGGAAAATTAACAAAGAATGAAATTCACAAGTGATCTTGAAGGAACTGGTGGGTGAAGTTCACAGCACAGAATCAGATAAGTTAATCCTTGTTTTTAAGTGTGGCCTACAGAAAGTTTGCAGTAGTGAGTAGAGTGGGTTCTTTCTTGATTATTCGTTTTCGGAGATATGTTTCTTGATTAAACTTAAAATATAAGCCATAACCATTAATTTCACCTGGGGCAGTGTTTGTAGAGGCATAACACGGTTTTATTTTCTGGGTCTGTAGACTGTGAAGGAGTAAAAATGGCCTTTGCAGTGATATGCACTTCTTGTCAGATGTGGGAGTTCGAAGAGAATTTAAGGGTTATTGCAGATTATATCTACCATAAATGCTGTTGGTTGTGAATCTTATCAGATCGAACAGATCAGTTGGAGAGATAGTTAGAAGCAATGAGGAATTTGCAACAGCAACAGTATGTGATGGGGAGAAGAATAGAAGGGGGGGGGGGAACGTCTCAGATACAGTCACGTAGATGGGTTAACTCCAGGAAAGGTAAGAGAGATAGGCAGCTAATGCAGGAGTCTTTTGTGGATATACCCATTTCAAACAGGTATGCTGTTTTGGAAAATGTAGGGAGTGATGGATTCTCAGGGGAACGTAGCACAAACAGCCTAGTTTCTGGTATTGAGACTGGTTCTAATGCAACGAGGGGTACGTCAGCTTCCAAGAGATCAATTGTGTTAGGGGATTCTGTAGTGCAAGGTACAGACAGACGTTTCTGTGGCCAGCAGCAAAAAAGCAGAATGGGGTATTGCTTCTCTGGTGCCAGGATCAAGGATGTCTCAGAGAGGGTGTAGAATGTTCTCACGGGGGAGAGGGGCCAGCAAGAGGTCATTGTCCACATTGGAACCAATGGCATTGGAAGGGAAAAGGTTGAGATTCTGAAGGGAGATTACAGAGAGTTAGGCAAGAATTTAAAAAGGAGGTCCTCAAGAGTAGTAATATCTGGATTACTCCCTGTGCTACAAGCTAGTGAGGGCAGGAATAGGAGGATAGAGCAGGTGAATGCATGGCTGAGGAATGTGTGTATGGGAGAAGGATTCACATTTTTGGATCATTAGAATCTCTTTTGGGGTAGAAGTGACCTGTACAAGAAGGACGGATTGCACCTAAATTGGAAGGGGACTAATATACTGGCAGGGAAATTTGCTAGAACTGCTCGGGAGGATTTAAACAAACTGCTCGGGACCCAGGGAGATAGTGAGGAAAGAACTCAATCTGAGACTGGTACAGTTGAAAACAAAAGCGCAAGCAGGAACAAGGTAGGACTAATAAATTAAACTGCATTTATTTCAATGCAAGGGGCCAAACAGAGAAGGCAGATGAACTCAGGGCATGGTTAGGAACATGGGACTGGGATATCACAGCAATTATAGAAACATGGCTCAGGGATGGACAGGACTGGCAGCTTAATGTTCCAGGATACAAATGTTACAGGAAGGATAGAACGGGAGGCAAGAGAGGAGGGGAGTGATGTTTTTGATAAGGGATAGCATTACAGCTGTGCTGAGGGAGGATATTCCTGGAAATACATCCAGGGAGGTTATTTGGGTAGAACTGAGAAATAAGAAAGGGATGATCACCTTATTGGGATTGTATTATAGACCCCCTAATAGTCAGAGGGAAATTGAGAAACAAACTTGTAGGGAGATCTCAGCTATCTGTAAGAATAATAGGATGGTTATGGTAGGGAATTTTACTTTTCCAAACATAGACTGGGACTGCCATACTGTTAAGGGTTTAGATGGAGAGGAATTTATTAAGTGCGTACAAGAAAATTTTCTGATTCAGCATGTTGATGTACCTACTAGAGAAGGTGCAAAATTTGACCTACTCTTGGGAAATAAGGCAGGGCAGGTGACTAAGGTGTCAGTGGGGGAGCACTTTGGGGCCAGTGACCATAATTCCATTAGTTTTAAAATAGTGATGGAAAAGTATAGACCAGATCTAAAAGTTGAAGTTCTAAATTGGAGAAAGGCCAATTTTGACAGTATTAGGCAAGAACTTACGAAAGCTGATTGGGGGCAGATGTTCGCAGGTAAAGGGACGGCTGGAAAATGGGAAGCCTTCAGAAATGAGATAACGAGAATCCAGAGAAAGTATATTCCTGTCAGGGTGAAAGGGAAGGCTGGTAGATATAGGGAATGCTGGATGACTAAAGAAATTGAGGGTTTGGTTAAGAAAAAGAAGGAAGCATATGTACGGTACAGACAGGATAGATCAAGTGAATCCTTCGAAGAGTATGAAGGCAGTAGGAGTATAATTAAGAGGGAAATCAGGAGGGCAAAAAGGGGACATGAGATAGCTTTGGCAAATAGAATTAAGGAGAATCCAAAGGAGTTTTACTAATACATTAAGGGCAAAAGGGTCCCTGAAAGATCAGCAAGGCAGGCTTTGTGTGAAGTCACAGAAAATGGGGAGATACTATAAACAAGTATTTTGCATCAGTACTTACTGTGGAAAAGGATATTGAATATATACTGTAGGGAAATAGATGGTGACATTTTGCAAAATATCCATATTACAAAGAAGGAAGTGCTGGATGTCTTGAAATGCATAAAGATGGAGAAATCCCCAGGATCAGGTGTACCTTAGAACTCTGTGGGAAGCTTGAGAAGTGATTGCTGGGCCTCTTGCTGAGATATTTGTATCATTGATAGTCACAGGTGAGGTGCCGGAAGACTGGAGGTTGGCAAACGTGGTGCCACTGTTTAAGAAGCATGGTAAGGACAAGCCAGGGAACTATAGACCAGTGAGCCTGATGTCAGTAGTGGGCAAGTTGTTGGAGGAAATCCTGAAGGACAGGATGTACATGTAGTTGGAAAGGCAAGGACTGATTAAGGATAATCAACATGGCTTTGTGTGTGGGAAATCATGTCTCACAAACTTGATTGAGTTTTTTGAAGAAGTAACAAAGAGGATTGGTGAGGGCAGAGCGGTAGATGTGATCAATATGGACTTCAGTAAGGCATTCGACAAGGTTCCCCATGGGAGACCGATTAGCAAGGTTAGATCTCATGGAATACAGGGAGAACTAGCCAAAGGTAGCAGAGGGTGGTGGTGGAGGGTTGTTTTTCAGACTGGAGGCCTGTGACCAGTGGAGTGTCACAAGGATCAGTGCTGGGTCCTCTACTTTTTGTCATTTACATAAATGATTTGGATGGCAACTTAAGAGGTACAGTTAGTAAGTTTGCAGATGACACCAAAATTGGAGGTGTAGTGGACAGCGAAGAGGGTTACCTCAGGTTACAACAGGATCTGGACCAGATGGCTAATGGGTTGAGAAGTGGCAGATGGAGTTTAATTCAGATAAATGCAAGGTGCTGCATTTTGGGAAGAAAATCTTAGCAAGACTTATACACTTAATGGTAAGGTCCGAGGGAGTGTTGCTGAACAAAGAGACCTTGGAGCGTAGGTTCATAGCTCCTTGAAAGTGGAGTCGCAGGTAGATAGGATAGTGAAGAAGGCTTTCGGTATGCTTTCCTTTATTGGTCAGAGTATTGAGTACAGGAATTGGGAGGTCATGTTGTGGCTGTACAGGACATTGGTTAGGATACTCTTGGAATATTGCGTGCAATTCTGGTCTCCTTCCTATCAGAAAGGTGTTGTGAAACTTGAAAAGGTTCAAAAAAGATTTACAAGCATGTTGCCAGGGTTGGAGGATTTGTGCTATAAGGAGAGGCTGAACAGGCTGGGTCTATTTTCCATGGAGCGTTGGAGGCTGAGGGGTCACCTTATCGAGGTCTATAAAATTATGAGGGGCATGGATAGGGTAAATAGACAAAGTCTTTTCCCTGGGGTTGGGGAGTTCAGAACTAGAGGGCATAGATTTAGGGTGAGAGGGGAAAGATATAAAAGAGACCTAAGGGGAAATGTTTTCACACAGAGAGTGGTACGGGTATGGAATGAGTTGCCAGAGGAAGTGGTGGAGGCTGGTACAATTGCAATGTTTAAGAGGCATTAGATGGGTATATGAACATGAAGGGTTTGGAGGGATATGGGCCGGGTGCTGGCAGGTGGGACTAGATTGGGTTGGGATATCTGGTCGGCATGGACAGGTTGGACCGAAGGGTCTTTTTCCATGCCGTACATCTCTATGACTCTAGATCAAATACAGCTAATCTACTCAGGGAATAAGTATATATCATGTGAGCAAAATTTCAGAAGTTTATCCGCCTCCTTTTCAATTTTCCCTGTTTTCTTCTGTACACGAGCTTGTTTAATGGCAGTCATATATCACTGTCAATTGTCGTAAAAACCCTTCTAGGTCATATTCTCCTTTCAGGAAAGAAATCTGCTGTCCTTATCTAATCTGGCCTGCATGTGACACAAGATCCATAGTAATGTGACTGACTCTTAACTATTGCCTGGGAAATTAAGTGTGGGTAATAAATGTTGGCACAACCAATACCCACATCCCATACACAAATAAAAAAAAGACACCTGAAGTCAGAACCATACATTCCAATGGAATGGTTTGATTATCTCAGTCAGTGTCAATTCTGGCAACTTCCAGTTCCACATCTACCTATCCAGTTTCTTCTTCAGAAGCTAATGGTCAGCACCTTAACTACACTGGGTGGACATCAGTGTTGAGGCAAAAGATAGAAGAGGAGTTTGTGTGCTTACTATCTTGGTCAAATGAGTTGAGGTTTCATCATATGACATGCCCAACTCTCCAGCCATTGGTCAGCCACCACATCCATCCCTGTGATACACTGCCTGCTTTGGCAATCATAAAACAACAACAAAATTCATGACTCCTGGGCTGTAATATTATTATGGATTCCCCTGAGAAAGGGGAACTGTTCAAATGAGATCTGAAGCAAAGTCTTCAAAAGAAACATTGGAATCCCTTGTGAGAATGCAATGAGATGCGATGAGTCACTGTGGGAATCCATGAGGTCCATCTTGACTACATTTTAGAGATCATTTCCTGTTCTACTTCAAATGGTAATATTTGTTGTTGGTTCCATGATTTAGGACAAACTTTGTGACTTTATTCTCTTTGTAAGTATCTGGGATCTCACACCTCATCAAGTTTAAAAAGATTACTCATGCATTGTCAGATTGTAACATAAATTTGGTGTTTGGTCTGGTGTATTACAGAATCAACTAGTAATGAAAGGGCCCTTTGGCCCATTAAGTCTACACCACCAAAGTTACACTAAAATTAATGGGAAACACTGCATTCTATTCACCTTCTCCATGTCCCTCATAATCTTGTACACCTTGATAAGATTCCCCCATCAAGCTCCAAAGAAAACAGCCCAAGCTTATTCAGCCTCCCTTCATAGCTGAAGTGATTCTATCCCAGGCAACAGCCGAGTGAATCTCCTCTGCACCCTCTCCAGTAGAATCACTTTCAGTAGTGTGGAGACAAAGCTCCAACTGTGGCCTAACCAAAGCCCTGTTCAGCTCTAACATAAGCTTTGTCTTTTATAATTTATGGCTTGACTGATAAAAAGGAAGTATCCTACATGCGTTCTTAACTGCCCTAATAACCTCGCCTGCCATCTTCAGGAATGTGAACAAACCCAAAGATCCTGCTGTTCCTCTGAGCTTCCTCATATCCTGCCATTCATTGAGTACTCCCTTGAATTGTTATTTCTTCCAAAGTGCATCACCTCACACTTTTCAGGGTTACACTTGAACTGTCACTGATCTTCCCATCTGATTAATCATTTACATTCTCCTGTAATCGCCAATCTTCTTCCACACTGTCAATTTGGCTAATCTTTGTACCATCTGCAAACGTATTTATCATCCCACCCACATTCTCATCTATATCATTTATATATTGAAGTCACTACAGTCTCATCAGACCAATAGAGATGCTCTCTCATAAGAGATAACTGGTGATGGTTGAAACTGAGGGTTACCATGCCTCAGTGAGGGGAGAGGTTGAGAATGAGAGCCCTTCATTGTAATCTCAGCTGTTGCAGGAATTGAACCCCCATTGTTGACCTCACTCTGTATCGCAAACCAACTCCTAATCACGAACAATAAGGGACCCAGCATAAATCCCTATGAAATGCCACTGGGCTTCAGTCACACAAATAGCCTTATACCACCACTCTGTCTCCTGCCACTAAGCTAACTAACCAAGTTGCCCTGGATAGTGTGAGCTTTCATCATCTTTTTCAGTCTCCCACATAGGACCTTGTCAAAGGCTTTGCTGAAATCCACATAAACTACACCGCCCTCATGTATACACTTGGTTAACTGTTCAACTAGATTCATTAGGCATGACCTCTGTCTGACAAAGGCATGCTATTTCTGACTAAACCTTGCTTCTCTAAATAGAGATGATTTCTTTCCATCAGAATTTTCTGCAGTAGTTTCCCTCTCACTGTTGTGAAATTCATTGGTCTGTAATTCCCTGGCTTACTTTTAGGACCCGTCTTGAAAAGTGGAACCTCTCTTCCAATCCTTAGCCACATCTTCCATGGTCAGAAAGGAATTAAACATTTGGGTTACAATCCCTGTGATTTCCTCCCTTGCCTCCACAGCAGCCTGTGATACAATCATCTGGACCTGGGCATTTGTCCACTATTAAATCCCTGCCAAATCACTCAATGCCTCCTCGCTCCCTACACTAATCCACTCAAAACCTCTGTCTCGCTTCCTGACACGACCTGTTCCTCACTCTGTTTCCAAAGTACTGCAAAATATGGCAAATAGATAGTTGATTTAACCTTTTCAGTAGGATGAAATTAGTGGACACTTTCCTTTTTAATTAATTGCTGTCAAGACCAACATTTATTGATCATCTGTAATCACCACTGAGAAAGTTGAGTTTCATCTCAAGCTGCCGCGGTCCACGTGGTTAAGGTGATCCCATAATGCCGCTACACCAGGTAATTACAGAATTTTGATCGAGTGATGATAAAGTATTGGCGAGAGTTAGGCTCCCCAATTATCCTGCTTTGGCTGGCTGATTCCCAGATGGTGGTTTCCCAAGTGCTGCTGCAAACTGGGAAAAATGGTCCTTGATTGCTGGGTTGACTCATGCATTGTAATTCACTTGTTCAGGCTTAGAGCGAAACATCATCTGATATCAGTCCAACATTTGGAAACACTGTTGGCTGCAAGGTGGCAAGGAAAATCATTTGGAAAGTCATTGAGTGTCAAGGGTACAACTCAGGAGAAGAGAAAGAGAGAGAGAGACAAACTGAGAGGAAGAGAGATCTTATACTAGAGAAATAGAGACACACAAACCAGGGAGGGTGAGAGATGAAAGCTAGTGGGAGGGAGAGCCAGAGGTGCAAAAACAAGGGAGGGTTGGTCTCTAATACAGGCTGTAAGGTGCATTTAATTATGGGAATCAGGTAGCTTCAGAATTGCTCCGTCAGCTCCTGGAGGCTGGGTTTCCACACTGAGGTAACAGAGCTAGTGAATTGATTAGGCTTGATTTCCACTATGATTTATTGTTTTGTTAAACATCTTGCTCAGTATTATAAAAAGGTATAAAATTGGATCAAACTTTATTCAGAAGTACTTGCATCGATAATGTTTTTCTTGAATTACTCTAATATGCTTGGTGTTCTGCACTGTGGTCGATACTGTAGAAACATCATGAGCAGTTTTTATTTCAACATTATTCATCATTAAATCCTCTCATTCTTCTCCACTCTGATTTATAAATAATGTTATTTGTCTCATTACAAAAAAAAACACATTTCATTCAGGGTTTAGCGATAAAGTAAACTGAATAATATTTGCAAGGGGGCAGATGTCACATGATCACCCACCATGTGATGAAGCATGACACAAGCTCTGTGTAATAATATCATATGATTAAATATCCCAGAATACATCGACCCAGTGTTGGTAACCCCAAGTATCACGAGGCCTTGCTAAAATGTATTTATTGTGTTGCTGCAGACTCTCAAGAGGGCCAATGCAAATCATTCGCGACGCACGCGCCTCCGATTTACAGAAAGATAATTAAAATTAATAATTGACTGAAGCAGAAATGAAGGAGAAATAATGTATATTAATATTTAATTACCCCAGAGTTCATTAACACCACAAAGAAAATGGAATAAATGCACATCTGATCTGAAGCTGAAGATTTCAACTTAAAATTCATTTTCCCTCTAATCATACAGAAACCTTGGATTAAATTAGTTTCACAGTTAATATATACATAATACTCAACTTCAATCGCTGAAGTTGAAAATGTGTTGCTGGTTAAAGCACAGCAGGTCAGGCAGCATCCAAGGAATAGGAAATTCGACGTTTCGGGCATAAGCCCTTCATCAGGAATGAGGAGAGGGTGTCAGGCAGGCTAAGATAAAAGGTAGGGAGGAGGGACTAGGGGGAGGGGCGATGGAGGTGGGATAGGTGGAAGGAGGTCAAGGTGAGGGTGATAGGCCGGAGTGGGGTGGGGGCGGAGAGGTCAGGAAGAGGATTGCAGGTTAGGAGGGCGGTGCTGAGTTGAGGAACCGACTGAGACAAGGTGGGGGGAGGGGAAATGAGGAAACTGGAGAAATCTGAGTTCATCCCTTGTGGTTGGAGGGTTCCCAGGCGGAAGATGAGGCGCTCTTCCTCCAACCGTCGTGTTGTTATGTTTTGCCGGTGGAGGAGTCCAAGGACCTGCATGTCCTCGGTGGAGTGGGAGGGAGAGTTAAAGTGTTGAGCCACGGGGTGGTTGGGTTGGTTGGTCCGGGCGTCCCTGAGGAGTTCTCTGAAGCATTCCGCAAGTAAGCGGCCCGTCTCCCCAATGTAGAGGAGGCCAAATTGCGTGCAGCGAATGCAATAGATGATGTGTGTGGAGGTACAGGTGAACTTGTGGCGGATATGAAAGGATCCCTTGGGGCCTTGGAGGGAAGTGAGGGAGGAGGAGTGGGCGCAAGTTTTACATTTCCTGCGGTTGCAGGGGAAGGTGCCGGGAGTGGAGGTTGGGTTGGAGGGGGGTGTGGACCTGACGAGGGAGTCGCGAAGTGAGTGGTCTTTGCGGAACGCTGATAGGGGAGGGGAGGGAAATATATCCCTGGTGGTGGGGTCCGTTTGGAGGTGGCGGAAATGACGACGGATGATACATTGTATACGGAGGTTGGTGGGGTGGTAGGTGAGAACCAGTAGGGTTCTGTCTTGGTGGCGGTTGGAGGAGCGGGGATCAAGGGCGGAGGAGCGGGAAGTGGAGGAGATGCGGTGGAGGGCATCGTCGATCACGTTTGGGGGGAATCTGCGGTCCTTGAAGAAGGAGGCCATCTGGGCTGTGCGGTGTTGGAACTGGTCCTCCTGGGAGCAGATGCGGCGGAGACGAAGGAATTGGGAATATGGGATGGAGTTTTTACAGGGGGCAGGGTGGGAGGAGGTGTAGTCCAGATAGCTGTGGGAGTCAGTCGGTTTATAGTAGATGTCTGTGTTGAGTCGGTCGCCTGAGATAGAAATGGAAAGGTCTAGGAAGGGGAGGGAGGAGTCTGAGACAGTCCAGGTGAATTTGAGGTCGGGATGGAAGGTGTTAGTAAAGTTGATGAACTGTTCAACCTCTTCATGGGAGCACGAGGCAGCGCCGATACAGTCATCGATGTAGCGGAGGAAAAGGTGGGGGGTGGTGCCAGTGTAGTTGCGGAAGATGGACTGTTCCACATATCCTACGAAGAGACAGGCATAGCTGGGGCCCATGCGGGTGCCCATGGCAACTCCTTTAGTTTGGAGGAAGTGGGAGGATTGAAAAGAGAAGTTATTCAGGGTGAGGACCAGTTCAGTCAGTCGAAGGAGGGTGTCAGTGGAAGGGTACTGGTTGGTGCGGTGGGTAAGGAAGAAGCGGAGGGCTTTGAGTCCTTCATGATGGGGGATGGAGTTGTACAGGGATTGGATGTCCATCGTGAAAATAAGGCGTTGGGGACCGGGGAAGCGAAAATCCTGGAGGAGGTGGAGGGCGTGGGTGGTGTCCCGAACGTAGGTGGGGAGTTCTTGGACTAAAGGGGACAGAACCGTGTCGAGGTACGCGGAGATGAGTTCGGTGGGGCAGGAGCAGGCTGAGACAATGGGTCGGCCGGGGCAGTCAGGTTTGTGGATTTTGGGCAGGAGGTAGAAACGGGCGGTGCGGGGTTGTGGGACTATGAGGTTGGAGGCGGTGGATGGGAGATCCCCTGAGGTGATGAGGTTATGGATGGTCTGGGAGATGATGGTTTGGTGGTGGGAGGTGAGGTAGTGGTCGAGGGGGCGATAAGAGGAGGCGTCCGCGAGCTGGCGTTTGGCCTCAGCGGTATAAAGGTCGGTGCGCCAAACTACTACCGCGCCTCCCTTGTCTGCCGGTTTGATGGTGAGGTTGGGATTGGAGCGGAGGGAGTGGAGGGCTGCACGTTCCGAAGGTGAGAGGTTGGAGTGGGTAAGGGGGGTGGACAGGTTGAGTCGGTTAATGTCGCGGCGGCAGTTGGCTATAAATAGATCGAGGGCGGGTAAGAGGCCAGCATGGGGTGTCCAGGTGGATGGGGTGTGTTGGAGGCGGGTGAAGGGGTCGTCAGAGGATGGGCGGGAGTCTGGATTAGTAAGACCCCAGTCCTGCCTGGCACCCTCTCCTCATTCCTGATGAAGGGCTTATGCCCGAAACGTCGAATTTCCTATTCCTTGGATGCTGCCTGACCTGCTGTGCTTTAACCAGCAACACATCTTCAACTGTGATCTCCAGCATCTGGAGACCTCATTTTTTACCCTTCAATCGCTGAAGACATAGCATAGAAGTTAAGTCTTAAAAATGTTTCTACCAGCAGTTCAATGCTATCCAGTACTTTTCTGTGCTCAACAAAACATCAGCACGGGGAATGGAACACTTTTCACTTTCGGTACTCAATCACAGAATTAAAGAAAGGAAAAAAAAACTAATTTTATGTAGAGTCTTTGACTTCCCTTGGATCACTGAATCACAGATCATAAGATGTCCCAAAACTCTTCACAACAACCTTTGAAGTAGAGTATTTCTGAAAAAAAGACATTTTGTCAAAGTGTCTTATTGTGGGCGCTCCAAGGTGACATCTCCAATAATCAGCATTCACTTCCATTGACACTTGCGGCACTGAAATAGGCTACTTGACCTATAATAAATAACAAAATCTGACCACACTAAACCCGTTTCCAGCTTTTGTCCATGACCCTGGAGAATATTGGAACACAAGTGAATATCTAAAGACTCTTAAGAAAGTTTTCCACTCGACCACCCTTTTATGCAGTGAGTTTCAGATCCTCACCACTTTTGAGTAAAATCAATTCTGAACCCTCTTCTTAGCCTTCTGTCTTTTAACTTAACACGACACCTCTAGTTATTGACCATGCTACTAATGGAAAAAGTGCCTTCTATTCACCCTATCCATATCTTTCATAACTTATACACCTCTATTAGGTCCCCTCTCAACCTTCACTGCTCCAAGGAAAACAGACACAGCCTATTCAATCTTTCATCATAGGTTAGCCCCTCCAGCCCAGGTCAATTCTGACAAATGTCCACTGCACCCTTTCTAACCAGTCAGCACTCTCTTCTTATATATAATAGTAAAAAAATGTTGCTCTCCCTTGACTGTTATTTTTTGTAAATTGTTATAATAAGTGCAAGACAGAAAGTTTCACCAAATGTGTCTTTTTACAGCAATACCCAACCTTTAGCAAGGCAGAGTAAACCTTGTTCAAATTCACCACCTCCAGTGTGATCAGTAAGACCCCAGTCCTGCGGGCTCCCTCAGTGAGCTTGAAAACTTAGTGGTCAGTGCCCTTTAAAATTTCATACATAGAATCCCTACAGAATAAACAATGTTGTGTTATGGAGGTCAGTCTGACTGAAAGGTAGTGGAGATGAACATCCTGCAATAACACAACCAAGAAAACAAAGGAAGAGGTCACTCTATGAAGGTTTACTGTTGAACGTTTTTGGCATCTTCTGCTTTTATTTCAGATTTCTAATGTCCAAAGTATTTATCTTTTATTTTCCAACTTTTATAATTGCATATTGGGAATGACCTCTATCTAGCACATGACTTTCTATCCAGTGTAATTTTCCAAATAGGTTGGCTCCAGGAAGCCAATCTATCGAGCTCCTCATTGCAGTTGGAATACTGCATATTTCATTCAGGGCTTGACGATAAAGCAAACAGAACAGTGCAATGTGATAATGTCATGTGATTAAATATCCAGGAATGTATCAAACTAGAGATGGTAAACCCAAGTATCATGAGGCTTTACTGGACTGCATTTTATGGTATCTCACTGCAGACTCAGAGGGAGTCTTTTATCCACATGTCCGAAAACACCGAAACACCAAAGGTCTTTTCAATCACAGACCTGTGGATATGCTGGGTCTGAGCACTCTGTGGGAAAAGAAAATTTTGCTTGGCCTGAATGAATCTAAAAGCAAAGTTGTTTTCCAAAGGCCTGAGCTCTGTCTGCCTACAGGTCTGTTTGGGTCCATTCAAGCCCTTTGGAAACAAAACATTCACACTTCTAGGTGAACAAAGCATTTTTTACCAAACCGGCTGAATGGACGTAAATGGTAAGGGTATCAACAAATGAAGACAAAAGAATAATGAGTGCCCAGATAATGAAAATAAAAGATTTACAGATACCATTGGATTTTTGATCAAGATAAAATGAACCCATTCCCCCATGGATTAGGGTATACCAAGTTAAAGCATTACATGAACATTCTGCTTTTGGTTGTGAGATGATTAGTGAAAGATCTTAAAGTGTATCTAAAAACTGAAAATATTCTTCATCTGAAGAACACTTGGTGCCAAGGTTTCTCGAAGGATTTATCCCTTTGAGTCTTTTCCACCAGTCAACTAGGATGTGACTGATCCACACCTTTAATTCCATCCACTCCCTTTGCTTCCATAACTCCCAACACACCTTGCTTAACAAAGAAACTACAATGTTAACTTTACAACCCTAATAACACACAGTATTCCCCCACCCAACCTCAAGTTTTTTTTTAAGAAATGGAGAGTTCCAGATTTCTACTACAGTGTGAAAAAAAGTTTCCTCTCATCAGCAAATGGCTGAGGTTTAATTCTAAACATGTGCCTCCTTGTTCTGAAATTTCCTGCACTACAGGAAATAATTGTCTTTCAAGACTATGAATTTCTTCAATCATCTGAAACACTTCACCCACTCACTATGTAATCTTCCATACTCAAGGGAATGTAAGCATGGTCTCTGCAACATACTAATAGAATTTAAATATTTTTGTCTCGTTACCTTTCTGGTAGATCAGTGCTGCGCTGCCCTCACCACGTTCCCAATGGCCAACATATTGCTTCTGAAGTGCAACACCCAAAACTAACCAAAATAACCTAAACAGGAGCTAACAAGAAGTCTGTGTGATTTGAAAATACCTTACACCCTCTATATACAAGCTGAAAATGTGTTGCTGGAAAAGCGCAGCAGGTCAGGCAGCATCCAAGGAACAGGAGATTCGACGTTTCAGGCATAAGCCCTACTTCAGGAACCGAAGAAAGGCTTATGCCCAAAACGTTGAATCTCCTGTTCCTTGGATGCTGCCTGACCTGCTGCGCTTTTCCAGCAACACATTTTCAGCTCTGATCTCCAGCATCAGCAGACCTCACTTTACCCTTTGTATACAATCCCACTTGAGATAAAAGTCAGTTCGTGACCCTTTTCCACTTTTTTTTTGTAGCTTCCCATCAGCTTTCAGTGATTTTTGTATGTTCATTATCAAATATGATGATGTCTATGCGTGCTACAGGTCAGGTATGTGAAAGTGGCAGATAAACAAATGCCCGAGAGCAACATGAGAAAGTTGTTCTTTCACTCCCAGTTTGGTAACTGAGCCACAGCGGTAATGTTGATACCAACAAATTCCAAATGTGAAGGTTTGAGTATTGCCTGGTGCAGATAACGTACCTTCATTTCCCAGAAATTAACTTAGTAATGAACACAGAGGGTATGGAGGAAGAATTTAATTACAACATTCTACTTGTCCAAACTGATAATGGGGAGCTGGAGACATATTGGGAATGATACTGGGCTCTTAATCCAGAGACCCAAATAAATGGTCAGTGCACATGGGTTTAAATCTCACTTGAGTTTATACTGCAGATTTGAGAATGTGTTAAAATTCCATCAGCTTGAATTATTCAATTAATAAATCTGTACTGGAAAGCTCATCTTAATAGCAATGAGCATAAAACTATTAATTGCTGTTAAAAAAAACATTTAGTTCACTAATGCCATTATAGAGATGAAAATCTGCCATCCTTGCCTGGTCTATCCTATATGTGATTCCAGATCCACAGCTCTTAACTGCTTTTGAAAGTAGCCTATTAAGCCAGTCAGTTAAACGGCAGTTAAGAAAGGACAATATCCTCC
This sequence comes from Hemiscyllium ocellatum, assembly GCF_020745735.1. Taxonomy (NCBI): domain Eukaryota; kingdom Metazoa; phylum Chordata; class Chondrichthyes; order Orectolobiformes; family Hemiscylliidae; genus Hemiscyllium; species Hemiscyllium ocellatum. Next base: position 51,489,138 of record NC_083425.1, read on the forward strand.
AACTCTGTTGTGATTTAGTCCCTGCCCTCCCCTTCACTGTTTGATCACACAGCATTGCCCTTTGATGTGAAGGGCACTGCTTGTCACTGGCCACTCCGGTGTTTCCTTTCTTCCTGGTGGTGGAAATTAAATAAAGATTTGTGCACTTTGTGTCTCTCACTGTGTCTTCACAACTGCACACACACACCATGGGTGCTGGGGAAAAAAATAAGCACTACCGCAGTTAGGCGGTAGTGTGGGGCTAATAAAAAAAAGGAAAAAAAAATATAACCAGGAGATTAGAATCTCCTTTAAAAAAAAGAAAAAGAAAAGAAAAAAATATAGACAGGATATTTCCCCTTCACTGTAAGAGAAAAAAAAGAAGAATGGACAATAAATATCAGCTTTATAAATGACACCCAAAAATCATGAAAAAGAGGATTTAACTAACATTCAGAAATCGGTAAACCCACAAGTGATTTGCAAGAGATAAAATCACTAAGATTTTGAGTGCTAATGCACATTCAATAACTTTGTGGTATACCTGTCATTGCTTGGAAAAAATAATGTTGCCATGGTTGCCAACTGCTCTTTCAAAAAAATCATAAACTACATTGCAACAATGCTAAATCAATGGAATTATCACTTAGGCAGAAAATGACAACATAAACCTAAATGACCAATAACACAAATAAATTATACATTTTTAATTGGAAAGGATAATAAGTTTACTTCCCAGTCTGGTATTATGGGACAGATGGAGAATGTCACTGGTTAAATTCCCTTTGTGTACTGTGTCAAACACCCTCAGCTATAGGTAATGAATGGTAGCTTTCCTTTCCTTGAGAACCGTGTTGGAATTCAGATTCACATTCTCTGGATTATTAGTCCAGTAAAAGAGTCATTTAGCTACGCTTTCCGTGCCTCAATAAGAATCAACTACTTTACTGGGGTTCAGAGAAAACATAAAATTGAACAGAAAGTGAGCAAAAAAAAATCGTGTGTGCTTGAATGAAGGAGTATAAAACTAAATCTATTGCATCTGCTCAATCTGTTAATGAGTCTTAATTATTTCATCATAATACATCAGATGTACTTCAAACACTTTCGGAGTCAAATTTGATCAAATATTCTACTGATTTCAGAAACAAAAGGTCACCAGGTACAGACATTGGTGTAGAGAGTATGTTTTGGATCAATTCATGATTACAGAGATCTTCCAGATATCGAGTATTCCTCAAACTGGATTGTCGTCACATCATGCTATGTCAGCTTTCATAGATGGACAAACAACAGAAATGTTGAGCTAGATGTTCCCAGTTAGGGTGCCTTTCTGATTTTGGTTTCAATTCCGAGTCAGGGATTAGGAACCCAGTCTGATAAAAGCAAGCTGGGAAGCTCAGTCAGAGCAAGTTCTGACCAGCAAACCCACAGAGAGCGGTGCATTGTTAAAGTATGAAGACATCCCCACAAGCACCACAAAATGAAGGTGCTCTCTGCTCTTCTCTTCTCTCCACAGTTGCCACCTGACCTGCTGAGTTTCTCCAGACTTTGTTTTAATTCAGATTTCCAGATTTAACTTTTGTATGTTTATTTGCAGCTCATCTTTAACCAATTGTCCTTTGCAGAGACATTTTAACATGACAATACAATAATAAGCAATCCTATTTAGTTACCACTTTAAAAATCATGAGAGATATGCTCTATTATGCCTGCAGTTAGGTCATTCTCCATTAATGAAGTCCTTGTACTTTGTATCCAAACGACATCCACAGCAAAATCACGGTCAATTGATTGTAGGGAACAATGCCCCATTTTCTGCATGTTATCTCAGATCATTAGTATTTTACTTTCTGCATTAAGGACCACAACCAGTGTCAAAAATCAAACACAGAAAACAACCAGAAGGAAAATCATGCACCAGTATGTCACAGGCAAAATCCTCAGTGTCACAGTGTGTGGGTTTTACAAAAATAAAGAATCGCATTTATGTAGGGACCACAGGTTCCTGCAAACACTTCACAGCCAGTTAGGTACTTTTGAAGCAGTTTTATAATAAGGACCAAGTAATCTGAATTAGCATGCTGACTGAGGGATAAAAAAAAAGTTTGGGACAGGCATTCTTGTGGCAGTGGCAGCGTTCCTACCTATGGGTCAGATAGGCTTGGGTTCAAGTCTGGTCCAAGGAGAAGTCATAGGACATATGAGCACACTGTGGGAATGGGCAGCAGTTGTCTTACTAATCTTTCTGAATACTGTGATGGAGGCAGTGTAGAGGCTTCAGATATCATTTATTTAAAATGCAAACAACTGGTTGGCCAAAAATGAAAAAAACACACACAAGTCCTGATGCTCACCCTAGGACTGTCCCGCTTGTATCTCTCTCCACTCTGCAGCTCTCCCTGTTGCTTCAGAAGTCAAGCTACTGATTCTACAGATTCTATGATAATGCTTCGGTCCCAACCAAGGGCTGGGGTGGTCATAAGCTCAGTGTCCTAACAGGATAGATATCTCATCAGAAAGGCCACCCCTCTGATAGTGCTGTATTTCCCATGTACCATGCTGGAGTGTCCATTTAGATAGCTGTGCTTAAGCCTTAGAGTGGCACTCCAGGGAGACGGTGATGTATTTATCAGTGGAGTGCTGGGAAGATTAAAACTGACTTCACAGGTGCATGTGCTTCCATGGTACACTGATGGATTGTGAAGCCCAGCTGAGAATGGCGACTGGGGGTGGGGGCACGGGAAACAGCCCCAAAGGTATATTAGATTAATGCACTGTCTGGGATGGTAAGGAATACAGACTTGCATTTGCATAATGTCTTTCACAACCTCAGAACATCCCAAACATTTACAGCTAACAAGGTATTTCTGAAGTGTAGTCATTGTTACCAGGTATGGACTGCAGCAGCCAATTTGTATATAAAGCAAGCTCTACAAACTGCAATGACCTACTGACAAGCTTTTCCTTTGGTGCTGGCTGAGGGATAAACACTGGCCAGGATTCCAGGAAGAAATCCCCTGGTTTTTCTTCAAAATAATGCAACTGGATCTTTTATATACACCCAAAAGGGTAGATGGAGCAAGGATTTTGTGTCTAATCCAAAAATATGAAACCTCTGGCAGTGCATAATTCCCTCAATACCAGGGCACAGGATAGTGTTTGCAAACATCTTGCTAATGTCATACTAAGCAAAACTGTGACCCGTCATAACCACTTAAATATCATAATAATTGAGCAAAAATTAGTTTTGAACATATACAATCACCAACCCCATACGACCATCTTGAAGCTTGTCCACTTGGCCAGAAATATAATAATACTCTTGAAGTTTAAACTTAAAATTAAATTCCATAAAATTTGCAAAGACTAATAGCAAATGATTTGCCCATTGTTGCGTATTATTATTTAACAAGTAAAGTCTGTAGCTCCCTGGCTGAGGTAACTGGCAGGGAGCAGGAGTAGTTCTGGCAAACATAGGCTGTGGCTTTACCATTCTTCAATACAAGCGTTGACAGGAAGGGCAACATCTGATACAAGCTGCTCTCGGAGTTTCCATCCGCCAGAAGTAATATCTGTTGAAGAGAAAGGAAATCTTTGTTAGGGTTAACAATGGAAAGAGTGTATTACAGAGACATCACAATGGAATTCCAGGATTAACTCCAAGCTAAAATGATGATTTCATGTTTTTCTTGCTGTTGGGAACATGGCTAACAATGACAATATCTTGCCCATCATGTTTCCATGAAGAGTATGGAATCACGTATGCTGGGACAAGTTGGTACGCAGGTCTCCCCTTGAAAGGCCTGACAACTTTCCTGCTGTATCTCTGGTTGCCAGCTGAAAATGACCAGATTTACAGAATTCAGTTTCATAAACTGTCTTGGAGTGTTTCAGTTACAAGTCTTGGCTATTACTTCAATACTAGAACCACTAGTTTCACATATCTGTTTGGGTAATGACAGGGAATAGTATGTTTGTAATATATACCCCTGATAGCATCCTGGCACACTCTTTCAACACCTCCTCCCCTTTCTATGACTCCTCTCTTGCAAATGCACGAGATGCAACACCAGAATAAAAGTAATATAACGCGAATGCTGAAAATCTGAAATAAAAACAGAAAGTGCCAGAGAAATTCAGCAGGTATGGCAACCGTGGCAAGAGAAAGAGAGTGCAAAGATGCAACACCTGTCCTTTCATCATCTCCCCTCCCAGTGCACTGCATCACAAATACACATTCCAGGTACACATTACCTGTACTTGATTCAATTTGGTATACCTTATTTGCCACTCCTGATGTGGTCTTCTCTATAGATTCAGCTACAAAATCCAAATAATGATCACCTTATGGGACGTCTCTGTTCATTGCAACAAAGTAATCCCAGCTTCTAGCCAATTGCTATTTTAATTCCCTGTCCTACACAATCTGGCCTGCTGCACTGTACCAAGGAAACATCAACTCTGTCTCTCTTACTGCTAACCTTACCTGACCTGAAGGTTTTATTTTTATATTAATCATTTCCAACAGTAGCAGTATGGTATATCGATGGAATATAGTACTGATATACAATTTGGTAGAGGTCTATATCATTCAAAGTTTGTGAGAAGATTTGTAGCTCGGGTGCTCGTTGTTGTGGTTCTGTTCGCCGAGCTGGGAGTTTTTGTTGCAAACGTTTTGTCCCCTTTCTAGGTGACATCTTCACAGGAGGCTCCCAAGCACTGAAGATGTCACCTAGAAAGGGGACGAAACGTTTGCAACAACAACTCCCAGCTCGGCGAACAGAACCACGACAAGGTCTATATCATGGTACATAAAGTATTTTTATAAACAGCACCTGTCTTTCACCAACAGTTCAGGAGGCCAAGTAGTCAGACAAATTGTTTGGACTGATGATTTTCAATCTCTATCCACTTAAGTGCCATATTTTCATTATCAGCTAACCACTTTGGGCCAATTGAGCAGAGCAGCAAACCTGACAGATGGCAGGCGGTGGACAATGTGCAGAAGCAGCAGACCAGAAATAGTCCA